>NC_043703.1:54240419-54364015 GCF_006229205.1 Suricata suricatta | reverse complement strand
AAAAAAAAAAAAAAAAAAAAAAAAGGCGGGTGCTAATTTAGTGTTCGCTTCTCATCAGCTGAAATGTTTTTATTTTGGGAGGGAATTGGTGAGCCATAATTATTATTGATCTCTGTGACAGCAATCAGAGAAAGCTTTCGTGTGCCCTCAAAGAGCAGGACCAGAAATAGATGCAGTGTCTTTCTTGGCCAATCAGAGTCTCTTCTTGCTCTAAATTGATTTTATAGCTGGCTTGCAATTTAAAGAAAAAAATTAAAGTTCTACATAGTGAATTTGTATGTCCTAATCCCTCTTCCCTCTCCCCCTGTCGGTATTTATGGAGCATTCGCTGGGACTCTAGCCATATAGTCTTAGAGTATGTCTTACCTTTCAACAGATGGATGTTAATGGGATATTTATTTACAGAGTAAAATTAAATTGGAGCTGCATCTTAATGCACAATTTACATAATCAGCTTTGTTCTGAACTGATGAGCTGTTTTCAATAGCACTTGGGACCTTTCAGTCACAGCTGCCTCAAAGCTGCAGCCACTGAGAATAGAGATTAAACAATTTCCTAAAGCTAGAAGTCTTGATGAGGATCTATTATCCCATCCTGGAGACCTCATAATTTCTCTAGACACCATCATGGGATCAAAGATCCATGTTAGCTTCTTGCCATCATTTGGGATCAAAAAGAAAGATGCTAAATTTGCATTTGGAAACCATTACAGTCATGGGTAATCTCCACACTAACCCTCACTTCTAAAAAGTTTATGGCATTTCTATTTTTATAATACCTCACACTTTAAACAACACACATAATTACCAACTTGCCACACATTGTGCTTGGGGAGCCTGAAGGAAATCTTTCTAATGATGAATCTCATTGTAATACCTGTGCACATAAATCTGGTCTCCATGGAAAGCAGATCGCAGGCAAGACAGGTTCAGAGCCTGGAGGGGTGCAGGGAGTAATTGTTCAGGCAGAGTCAGGTTGGCACAACTGCATCCTTAATAAAGAACCGTTATCTCCTTATCCCCACCCCAGCTCAGAGAGCTGTACATTGGCATAAGTCCTTCTTTCCAACCAATCTGAGCTTGACCAACTCTCTGTGAAAAGCACTGATTCTCAGAGAAGTCATAACAATGAACACTTCCTGAAAACTCAAACTCTCTCTGTTTGGTGTTTAATTTTCTCAGCAACCTGAAGATATAGCAACTATTATTCCCCTCCCCTTTTACAGATGAGAAAACTGAGTCCCAGAGAAGTTATTAGCCTCCAGATCCCCCAGTGAATTAAATGGAATAACTGGAATGTGAACTTGGTCTCTTGGGCTCCAGAACCAACTTACCCACTATGCTCTACATAGCCTCATGGATCAAACTACATGTACAATTTTCTTAATAGACCTGAGGTTCCCACTAATTGGTAAGTGAGACTATCTTTCCTCAGGGCTGGGCTCTTACATTGCGAAAACACATGAAATCCTATAAGGGAAGGTTGGTTTAAATTATTTATTTGTTCTTTCATTCCTTTATCTATTATAAAATAGGCTTGTAAGCTATAGTTGAAATATATAGAGAGGACAAAGCCATACCCCCTGGAGGGCAACAGTGTATGCTTGTGTGGGATTTTTGTGATGTCAACTGTTTATCTAAAGGAAGTCCAATCTGACAGAATGGTTTGTATACATGAAACCCAATCCTAAAATTCACTGAGATCATTAGAGATAACTGAAAGTGGTTAGGAATCTCTAGACTCTTCCATTCATTAGGCATAGGACCCTCAACTCATGGACCTATGTTTTATGATGAGATAAATGGCTACTGACATGTTGTTCATGCTTCAAAACCCAATTCACTTCCACTGCAGGCTTCACACTTGTTCTGGGAAGACTTAGGAACCAATAGATGAGAGCAGGAAGATGGTCAGTTTCCCTGGTCAGATGGTCAGTCCAGGCAGGTGAACCCAGCATAAATATGATGCAAAATTAGGAAGTGTCAGACTCTGCCTTTGCCTTCCTATGGGGGTGTTATTTCATGGGTTCAATCTGCTCGGACACAAGGTCTTCAACTGAATATAATCCAGTCCTTTTCCCCATAATGGCCCATGTACCAGCCCATCTTTGCCTCTTATTGCTTTACTAATATTGGCCTTATCTGTCCCCTCCCCCCAGGATCCTGCTCTCTATCCTGTACTAATGGGCACTAAATATTCAAATGACCTTTCTCAGAGATACTTTTATTTTATTTTATGTTTCAGTAGGGGCCTGCTAGAAATCTAGTGCTCAAATTTCAGTTGTGCTTCTAAATAGCAGCAATTTCAGGCCCAGACAGCAAGTTTGAAGAGACAGGACTGCTGTCGTGTATTCAACAACAGCTCCCCAAATGTTATGTCCTTGTATAACCCCTAGAAACTGTGAAGGTGACCTTGTTTGGAAAAAGGGTCTTTGTCGATATAATTAAGTTAGGATCTCATAATGAGATCATCCTAGATTACCCAAATGGACCTGAAATCCAATGTTAAGTGTTCTTATAAGAAACAGAAGACACACAGAGGAGAAGCTATGTGAAGATGGAGACAGAGAATGGAGTGGTGCAACCAGAAGCCAAGAAATGCCAGGAGCCACCAGAAGCTGAAAGAAGCAAGGAAGGATTCTTCCCTTGAGCCTTCAGAGTCTAGGCACGATCGTGGAAAGCTGACTGTCAGCTGGCAGCCAGGCATTCTCTGTGGCTCACTTCCCCACCGGCTCCATATGCCTCCACTGGGAAGAACAGAGAGAGCAAATGCCTACATTCACAAGACCCCAGCTTGGGAGGGTGGATCAGGGGGAAAGCGCAGAGCAACAGAATCCATAGCACCAGGACATGCTTAAGAGAGAACATCATAATTCCCTAAAATATTACAGGAAGGCTTAACATAACAAAGGAACACGACAAAATAAAGAAATAATGGAATTAAAATGAGAAAAGGAATAATACTTAAACAAATATGTGACTGCAAGAACTAAAATTAGTCTGCAGAATGATTTCTATAGGTAAATGATGGAAGACTTGTCATTCAGAACACTTAAAGCTAAATCAGGATACAAACAGAGAAGTAAAATGCATCACCAGGGCCGTATTCAAATAATTCAGAAAGAAAAAGAATTCTTTTTGAGGTAAAACAGTTCTCTCATCTGAAAATCTGCACCTGATCTTTTTGCAAATCCAATTTACCTGTCAATTGCTTCTCTCCTTCTTTGTAGAAACCCAGATTTTTTAATGTGTTCACCTTTCCTAGGAGTGCCTCGTCAAGGTTAGGAAAACACCCTCTCCCTGCAGGACAACCAAATTACCGTAACGATGATTTCTGTGAACTCCATGATCTGACTTCTAGAGACCAAAGGCAGGTGCAGACTCTGGGTGGGCCCCCTGTTTAGCCCACAGCTCCATCTGCCTTTGTCCCCCTCACCCACACACATGCAGTTTATTCTGAAGGCCACAACGTGGTTGTTTGAATGAACCCGTAAAACGGGTTCATAACCAACCACCTATGGCCACAGCGTGCCATCTGTGGAAGGAGGAGGCAGGATGAGACAGCTTCCACTCTCCTAGCCCTGGGTCCCAGCCACCCTCACAGATAAGGCTAGCCAGGGAATACGCTTCATCTCCCTCACAAATTAGATTTTACCCAGGCTTTGCACAAGCTGCTTTAGGGAATGAGCAATACCCATCAGCAAATAAGAGTCCTCTTCTAACGTGCTTCTTTGATCACATGGTAGTGTGCTAAGAGACACATACAAAAACACAATGACGTGTGGGGAATTTCTAATGTAAATTCTCTATCTCTGTACCATTTAATCTTGTCTTTATTTCCAAGGTCAGTAAGTTATTTCCATTTAAAATGCAACATAGGAATGTACCATTTAATCTTGTCTTTATTTCCAAGGTCAGTAAGTTATTTCCATTTAAAATGCAACATTGGAAGGGAATGTCTTTCCCCCAATAGCCCACCCCACCCCCACTGTCCACCCTCATGGCCTTCCAGTCCTCCATAATCTAGACCCTGCCTATCTTGAACCCATGTTCTCTCACCTTCTGCCTCACCCACTCTGGCCTCCACATCAGGCTGCCCCTACCACAGGGCCTTTGAACATGCTACTCCCTGCCTACCAAAGTCTTCCCCCCAAGCCCTCACACGGCAGCTCTTTATCTTCATTCATCTCAGCTATCTCAAAGAGACCTTCTAAAGTTATCGCTCCCTTCCATCCTCACAAGAAAAAGTCTTTAAAAACTGGAAATCAATGGCTCTTCTTAGATCACTTAAGGAATTGGAGTCACAAAAAAAACCCACCACCCCCAAAACTGGAGAGACAAGAAGATACAGAGAACAACTTACTGGGGCAGAAACTTCCATGTGGAACAAGTCCAGTGCTAGGGTAGGAAATTGGAACTGTAATTGAGGAACTACTAGATGCTCATGTGGACAACTCTGAGAGGGATCCAGTCATGGAGGACCCTCACAGCTTGGGGAATTTTACCTGTAGGAGTTCTGCCAGATTCTTACATTAAAGATCAGAGAAAAATCTCCTCATGCTTCCTACATGGGAGGGGAAACAGGAGTCATTTTGAAAGACATCAGAGCCTCCTATTCTTCTCCTTAATGAGCCTGCTCTAAGGAGAAATCAGTTCACCAGAGCCTAACCTGCTGGGGAGTTATCAGAATCCACATCACCCTGGAGAAGGGAAAGAGCCAAATCCAGCCCCCTCTAGCCATCCTGTCCCACCTAAGTGAGTGAAGTCTAAGGAGCCCCTCTGAAGGTCAAAGCCACAGGCTCACCTGAAGACTGAGACAACAGAATGCTCTCCCCTGCCCCCACCTTCCCATCACATTGGCGAGGGTCCTTTATAATAATAGGGGAATAGGGGCGCCTGGGTGGTTCAGTGGGTTAAGCACCCGACCCCTGATCTCAGTTCAGGTTATGATCTCACAGTTTATAAGACTGAGCCCTGCATCAGGTTCTGTGCTGATGGCTCAGATTCTCTCTGCCCCTCCCACTTTCTCTGCCCCTTCCCCATGCTCTAAATATTTTTTTTTTTTAAATAACAGGGGAATAGAACTAGAGAACTGAACATCTCAGACCTTATTTTGGAAGTGTCACAGAGGCCTCTCCTGGCAATCCTGCCTAAAACTGCCATATATATATCTTCTAGTCCAGCAGCTATTTCTTCATAACATGTAGATCATCTTGTGATGATTACTTATTGTTTGTCTCCCCTACCAGAATGTAAACTCATGTCTGCCTTGAACTTCAATGACAACCCCCAGTGTCTGTAACAAAACGTGGAACACAGTTAGGTGTTTAGAAAATATTTGGTAAGTTATTGAATAGCCCATTGGCTTATGCCTCATTAGCATGCCTTTCTCACTCATGACATGTTTTGATGAGTTCTTCTCATCAAGTTTTGGATCTTTTTAAGATTTTTTTCATTTTTCTTGAAATTATATATACATGTATAAAAATTATGTGCACATGCTATGTGTAGGTATAGACAATATATATTATTTTATATATATTATATACACTGTACTCTAGGTAGCTATACTCTAGCCCTTTATGGTGAATGATAACTTTAAACAGCTATGCATATACAGATCATTAAAACTCTTCCATATTGAAAGATGTCAGTCACGGTTACTGGGCAGTCTTTATCAGGTGTACAGTCATGGAGTAGGTGGAACTGGGGTAAGATTTAGGGTTACTGTAAGAGCTGGGGTCATGGTTTCCTTCATATCCATAATAATGTTTTTTTCATAGTGCCACCGCCACTTGCTCAGTTTAAGACAGATTTTGTGTGTGTGTGTGTGTGTGTGTGTGTGTGTGTGTGTGTGTGTGTGTGTGTTTTCCAGCGTATTGTAGCACTTCAGTTCTTGGATACTGAAATTTGTCAATGTTGAAGAAAATCTAGCTACTTTGAACATTAGCAAACCCCTAGAGCCCAGGAAATCAGACAAATGAGTTAGGCAGTGATGATCACGTCCTCCCTTGCTAGCACCGTGAGGCTCCGCTGTACGTAGCAGATGGTGTACAGACAAGGCCTCTGATTCACCTTCCCACAGAATGCAACACGCATCAAGTCAAAGCAAACTCTTCCCTCCTGAGAGGGCCCATTATCAAAACCACTGCTGTAACTTCTCTGTCCTCTCTCTTCCTCAAATATCCAGAAGTGTCACTGCCTGCCTCCCTGACCATTGTTCCACCAAGGATGATCAGGGAAGCAGAGAACCATTGTGACCCACCACGGTTGCCAAAGGAGGACATCTCTACCTTGGCAACCTCTAAACACAGAGTCCTGGGTGAATATTTCTGCCCCTGTTGGGCTCCAATAAATCTGAGCTCTGAAGGGAGCATGTCCTCCAAACTCAAGTGTGTGTGTGTGTGTGTGTGTGTTTGCAAGATCAAGATGTGAGAGTTTTACAAACTTTTGCTCCTTACAAATGATGGCATCACTCTCTAATCTTGATTTTTGTACCAGTCTCTTTACATATATATAATCTTGGAAATGGTTATTTTCTACCAGGCAGAGACTACAAACTCTAACAACTAAAATAACACTAAATCCTCAGGGCTGCAGAGGTGGTGATACAAACCACAGGGATGTCAGTGTCGGAAGATTTCATTTCTAATGCAGCAATTCTCACTTCTCTGTCTCCCTGCCTGGAAAGCCATGCTTCTTCTCATATGCTGCTGTTAAACACAGTATGACTGCTGAGAGAGAAGGGTTCAACTATATGTTTTCAATGATGATATTGACTTCAGTCTTCTGATATTTTGGACCTCATGAGTGTTGGACTGTTCAAATCAGACCCCATTAGCAAAGGGCATGAAAGCACTGGGTTTATAGCTAAATTGCTAGCAGAGGAGTATCAAAGCTGTCCTCCACACAATCCCCTTTGTGTTTCTTATCTACTGAGCAACTACTGCATGCCAGGCACTGTACCAGGCATAGGAATTTCTAGATGATTAACCTTGTTCTCAAGGAACCATAAGATTGGAAGGAGGGACAGATATAAAATCAAACTACACCTTGGTAATATGGTGAGTTGATCTGGTAGAATACTCCATGGGTTAGGAATAGGGAAGACACAAAAGAGAGACCCTTGGACTAGGTTAGGAACACTTCCTGAAACAAATGATTCTTGAATTGATTCTTAGAGAATGAATGAGAATTACAAGATATAAAAAGGATCAAAACATGTTTCTGATACAGAGACCTGCATGAGCAGAGAATGACTTCTAGAAGTCTGAAGACAGGAGCACCTGGGTGGCACAGTGGGATGAGAGGCTGACTTTGGCTAGGGTCATGACCTCACAGTCGTGTTGAGCCCCACATCGGGCTCTGTAATGATGGCTCAGAGCCTGGGGTCTGCTTTGGAATCTGTGTCTCCTCCTCTCTCTGCCCCTCCCCCGCTTTCACTCTGTCTCTCTCTGTCGCTTAAAAATGAGTGAATGTTAAAAATTTTTTTTTAGAAGGCTGAAGACAGCTCCATATTGCTTCTGTGCATGGCTGGGAGTCACAGGAGGTGGAGCTGGTGAGAGGAAAGAGGTCTGAGCAGCTTGGATTTCATTCCATAAGCCTTTTCCCATTGAGGCACACATAGTAAATTATACCTGAGTGGCATATGGGAGGAAATAAATGAGGCTGCTCCCAACTGGTCCACCCTTTGAGCTAAAGGGATCAATATTTCTGCATACTTATAATCCAGTCCAGCATACTGGTGGGGAAGGTCCACAAAAAGAAATAAGGAGCCATTAAAAGTGTTGAAGGAGAGCTATAACATAGTCCACGTTGTGGTTTAAATGGCTCACTCTGACCACAATATGGAAAATGGATTCATTTAGGATTAGACCACAATAGATTAGGCAAGAGCTGATAAGTGGGTCGATGGTTGTACAGCTAAAGAGAAAGAGACAAGTTCAGGAAGCTTTGAGGAGGTAAAACTGGTCAAATATGGTGATTTATTACATGTAGGAAAAAAGGAAGAGATTGGAGATCTGGTTTCTAGCTTAGGGGTTGAATGAATGTATAAATACATAAATCTATTTTGTCCAAAAGATTAAGATCTTTCCCCATTAATCACACCACACATATAGAGCTAGAGTTTGTGTTATTAAGATTTTCTACTTCAGACACACACTCACTAAGGGTTTTTGGAATCCTTGCTTCTTTTCCCCAGCTCTAACTACCAGAGCCAACACCCTTAAAGAGATACAATTCAAGGATGTCAAGAAGTGAGTCTGGTTTTCTGTGACAGCCTGACATTAAGTTCTCCTTAGCTTGGGGCTGCCTATCATCTGCAGAATCTACGCGCACTGCAGGGGGCCTTCCTCAGCTTGAGCAGCTCCCTTGCTTCTATTCTTACCAAGATTTTGAGTGTCAAGGTAACAATGTGGGTCTCAATTCTTTCAAGTGACCTTGAGGTTAATGAACCTAACCCTTGGTCAATCTTGGTCCATCCCATGCTCTCAGGAGCACCTTCTTAATAGTTCTAAATCAATGTGGCTTTAAATACACCAAATGTTAACATAATTTCCTGGAAGATGCAAAAAAGGTTCAGGAAACCACATTCGTCCACATTCTCTGAGTGCATCAGGTGTGTTGCATGTCTTTGGCAGACTGGACTTCGAATAACACTAGCCAATTCTGGATGCCCCAAACACTGCACAAAATTCTCCTCCTCTGAAACAAACTTAGGTTTCTTACATAATATGTGGATCTAGTTTGAATCAGACAGACAATAGGAGAAGTTTTATGATGAACTGGGTATTAGATGATATTTAAGAATTGGGTTAGTTTGGATATAGGTATGACAATAATATGGTGATTATATCTTCTTAAAATGAAACAAAATGTCTATCAGTGACACATCCTGAAGTATTTATGTGACATCTGGGATTTGCTTTTAAAAACTACCGAAAGAAAGAAAGTGGGAGAATCACTGAAGACTGGCCACAGACTGATTTAGGGAAGCTGCATAATGAAGGTGTAGGGATTCGTTCTATGTGTGTGTGACTGAGAAATCTCCACCATAAAGCTCTGCTCCACTTCTGCTGCGTATATTGACCACCTGTTAGATGTGAGTTCTCAGCAATCATTTTAAGCCATTTGTTTCAGCAATAAAGTGGGGCTAGGGGAAAAAAGGCAGATTTTGTCCAAATCATTGACCCTGTTGCAGTAATATAATAATCATAGCTACCATTAGTTAGTGGTTATTACATTCCAGATGCTGAGTTAATCATTTGGCATACATTAATTTATTCAATCCTCACAATAAATCTGTATCTAAGAGCATAATGAGAAGCTCAGGTGCTGATTTAGACAGTCTTCCAGTACCACAAAAAAAATTATTCTAGCTAAACAAACTATAAAACTCTCACAGATCTTTGAAGTCATTTTCTATTAATGGTTCTAATTTCTACCCATTTTCTTAAAGATATGCATAAAAATGATTATTCTGATAAAAGTGGGTAGACCTTCTTGAGTGTTTACAATGTACTAGTCTCAGTTCTAAGCAACTTCAATGTATTTTCTTACCTAAAAACCACAACAACCTATAAAATAGTGTGATGGATTCAGTGCACTGATGGTCCTACTCAATGGCTTCCCTATGTCCATGAAGAGGGGAAATGCATTTCCCACCCCTTATATTTGGACTGGTCTCATGATTTGCTTTTCCTATTAGAAGTAAGGACAGACAAGTTCCAGCCTAGATTTCAAGAGACCTTACATACTGTTCTTTCTCTTTCTTGGACCCTTGACTCTGCCACGAGGCTAAGCTTGGGGTAACTAGCTGGAGGATGAGAGACCACACAAATGAGAGCTAACAGTCATCCAACCACTAGAAGCAGAGCCACCTAACAACCTGTCAGCTGACCACAGGTGGAGCAGCCCCGCCATGACCAGAACTGCCCAGATGAATCAAGCCCAACTAAATAAATGGCTCAGAGGCCAGTACGTTTTAGAATGGGTTTACTATGCAACAACAGCTGAGATAAGCAGGTGCCATTTGCTAGAAGAGGAAACCATGCCACAGAAAGGTTGAGTGGCTTGCCCAAAGTCTCAGAGTAAGTGGTGGAGCTTAGATATGCACCCAGAACGCTGACTCTGAATTCTGCACTGCCGGTGAGAGTTGTTCAGGATAGATGACCTTCACTAAAGACAAGGCAAGGTGGGAAGTTACTGGGCTCTGCACCCAACAGCCTAATTGTGACATTGGAAGATCCATTTGAACCACCTGACAGCACAGCTATCCCCATGCCCTTCCCGGGAGGAAAAATCTCTCCTCTCTGGATGTAATCTCTAAGAGACAAGGAGGCCATTTGGTTAAATTATGTTGACTTCTGAAGAAGCCCAGTGGGGACCCTGAGAAACAGTGATATGTAATTGAATTGAGAAGGCCAGAAGAATATAAAGTAGCATCCACACTCAAGTCAGAGACCCAGAGTAAAGTTTTATTTGACCCTAAAGACCATGGAAAGCCAGAGATGAACTTTAAATATGGAAACAGTGGGATAGCATATGCACATTTAAGAAAATCACTTTGGTTGCAACATGGAAAATGAGCTGAAAGTAACCTTGAAGATCTGGAAATGAATGCAGAGTCACTCAGAAGACGATTGTGGCCAAGAGTAAGGCCACGTTCATGGGAACAGAGAAAAGTAGAAGGATCTAAGGACTGTTTAGAAGATAGAATCAATAGGACCTGGTGATGGATTGAATGAGAGAAGAAAAATGAGGGAAAAGGTCAGGACAGCCCAATCATGGGGCCACAGAATGTAACTGACAACCAAGCAATGCTACTCTGTTCCACACAGCATTCCAAAGTGATGACTGACCAGTTTCTGAAAAAGATTTGGACTTAGTCTGGCCATGGCATGAGGATTTCTGATAGAAAACTCTGAGTCATCCGATCTGCAAAGAATAAAGGCAGGCTTCTATAGAGAAAATGTCAAAAATTAAACAGCCACTTGTCTTGACAGCATTAAAAATAATCTGTCACCTGTTCCTAACTTTGTTCTTGGTTACAAAGGCCATTGTTTGAGTGAACAAAGAGGCTACAGAATTTGGAAAGAACTATTTACCCAGAGAAACTGATAAGAGCTCAGGCTGGAGAAGACTTGCATGTGAATGAGGAAGGGGGCGGGCTGCTCCAAACACAGACACGCTGTGCTCCACAAACAACTCAGCTCAAACTCCCATTCATGGGACGGACATGGTTTCCAGCAGCTGCTGTTGGCATATCCAGAATATTCCAAAAATGACCTGCCCTTTCAGTGAGAGCCATTTCCCTTCTGATGAATCACAAGTTCAACTCCAAGGACAATAAGCTGATGGATATTGAGGACGTAGGGCCTCCATCTTCCTCCATCAGACACCTTGCCCCAGCGTGCCCTGGTGGCAGCCACTTCCCACGCTGCCCAGTGTCATACTAGACTCCGGCAGGCATTCACCAGATGGAGGTGGCTCCATTTTATGAAAAACCTGTACCAAAGGGAAGAGTTCAAAAACAGAATCTGAGCATACAGAAGCCAACAAGATTTTCTTCAGAGTTGCTTTGGTTCTGGTCCCTCTTGTTGGCACTCCCTGGTAAACTCAGAACCACTATCCTGACCTAGGTGATTTTTTGATTGGAATATCTTCCCAGAATTAATTCTGGGAAACTTTAGTTTTCATTAACTAGCTAGGTGTTTTAGGTTGTGAATGTTCTCTATTTGAGCCCACATTTAACTATTGGGCACTACTCAGACCGATGGACAAGATTCAGCCAGTTCAGTAGGTGGGTTCAGTTGACCCCAGCAACCGAGAGAGCCAGTTACCCAGGCCAAGGGCCAAATGGGAAAGGGAGGCTACTTAGCTCTTCAAAGGCAAACTTCAGAGTCTTGCAGCCAAAATCTTCCCTGCAAAGAGAAAACAGCCTCAACCATTAGTGAGGGACTTGAGGCAAACACAGAGCTGAAAAAGGAGCAGAGATGTTTAAAGGAAGTAAGTGCTCCTGGAAGAATGAAACTCACACTGTTCTAGAAGAAATTAACTCCCACTGAATGTTAGCTAATCTGTGACAGATTGCACTATACAACGAAACACTGTTTTGAAGTAAATCTTCCCCACTCCATAAAAATGACATTTTATGGTTTGTCTTGCTAATTTTTCACCCATTTAGATTTGGCTTGACAGAGAAAGCTGACATTGTTAAATAGTGTTAAGTCCTCTGAGCTCCCTAGGCAAGGAAGCCCCTGACTACTATTATGTAGATTAATCCAAGTTAAATATTTATAACACAAACATGGGGAGGGTCTGCCTTGTGTCTTCCAGTTGTCTAGAATCACAGAAATCAATTTGGTTTAATCAAAAAAATGAAAAAAACAAAAAACAAAACCCCTACCCCCTGGGGTTATCACATTGCCTTACACAAAGTATGGCAGATCATGATGCCCTGAGCGAGGCATTTACCAAATGGAAGGAAAAACTGCAAAGGGCCAGAGGCCCATTAGCAACAACTTCCCATTAGATTTTGGTGGCAACCTGGGAATGAATTACCGAGGCTCTGTGTGCCCTGGGCATAGAATAGACAGATGTGTCATCACTGACTGATAAGAGAAAATACTCCTATCATTGTTCTCCCTCATTTGGAATCTCTGATACTATTTTGGATTAGACTCAACAACTGTCCAAATCTGGAATGTAAGCACGGAAATCACTTTTAAACATGACGTTTGGAGGCCGGGTTTACTTGACAATGTGATTTCACAGGAGTGGGAGATCTACAGTCATTGTCTGTATTGATGTCCCAGCTTGGCTCTTACTAGCCAGCTAGCCTCTGGAAAACCCTTAGCATTCCAATTTGTATAACTTCAGAAGAAACCAGAATGCCTGCCTCACGGGTGCTGAGGACAACAGGGATCACAGCAGGTGAAAAGTGATGGGCAACTGCCTTTCCCTCACTTTCTGGAGCTTACTCAAGGCTCAGAAATCTAGCTAGCATGAGCGATGCGCTAGGCATTAGGATATCCCAGTCTCAAACTCATGTCTGTACCAACAGTTTCCCATCAGCAAAATGGGTAAATTCCTTCTTTCCCTCACACACACCTCAACATGGAGACCCATCACCCACGAACGGAGATGATACTGAGAACCAGTCAGCTTAACTCAAGACAATCCTGATTCCTCAACTTTGTGGCAGACTGGAATCACTCTCACTGTCCAGTCATACCCAATATCACCACACAGCAAAGTTTGGGAACCTTGACCCAATTCCCTCTATGGTCACCCGAGGCTTCCTTTCAACCTCTTGGTTCTACACTTTGAAATGGGAATCAAAGCCCAGGACCCTACATTTTGAGCCTCTGCAGAAGCTCTCTCTCATAAGCCTGGCAGCCACCTGCCCCACCACTTATATCCCATAGGAAATGTGAACTATGAGTAAGTGGAAGGCCCAGGGATAGGGAGGTAAGCCTAGGGTTGGGGAAGGCACAGAACACCCCTTCCAAAACTGGGAGAATAGCAGGGTTATATAAAAATATTTCAAGATCAAATAAAATGGAGCAATTCTGGGTTCACCAAAGTTAAGCAAGATTTCTTCATTGCAGGACTTCTCAGATCCTTTAAGCTGGAGTGTGACTATAATCTGCAGGAGAGGATCATAACAGCATTTCTCCCCATGGGAACCTTCATTTTCTCAGAGAAGGTCAAGGACTAGAGTCTCAAAGAATATACTTTGAGAAACTTAGAGCAATGTTGGGGGTTGGGGACATGTGGACATATCTGGAGACATAGTTGGTTGTCAAGGTGGAGGCTTGGTAGCTATTACTGGCATCCGGTGGACAAAGGCCAGGGATGTTGATAAACATCCCACAACGTGCAGGAGAGCCCCCCACATAAAAGACTTACCAGCCCCAAATGTCAATGGCAGTGCAGTTGAACACCTGTGGCCTAGAGTGACCTCTTCTCCACAGGCCATCCTCCATGCCAGAGCTTCAGAAATTGAAGATGATGAGAGAATAAAAAAATAGATGGGAGAAAGAGGACAGGAATAGGAGAAAAAAGAAGGAAGAGGAAGGAAGTGAAAAACAGACAATAATGAAGGAAGAGACTTGGGAGGAACAAACGAAGACAGATTCATAACGGCCAAAACGTAGAGGCAACCAAGGCGTCCTTTAGTAGGTGAATGAATAACGGTGATCCCTCCAGACAATGAAATATTACTCAGCATTAAAAAGAAATGAGCTACCAAGCCATGAAAAGCTGTGGAGGAAACTTAAATGTGTACTGCTAAGTGAAAGAAGACACCAGAAAAAGACTATAGGTTGTGTGTTTCCAGCCTATGCCTCTGGAAAAGGAAAAACTTATGGATACAGTGAAAAGCTCAGTGGTTGCCTGCAGTGGGCTGAGGCGGGGGGGGGGGACGGGGGACAGGCAGAGCGGAGAGGTTGGGGGGGGGCAGTGAAAATACTCTGATCCTATAATGGTGGATACATGTCATTACCCAATTGTCCAGACCCACAGAATATATGACCCTTAGCATGAACCATAATCTAAACCATGAACTTTGGGTGCTAACGACATGCTAATGTAGCTCCATCGTTGCAAGGAGGCGCCACCCTGGTGGAAGATGTTGATAAGCAGGGGGGCTGTGCATGCATGGGGGCGGGGCAGGGAGATGCATGGGGGGGTGGGGCAAGGATATATAGGACCTCTCCGAACCTTCTGTTCAATTCTGCCACAAACCCAAAACTGCTGGAAAAAGAAAAAGAAGCCAGAGCAGCACACTGATGTCAATGGGCAGGGCCCCCCATGCCTTTATTACTTCTCTGAGTTAAGGAAGATGATAGTGCTGCTCTTCAACAGGCCCAGCTGGTGGGTGAAGGCGGAGAAGGCGAATGGAAGGTGGGAGATGTTCTCTGGCCGGGTGTTGGGTGCCCAGGGCTCCGTGAGGAGCCTCAGACCCTGCTAGGCTTCTTGGGGTCCTTGCTCTTGGCCGGCATGAAGGCATAGAGCTCCTCGATAAGCATCTTCATCCGGGCGGTGACCTCGGTCACCGTGTCGATGACCAGCTTCTGCTGCAGCTTCAGCTTGTTGTTCTCCCACAGGGCCTTGTTCTCCTCCTGGAAGATGCGGTGCTCCTCACGCAGCACGTGGAGGGCCCTGTTCTCCTCCTGCAGTAGCCGGTTCTCCTCGCGGAGGACCTGCAGGCTCTGGTTCTCCTCCCGCAGGGCCTGCAGCGCCTGGTTCATCTCCCTCAGCAGCTCCAAGGACTGGCTCCCATCAGGCAGGCCGGGGCCGGACTTGCTCTCCTCGTCCGCACAAGACCCGGACAGGTTGCTGACCATCTGGCGCAGGACGCGCAGCGTCTTGGAGTCGTCCTGGGGGGTTGAGGGCCTCTTGGACTCCTCGAACCGGGAGGCGAGGCCTGCGCCCTGGTCCGGCAGCAGCCCGGAGCCGCGGGGCTCCTCGTGGGCCAAGGGCGCCGCCTTGCTCTCGTCCTCGGGGCCCGCCTTCTCCTCTGCCTGGCCCCAGTACGCCTTCCTCTGCTCCAGCAGCTGCTGCAGGGCCCTGTTCTCCTCCCTGAGCAGCTGCAGGCTGCTGTTCTCCTTGCTGCGGTGCATTTGCAAGGCCATGTCCTTCACAGCCTCCGGGGCCGCGCTGTCCTTGTGCAGCAGCGGCGAGGCAGCCCTGCTCTCCTCGCAGCCCAGCGTGGCCTTGTGCTCCTCCCAGAACACCTGCAGGATCCTGTTCTCCTTGCGGAGGATCCTGTTCTCCTCGCGCAGCGCCTTGTTCTCCTCCTGCAGCGCGCACTCCTTGGCCAGCCGCTTGTGGTGCAGCTTGTGGTGGAAGGACGACGACGGGGAGAAGTACGGGGACTGCAGGCGGCAATTTTCATTCACCCAGCGGCCGTCCTGGAAGACGAACATCTCGTCGCTGAGCTGCACTCGCGGAGGGTTGTAGTCCAGCTCGAGGTCCGCCTGTGAGGTGGGGCGCTCCATGGGGTCCAAGGGCCCGGAGGAGAAGCGATTCAGCGGGTAGGAGTGCTGGCTGGCCACTCGGCGGCTCAGCCTGGGCAGGGCGGCCTGCCGGGCACAGCGCGGGCTGGGGTACAGGTTGTGGAGCCGCAGGAAAGGCTCGGCGGTGCCCCGCTGTGGGAGAGAAGGGGAGCCGAGAGTTAGTGACGGAGCTGCCGAGCCCCCGGCTGCTGGCCAGGCCGGTTACCCCCGCAAGACACTCTGTCTGATGGTCCGGCCTGGCCACAGTGGACGCTTTTGCATTTGGCTTCTCTGACCCCCTATTTGCAGCCGTTCCGGTCTGTAAAATGCCCGCGACCCTTGAATCCGCGAATACCAAACCATCATTCCGAGAAGAAAGACAGGGCTGGGTTCCAGCCAGCCTCTAGTCAGTCTTGTCAACCAGTCAAGACATAACCTTGTATTTATATGTATACCTGTTGAAAGACCTCCTGTTTAGTACCCATTATTGACTCGTTGACATTGAACGTTCAGCCCACAGCACTGTCACTCATGCCTGAACAAAGCTTATCTAACCCGTGTTTTCTCCATCAGGCACGTCACACCTTCTTTCATTAAGGAGCGCTAGGCAGCAATTTTGTAATGTGCTTGGGTGTTATTTGATCTGTGAAATCATCCCCCCCCCCCCAGAAAACCACAAAAATGTCAACAGGGCGCACTAATTAAACTGTGAAAAGGACACTGTTTTACAGTGTGAAAGCTGAAACAAGAAGGCTCCTTAGCGAGAATGTGTGCCTCAGGTGACTTAAATTTGTTGTCACTCTGTGCATGTCTGTAAATGACCACCAACGTGCCACAGGTATTGATTTGATGGTTCCAAATTTTAGTGAGTGGGCAAATACACAAATAGAGAATCCCTGAATAATGACCATCCCATGGATGTTGTCAAGGTTGAAGGGCATTCCCCTTGAGTCCACCAAATATTTTGATCCCCGGCCCCACTATTTGATCAGTGACCAGAATATGGCAAGTTCAGTTTCAGTTTCCACATTTTCCAACTGGGACAACTACATCCACTGCCTTTCCTCAGAGAGATATTTTTAGGATTAAAAGAGATAACGTATGAAAGCATTAAGGCTGGGCTCTGGCACACTTCCGCCACCTTAGAGGAGGAACACACACTCTTCTCAGTCGACCCCAGCTGCAGATATGTATCCACAACTGGCATGGGCAAAGGGACAGCATGAATTACCTCAACAGACACCCAAATCGCTGTGTCCACAAGGGTGGTGCTGTCCACCAGCTGAGCCTTCTCCCTTGCCCCATTCAGCCTCACCCTCCACTCTCAGCCGCGCTAGTCTGTCCTTCCAGCAGCCCCTTTAACACCCACTGACACAGTGTTAGGCTGGTAATTTCAGAAAAGGAGGGCACCAGCCCAGATCTATCACTGAGCAGTGAGAGTATTGTAATATTCATTACAATATGTGGCAATGAAGAGAGCAAAGGACACCATGGAATTCACAAGGAGCAGTTCATGATGGTGGTCCATATACCTCAAGACCATCGTATAAAAAGGAGATCGGAGCCACAGAGCTTAACTCCACTAAGCCAGTAGCTCTTGCACTTCCCAACATAGAATAATCATCGGAGTGTGTCTTCAGTGCAGATTTCTGAGCTCCCTGCTTGCAAGACTGATTCACTCAGTACGGGATATGGTCCAGGCAGCTGCGTTTCCGACCAGCTCTGCCAAGGATTCCTGCTGTGGGCGGTCAGGACAGCTCAGAGCCAGGTAGGATGTGCTGTTTGCCAAAGGGGAGGGTTACACCAGAGTTAAAGCCCCAGGGGTTAAGACTGGGGATCACAAGAATTCTCATCCTGGTTCTGTCGCTCATGGGTAATGTGAAGTTGGAGATCACTTTCACCCTCTCTGAGATCCAGATTTTTTACGGGTAAAAAATAATCAGACTCCCTGACCCTATAGGCACCTTCCAACGTATAAAGTCAGTTAAAATGGAAATAAAAACCCATGCCCTGTTTGGTTCACCACACCATTGTAGTTTGGATAAGATAACAATTGCAAACGTGTTTTTAAAACTGCCATGTGCAATAGAAATGTCAGGTACTGTTATAAAGAAAAGTGGGCTTTGCTAATGGCAGAATTCTGAGGTGTGCTCAAAAAGTGGTGAACAGGTGGAATGTGTCCTGGAGAAGAGGTAACAATTGCAGCAATGAAGTTAAATAAAAATAAGAACCTGATAGCTACTTCTAAAGACACCAAAAGCATTTCACCTTAAGTACATTGCAGTGTTCTCCAAATATCAATTCCTCATTTCTCCGGCTATTTTCACAATTTTACAGATAGAGAAGATAGAAAACAAGCAGGTTATCTGCATTGTATCTTCGAGTATAGAAAGAAATATAATTTGCACGGTGTATAATGTTGGCCAGAATTCTTTAAGACCCAAAGAGCTAGATAAATAGAAGGCACAGTTCTATGCCATTAACTTTGCAATAAGCACATGTCATTAACTTTGTGAGGATGTGCTTAATCTTCTAGAGAGTTAGGGTGCAGGGACATTCTGCAATCAGAACCTTATTTACTTTAGATAAATCCGGCCTCCATGGTTTTCATATTTCTCAGTTGGGAAAGCACGCTGGCCCTTGTAGCTGAAGTTGAGACCAAAATGAACCTCAGTGTGGGCAGCACAGCCCACTTCCTTGTCAGCTTAAGGTCACTTGATCCTAGATTTCCGGGACAATTAGCCACAGTCACTAAGGAATGGATCTTGAGAGGTCCTCTCCATCCAGTGTGGGCCTCTGTCCCAACAGGGTCCTGCTCTAGGGGTCGTTAAGATGGGAATTGCAGTTTTAGGCACTAGTGTGTATCCCCGTTTTGAGAAGAAAACAAACATTGAGCTCCAATTCAGTGTTAGGCACTGAGCTGAGCGTTCTACCCACCGAGTTAACTTAACCCTCACCACACTGACTTCATAAAGCATTGTTATGATTCCGTTCTACAGATAGAGGAGCAAACTCAAGATTCTAAGTCAAATAAACAGTGCCAGTTCACCCACTAAGTCACAAACCCAGTCGCGGCTGCCTGAACGTGTATGTGTGAAACACACACATAGGAACTCGCCCTGGATTTGTCAAAGGATCTGCAGTAGTTAGGGTGGGGGTGAAGATCGTTTTTTCTTAACTTTATATCATGGAACACTTCAAATATATACAAAAGGAAAAGAGCCTGATAAACGTCCACACACCCCTTCCCCAGCCTCACAAGTCCAGGTCACGCCTCTTTCATCCACCCAACTCCACAATCACTCCTGAGCACTGAGATTTTTTAAAGCAAAGCATAGACATCCTGTTATTTTACCCAAAAAATGCATGAATATGAATTTTTTTAACAAAGCATCAATACCATTATTGTCCCTTTAAAATTTAACACTGGGGACGCCTGGGTGGCTCGGTTGGTTAATATCTGACTCCTAACTTCAGCTCGGGTCATGATCTCAGTTCATGAGGTCGAGCCCCACATCAGGCTCTGCACTGACAGTGAGGAGGCTGCTTGGGATTCTCTCTCTCTCTCTCTCTCTCTCTCTCTCTCTCTCTCTCTCTCTCTCTCTCCCTATCCCTTGCTGTGCTCTCTCTCTTGTGCTCCTAAAAATAAATAAATGTTTTAAATAAAATAAAATGAAATTTAACACTAATCACTAAATATCAGCAAATACAGAGTCAGTGTTCAGATTCCCCCAGTTGCCTTTATGTTACAATTGTTTTGTTTCAATCAGAGATATGCATCTTCATCCAACTGAATATCAGAAAGGAGTCACTAGTGCTTTATACTGTTTATTACTGTTCGGAGTATCCATGATGGTTGTTAAATCATCATAGTCCGCTGCCTTTATTCTGCCCTGGCACCCCAAGGAACTTTTGACTGTTCCTCAGCAGAAATGCACTCGATAGAACCTTAGCACGTAGGTGGTGGATTTCTAGCTATGAACAGCCTGGATATTTGGGCCTTTATCCTTGTATATGCCCTCCGGTGCCTTTTACCCTCGGACCTTGGTTTTCACATCTGTATAATGGGGATCACTGACAGTATCTCTTGGTCTAACTTTCTCTGGTCCAATGATGGATCCATATTTGTAAGTGGGCACCACTATAGCCCAGCTGCCCTTTTTATCAGACTTCACACCTTGTCCCCTCCTTTAAATGGCCAGTGCTTCCCATGCAGACCCTGTGCCTTCTGTTACATGCCCACAGCACCCAATCCAGAAAATGTTGATGGACTAATAAGTCCCCATGACTTCCTTCCCCAGAAACCAAACCCTCCTCCCATGACTGAGTCCTCTATCTTCCCTCCTATTCCCAGACAGGATCAAGAAGGAGTCAAGTCCAGTGTTGCCTCATGGCCTCTCTCTTAGATAGAACACGAAAACATTAAAAAATTTTTAATAGTCATATATTTATTTTAATAGCTATTAGAAGAATATATTTTATCAAACTCACAAACCTATGGATAGTATTATGATGAGGTTAAAGTAAATCAGCACCTTCCTCTGAAAGTGATAAGACTTAAGGAACAATACCAAATATGCAGGCATTTCAGAGATGCCAAGAACCATTATCAAACTCTGAGGAAACGTTAAGACAAGACACATTCTTTCTTTCCCCAATTCCAATCAGACCTAGCTGGATTTAGTCCTTAAAGAAAGGCTCACTCTTGGCCTTATGAAAACAAAGTTACCTCACCCTAAATAGATTTCTACTCTGAAAGTTCTTGCATCAGTTCTTCATCCACATTTATGTTGATTAATCAACCAATATTAATTTAGCATCTAGTCTCAGACCCCACCTGCCTTCAGGGAACTTTCAGTCAATTTGAAAATTCAGCCAGTAGTACCAATTATTGCTTGGTGCAAATGAGGGAACTCAAAGAGCAGCAGGCATTAATGAAGGCTGTAATATGTGAAGATCAAGGGACTGGTCATCACAAAACTCAAAATGAGTCCTGTCTACACCGTTTGAGTGTATGACCTTTACAAAATCATTTCATTTCCGTGCCTACATTTCCATGATGCTAACACAATTCACAGCCACCACATGTTTGTACAATGCTCAGCTTTAGAGGGTGCCATTCGCAACTGCTGTTGCAGTGCACAACCTGTACAACCATCCACAGCAACCTTACTAACATCTGCCCTATTTCTTTCAAGGAGTTTGTTGTAGAGTGCAGAAATGAAAGAAGAATGTGTGACATTTTCTTTGTTTATAGACCTGCAAAGATGATTACTTCAGATTCAGAAGACAAGTTGCTTAGATTTCCTTAGCAGAGGATTTCTGGAACAAGGAAAAGGAAATAGCACTTACTGAATGACTATTATGTGAGGATATGCTAGTTGATTTCCATATTCATATGTAATAACTTACAGAGAAGAACTATCACATTTTACATAAAATCACATAGCCAGCAAGGGGGAAGAGCCAGGGTTTAAAAGAGGATACCTGACTCCAAACCACACGCTCATTCTTGCTCTTCACAGTGCTCAGAGATTTTATTTTGCATGTGCTGATATCATTACTGTGCAGTGCTTCTCTTCTGCCCTGTCCCATTTCTCCCCAGATAGGTAAATTACAGTTCTCTGAGGACAGTGACCTATCTTCCCCCCCACCCTTTTTTTTGACACACCAAGTCCTGGAAGTTAGAACAGCACACTTCACGTGCAGTGGAGGTATAATGAGTCCTTGCCTGTGAACTTACCAACCGAAATGCACTGAAGAGTAAGAATGCGGTATCAGATTGAACGACATGAAACTATTGTTGCCTTTGGCCTATGAGTGGTGATTTCATTTGTCTTAATATATTTAGTGTATTTGGTGAAGTTCTATCTTCATTCCAATTCCTATTTTGAAACTGCACAGCTGCTGCTGTGTGATGGCAGATCTATAGCAGCAGGTTTTCCCCCGTGAATTCCACAAAACCCCAGGTCAATCCATGTGGGCCTTAAAGGGGGCTGCCCCCCTGAACGCGAGCATGCTGGCTTCCATGTCACCATCTTGAATGTATAATCCAATGAGGGCAGAGGCCCCAAACTCCTTTGGGCTCAAAAGTCCCATCTTTGAGTGCTCTTGAGAAAGTCATTTAGCTTCTCTGAATATCACCTCTAAAATGAACCTAAACATATAGCTGCTCTGCCTGCTGCCTGGTGTGAAAGGCCAAGGAAGTGGGAGGCAAGCAGTCACAAAGACCAAACAGAGGGCCAGTTCTGCTGGTGAGGCTTGAATGTTCCTGGCCGAAAGCACTCAAATGCTGAATGTATTTCTTTACCGGTTTGGGCTCTCCAAGGAGCAAGCAGCTGAGCAAAGCCAACACATGAGCTATAAAACCCTAGGACTTCTCAGCCCATGTTGGAAGTCAACCCCTTCTCAGTAGGTCTCCTCAGCCAGGGTATCACTAGTTGGGTATCATGGACTAAATTAACCTGTTCCTGGGTGTCCTTGAGGCCTGCCAAGAGGTCTGGGCTGTCAGGAGGAATCTGACGGGTTCTTCTAAGCCTGGGAGGTAGAGCCTACGGCAGCAGGATCCTAGTGCCCAGAGCAGCCATGGCCCATGTTTCCCAGGAAGAAAAGATGGTCTCTTCCCTGATCTATGGGAAACACCCTCCCATGGATACAGACCCGGAAGGGAAAGAGGAGAAGCTTGGCTTCTTCTTGAAAGCATGGACCCATAAGAGGATGGATGCAGGAAGGGGAATACAGTTGGCCATGAGGCTCATCATCACCTTATTAGGAAGACAACCAAGAGACTCTGCCCTCAGGAGCACCATGCTCACAGCTGAGACCTAAGACACGTTAGTGCCAGGGGTCCAGAAAGGGGCCTGGGCACAGACATCTCTGTCACAGAGCCCAAATCCCACCTGTGGTTGGAAATGCCTCCTTAGCATTAGGCCTGGCCCTCTCCCCAGCATCTCCTTGTTATGTTTTTAAGTGTTTATTTATTTTTGAGAGAGAAACAGAGACAGAGAGAGAAGGAGGCACAGAATCCAAAGCAGGCTCCAGGCTCTGAGCTGTAAGCACAGAGCCTAATGCAGGGCTCAAACCCACAAACCATGAGATCATGACCTGAACCGAAGTCAGACACTTAACCGACTGAGCCACCCAGGCACCCCCAGCATCTCCTTCTCAAATGCAAGTAGTCTTGCAAAGAAAATGCTTGAAATCACCAACCACTGAGTACCTTGGTCAGATCACTGGCCTCTAGCAAATGGAGAACATGGAGGAAGAATGGTCAATGGGAAGGGGGGTGGGGAGGGAACAAAGGGGGAGGTGATAAGACCAAAGTCTCTTACTGATACTATGGCATTTCTAAGGAAGAGGACACTCTGAGTGGGACTTTCCAGGTGTAGTTTCTGAGGTTGGTGGCCTTCCATCTAAAGAGTTTGGGGAGGACTGGACAGTAACCAGACAGGTCTAGCTGACATGGTCTAGAGTTCTCTCTGCTCCTGGAAAACTATGGCTACCACAGACCAGAAGAGATGTCCAAATGCCCCCAGTAGACTCAAAGCCTGTTGACCAAGTTTTTTTAAACACCTACTTTCCCAACATTATTGAGAATTACAACAAAGAACATTAGCCATCTGAGGTATTTTTCAGGTATGTGAAGCTAAGGATCCCTAGGATGCTGAAAGGAAGAGCAAAGTATGCTACTAATTTTCAGATGAAGGGACAAGGCTGAATGTCATCATACTGTGAAATTAACTCAGCTGCCTAGGACCACGATATGGTGTATCTGGTTTTGATAAATGCTAACAGGTTAGAGGATAATTCACAGGCCAGTGTGATTGATTTTGAGAGAATTATACAGTTAACAGCAATAAGGATGAAGATGTCATCATATGTGATCATTCTAGCTAATTATTTAACAAGCAATCTCCTGAAATCTTCCTCCTAAAAGTTACTCAAATGGGGAGAGATGGGGGTATTGTGAGCAGATTCCACAGCTCCTTGTTCTTGAAGAATAAGTCCTAACAAAGGAGAATGGGAACAGAAGGCTTGAGCGAGGCACTGGAGGGTGCTGTCGGAGCTCGTTCTGATCTGATGTAGACCCTTCATTAATGATCCAGCCATAAACCATGTCCTTTGTGAGATGCACTGATAGCACTCATTGGGGAAATAAGGAAGCCTGTGAGAATGGAATCGTTATGTGCAAAAGGAACCAGGTCAGCTGGCTTGGGCAGGAAATAACATTGATGGCTGGCAAGTTAATGCACTGTTGGGAAATAGATCAGAAAACACAAATATTTAATGTGAGAAGAAAAACTGGAAATCAATAAGACCTGAAAAGACCTAAGGGTGATAACAAATAGTGACCCACAGGCATTTGCAGTGTAACTGAGAAGCCCGAATGCCCAACATGATTGGGAAGCCAGAGGCTCTTTCTGGAGACACAGAGCTGCTGTTGCAATTCCCTTCTGAACCAGATGGACTGGATCCCAGAAGAAAGCAGCAGAAAATACGTGCAGGGAGTCAAAGGCAAGCAGTTAGGATGCGGAGAGAGGAGGCACTATTTCCTACAAGCAAGTGAAGAAACAGGGAGCTAAGCTGTGGCCTGGCTCACCCTGTGGCATATGTCTGGCATGTGATGTAGAGAGTGGACACTGGCCTGGGCTCAAGCCCCTAACCCTGGCTCTGCCATTACTAAAGGGGCTGCTGGGGAGCCCAGGTCCCATGGTGGTACAATCTGAACTTCACACTAGCATGGCCTAGTGCCTGCCACATGACCAACTCAGTGCTCATCGATATTTTTTCCTCCCCTTGTTAACCAGACCAATCCTTCACCCCAAGCCATGAACCATCTCCCTTGGAGATGTCTAACGAGCACACTGGTCCCTTCTCAGCCCTGGTGGTGCGTGGTCCATATAATCTAAATTTATAGACACCCACATCCCTCCCCCAGAGTGCTAGCCTAGCCTAGAGCCATCCTGGTCTGATATGACTTGTGCCTCCCTGGCAGGAGTTGTCATGAGGCCACATCTGCCCATGTGGGGTACACATTCCGTGCCCTCCATGACCCCAACAGCAGCACCAGGTCCTGCAGAGCAGGAACTGAATGGCCCCAGAACAAGCTGGAGCCTTCTCAAGCCCCTCCACAGTCCCGTTCATTTTCTCTGCTCCTTCATTTTGGCCGATTTCTGGGAGCTAAGCAGGAAGGGTCATGTTAGGTGTAGATTGAAGGCTTTTTCCAACCTCTCCATCATATGATCACTATTTCAAATCCGACTCCTGCCCCCATCCTTTCCTCCACCCCCAGGTTGGCACCCTCTTCTTGTCCCTTAGTGATGCAAAGAATGTTTTATGTGGGCCATGAACAAACCAAAGAAGCAAATCTGCCCTTGCAGGGGTAGTGTCCAGCAGAACTATGTGGCCTGTCAGTGGGAAGAGTCACACCTAAAACAAGCTCCTAGAGCTGCAGGAACCCTGTGGGTAAACCATGCTGCCTAACGACCAGGACAAAGTCTACTTACATTCTAAGCTGCAGCAGTTGAAACTGATGAAGTGGCTGCTCATTACAAAGTTTTAAAGATGGGGGTGCCTGGGTGGCTCAGTCCATCGAGTGGCTCAGTAATGATCTCACGGTTCATGAGTTCGAGCTCCCCGTTGGCCTCTGTGCTGACAGCTTAGAGCCTGGAGCCTGCTTTGGATTCTGTTTCCCTCTCTCTCTCCTGCCCCTCCCCTGATCATGCTCTGTGTCTCTCTGTCTCTCAAAAATAAGCATTAAAAAAAATTTTTTTTTTAGTTATAAGGAAAACTTGAAAACAAAGAGCTAGAATGTTTTTGTGTCCTGCTTCTCCCTCCTACTGAACATACTTGCCTAGATTGTTACCTATTGAAAGAATGCTGAAGGTTTTCTTTCTAATCCTGTTCTTCTGAAAGTCCTTGAGATGGCTTTAGAAAACATACATATAATTTTACTATATATAACTATGTAGTTATATAGTATATATGTAATTCTATATTAAACATGTATGTTTTTATAACTAAATATGCACATATTTAGTGTATATATTTATATTTTATATACACACATCTATATTTATAGTTATATATTTATATATACATATTTATATGTGTATATTATACATATCTATAGAGATATTGATATTTATATTCATATATATCTATATACATTTACATATATTTATATACATATCTATATATATACCTATAGATATATTATATTTATTTATATTTATACATATCTATGTCTTTATTTTTATATTTTTATATATATATCCATACTTTTATATATATTTATATTTATACATATTTATATACACATATCTATATATTTATATACACATATCTATATTTTATATTTATACACATCTATATAGATATATAGATACGTATGATGCCCACTGACGATTGATCCTTTTCCTGCACATCCCCATATGTAGCTTTCGGGTAGTTACCTCTGCACTGGACTCCTCCACCCTACATTTCAGCCCCTCTGGTTGGTCCGCCATCATCTTCCAACAGGGCCTCAGGTGACTCTGGAGAAGCAAGGCCACCCCCTTTGTGACATAGCAGCCGCAGAAACAATCCAGCAGGAGAACCCCACCAAGGAAATAGCAGCTCAGTGGGAGGAGCCCTCAGAGTCCCCAGCCTCCGTCCTGAGTCCCCATACACTCTGCTTTTGGTACTCAGCAGGCCCTGATTCTCTTGGCACCTCTAAATCACCCTGTACCTTTTGGTCCACGTCCTAGCTTTTCTACTTATGGATTCAGTCCTATGAATTTGGTTCCAGGCCCCAATGCTAGCCGCCCCTCCCACCCAAGAGTTCCAGAGCAGTCATATATCAGCAAGCACCAAAACACCTAAGTCTGAGAAGAGGGACTCATTTCAGACTGTCATGGAAACGTTAAGTGTTATGAGGACTGGAAGGTCTTACCGGGTCACCAAACCCGCCTTCCTCATTTGAGCGATAACAAGCCTAAGACCCAGAGTGGCTAAGCAACACCGCACCCCCCCTCCCCCGCCAACCACCTGGCACACAGCTGGTTGGCAACTTGAATCTGAGGCCCTGACTATGCTGCTCATCCTACAATATCTTGCCAAAGTTTGGAAAGAGGAGGGTTATTCTGACTACAACTAAGTTACACCCTTCTGTGGATATCCCTACCTGAGGTAGAACCACATTGATGGGAATTTCTAGGCTTTCAGATCTGGTATCTTGTTTTCTTGTAAAATTTGGCCTTGAGTGCTGTGGAAAAGAAAAAACAAGAAGATTTCTGCTTTGTGGCCCATCCTCTGAGCCTCAGTTGCCCACCTGAAAATCAGGAAACTTTCTACTCACTTACCCCCTCTTGTCACTTATGTACATTATGAAAATCTGTCTGAAATCATGTGAAGATGGTATCTGATAAGATATGATTTTAAGAAATTAAGAGCCCTTGGGGTAAAGGGCTACCAAAAAGTCTTAGGAGCAGAGGTACTCACACCTATTGCCTTTTCTAAGATTATTACTTCTACCTCAAGTAAAAAGCCATACCAATGTTAGGTGCCAGGTATAGGTCCTGTGCAAGAGTTGGTCACCAAAACACTCAGAACAATCCAGAGGTGACATCACAAACAATATGGTGTTTTTCAGGGCTCATGATCTCTCTGAATGTCACAGGCAGGAATGAGGAATCTGACAGTCAGAAGGAGCTCACCCTGGTTGTGTCTACCTTACTGGTCAAGGTGAGTGTGACACACAATAATCCAAACACTAGCCCCCTGTTTGGTCATCCTATTCACATCCCCACTGCCCGGGGTGGGCCAAGAGCCCTATCCTCTCTCTAAAGGTAGCATCTTCTACTTGGAGTTGTATCCCTCGAGAAGGAAGAAACCCCAGATGAACTCATTCAGACCAAGGGAAGATATGTAGGCTGAGATGTTTTCTGACTCCCGTCAACCAGTTCTCCAGTTCTCTGAAGTCAACTGGATGTCCTATATCCAATTCGATTCCAACTCATTCTACCTGGAGTTGGTGTCAGGTCACCTAAGTTGAAGGGCTCAGTCCTACAAACAGCCCCCACTTGAGACATCAGTCACAACTCCCAGTGCACGAGTATTTCTGACTGACCAGCTATGAGTTGGGAGTTCCCACAAACCCTCCTAGGCTTCAGTGATCTGCCAGGATAACTAACAGAACCCAGGAGAATACTTTATTTACAATTGGTTTTGTTATAAAAGATACAGCTCAGGAAGAGCCAAGTGGAAGACGCCTAGGGCACGGCATGAGGGAAGAAGGACACGAAGCTTCCAGACCCTCACAGGGCACACCCCCCTCCCAGCTCCTCCGTGTGTTCACCAGCCCAGAAGCTCTCCTAACCCTATTGTTTAAGGGTTTGTATGGAGGTTTCATCACCAGGCAGTGGTTGATTAAGTCATTGACCTTTGGGGATTGAAATTTTCCATCCGAATCCCTCCTTTTCCCAGAGGTAGAGGGGTGGGATGCTGAAAGTTCCAACCCTCCAATCACATGGTTGCACATGGTTGATTCCTCTGGCAACCAGTGCCCATCTTGAAGCCATCTAGGGTCCACTAAGAGTCCCTTCATTAGCATAAACTCAGGTGTGTCCCAGACAGGTGCCTTATGAATAGTAAAAGGCACTTCAACCACTCAGGAAATTCCCAGGGTTTTAGGAGCTTTGTGCCAGGAACTGGGAACAGGACCCAGATATATGTTTTTATTATATCACATGTAGAAACTGCATCAAGACCACAGTGTTGACGTCTAGGCTTCATGAAACGGATAGCCCAGCCCCCACCCCGCCTCAATTCTGTCAAGTCATTTGCCTCTAAAAACTATTAGTGGGAGTCTTCTTGTGATTCTTAAGCCTCTTATTAGGCAGAGAGCTCCAATGCCCTACTATCATGACATGTTTGGGGGAGAGAGCAGTGGACCAGGGTCAGCAGATCCAGGGACGCCATAACTGCCCACTGGAATCTTCCACACCCAAGTTACAAGCAAGCCTTGCTTTAAGAAAATCCGATGTACAAAAATTCAAAGATATATGTATGGCAAAAAACAAGGTAATTAATCACATTGTCAAAAAAATTGATCGCTCACCTCCAGTAAGTTCAGATGAGCCCCTTCTCCCCATAGAAGGCATTTCCTAGGGCCAAGGAACATGAGCTCTGCCCTGCAAGGCTCTTCATGGACAAAGGAATCTTCTAGTAAATCTGATGTGGTTTATTACTATATATATATGCATATAATAAATTATTCATATTTGTTATTCTTTTCATTTTAAAGGGGGGACTTCTCCAAGTGATTCGTTTTTTAGTTTCATTTCATTTTTTATTTATTTTATTTTATTTTTTTAAGGTTTAATTTCTTTTATTTTATTTTTCATAGTTTATTTTATTTATTTTTTTATTTTTATTATTTTTTAATAGTTTATTGTCAAACTGGTTTCCATACAACACCCAGTGCTCTCCCCCACAAGTGTCCTGCTCCATCACCACCACCCCTTCCCCCCTCCCCCTTCCCCTTCAACCCTCAGTTCATTTTCAGTATTCAATAGTCTCTCAAGTTTTGCGTCCCTCTCTCTCCCCAACTCTCTTTCCCTCTTCCCCTCCCCCTGGTCCTCCATCAGGTTTCTCCTGTTTTCCTGTTAGACCTATGAGTGCAAACATATGGTATCTGTCCTTATCCACCTGACTTATTTTACTTAGCATGACACCCTCATTTCATTTTTTAATTGTGATCATAAACATATAACATTAAATGTATGATCTCAAGCATTTTTAAGTATATAGTTCACTAATGTTAAGTATAGTCACATCACTGTCAAGTTTTTCATCTTGCAAAACTGAAACTCTAATCCCCCTTCCCCTCTCCTTCCAGCCATTGGCAACCATCTTTCTACATTGTTTCTATCATTTTTTACTGCTTTAGATGCCTCAAAGGAGCAGAATCACATAGTACTTGTCTTTTCGTGACTGGTTTATTTTACTTAGCACAATGACCTCGAGCTCCCTCCATGTTGAAGCATGTGACAGGATCTCCTTTTTTAAGGCTGTGTTACATTCCCCTGTATTTATATACCATATTCTCTTCATCCATTCATCCACTGATGAACATTTGGATTGTTCCTGCCTCTTGGCTGTTGTGAATAATGCTGCAATGGGTATGCAAATATCTCTCTAAGATCCTACTTTAAATTCTTTTGGATACATACCCAGAAAGTAGGATGGCTAGATTAGGTATAGTTTCATCTTCAATTTTTGGAGGAACCTCTGTCCTGTTTCCCATAGCTGCACACCATCCTTTCACAGTCCCACCAACAGCTCATTCCAATTTTTCCACATCCTCATCAACACTTCTTTTCTGTTTCTAGCGGCTAACTCTCCTACTGTTGGAAAACTCAACTCAGTTTATGCTTAGACACACACCTCTTACAGGCACCTGCACACCCACCCTTGGGGCTGGTCTGGGAAGTCTACACAAAGAGGGAATTAGCTGTATTCATTTTCTAGGGCTGCCCAAAGGTGACCATGAAACAAATGGCTTAAAACCACAGAAGTTCATTGTCTCACAGTTCTGTTGGCCAGAAGTCAAAATCATTGGCAGGACTGTGCTCCCTCTGATAGCTGTAGGGAAGAACTTCGCCTCTCTTCTGACGTCGGAGGGTTGTCCACCATCCCTCTCGTTCTTTGGCCTGCACTGCAGCACATCAGCCTGTCATCATCGTGCACCTGTAATAGTTCTCTGCTCCTCTGGGGACACCAGTCATATTGGATTAAGGGTCCACCCTTCTCCAGTAGAACCTCGTCTTAATTAATCACAACTGCAATGACTTTATTTCCAAATAAGGCTACATTATGAGGTCTTGGGGGGTCTGTACTTCAAAATATCTTTTTTGGTGGAGGGGAAAGGGATACAATCCAGCCCCTAAAGGATTAACATTAACTGAACACCAAAGGAGCACAGCACAGTGCCAGATCCTTTATCTGTGTTATTTTACTTCATCAGAGTCACTGGCATGTATTCAAGCCCTCCCAGCTTGGGTTATAGCCCCATCCTGGGGTCCCTAAGACCATCACCCTGCCCATCTCAAACAGGTTCAGCTGAGCCCCTACCTCCCACAAAAGACACCTCTAGGGCCAAGGAGCACAGCTCTGCCCTGCAAGTCTCCTCATGGACAAAGGAATCTGCTAGTAAGCCTCATGTGTTTTATTACTATTATATGTATTATATATCTTTCATATTTGTTATTATTTTCACTGTGTGACTTTTGCCTGCTCTCAGTAACCCTGCCTTCTCCACGGTTTTGGCCATCTGACACCTAGTTTCATCCAGTGTGGTACAACCCTTACCCTAGCCCTGTCCTGAGGCTGTATCCACAGAAAGAAATACCCCACCCCACTTAAGTTCCTCTTGGGTTTCTACTGTGACCACCCCCCAAATTATACCCATGATCTCAGGGGACATTGAAGGTATCATTCATTCCTAGAAAGGAAGTCTTGCTGTTGGGTGATCATGAACATTCCTAGGGTCCAGATGATGGTGTAAATCATCCCTCTTCCCATTTCAGTGCCAAGTGGTCCAGTGGAGTCCTCCTCTTATAAGTGTCCAGGGGCCCTTCTCTTTGTGGGCTCCCTCCTTCCTCACCTCTGCCTTAGTCCTTTGCCTTTTTCTGCTCAGAGGCCTGGGTGCAGGTGAAGGGGCAACTGTCCCTGTGGCCGACAGTGATGGTTCTCACCGCGTAACACTGTTACTTGATCACAGACACTCCCTCCCTGTCCTTGAAGGGGGTTTGCTGATGGAAGCAATGAAAACCAATGGATACATGGATTGTCCTACTAATTAGCATAAAAGGAACTTCTTTTATTGAACCCAAAGGGAGAGCACTCATCAGAATGTATGAGGATGCCAATAGCCAGGTCACAGACACTGACGTCAGCAGACCATGTACAAAGCCAAAGGCCAAGAAGTAGTTCCTAACTGTATGTCTTAGCTCAGTCTATCACAACAAAATGCCACACACTGGGTGGTTTAAACAACAAATAGTTATTTCTCACAGTTCTGGAGGCTGGGAAGTCCAAGATCAAGGTGTTAGCACATTTGGTGCCTGATGAGACCTGCTTCCTGTCTTGCAGGCGGCCACCTTCTCACTGTGTCCTCATGTAGTAGAGAAAAGAGAGAGTATGTTCCTTATCTCTCCTCCCCTCTTATAAGAACACTAATCCCATCTTTAAGACTTCACTTAACCTAATTCCCTCCCAAAGGCCAAATCTCCGAATACTATCACATTGGGGATTAAGGCTTCAACATATGAAATTTTGAGGGACTAAAACATTCAGTCTACAGAGTATGTGACTTGGACAAGTCACTCCACCTCTCAGAAGCTCAGTTTTCTTGTCTCAAAAATGAAGAAATTATATGTGATTTGAGAAAACATATATAAAGAAGCTGACACTTATCAAGTTCTCAAGAAATAATCACTGCCTTGGAGCCATCCTACAAAATCACCTCGCTCCCTTAGACTAAAATTTCAAGCAGCTAAAACATTACTGATGGTGCTGTTAAAGTCTTCATAACACAGTTTATGTGAAGGCTTTGTATTTTCCTGATTAATTTATTTTTGTTGTTAAGGGAGGAGCATTTCTAATAGAACCATCCTAGTTGTCCGTTAGCTGGGCTCCTTCCTCCTCTGCAGAACACACGTATCCATAACCCAGTGCTGAGAAACTTCCTTGCAATTAAACCCAAAATGTCTGTTATGACTCAGATTAACATCGTCATCAATCATCCACATTCCATGAGCATCCACAATTGGTGGGTGCTGCATAGAGCATGGAGGTAGACATGCCTCATGGGTTTCTAATCTAAACAGACAGAGCAGAGACAAAGATAAGGGCAAGCATGCATCTGAGACTCTCCAGGCTTGCCTTACACGCAACTGTCTGATGATGAATCACAGAGAAAAATTCAGCAAGCAGGAGGGTCTGTTAGAGAGCCCAGAGCCCCTAGCCCCTCCCTGGAGAGTCACAGAAATTGCAGCTCTTGGTCCAAAAGTCAGAGGTGGGCAAGGCAGAGGACATTCTGACCTTTCTCTCCACATTTAGGGAGAAGAGGATGGAAAGTTCAATGAGGGTAGTAAATTATCATGATGCCTCTCATCCCCAAATGGCATGACGTGATGGGAATATGTGTTATTTTTGCTACATAGGGCAGAGGGTAGTCTACTTTGGTGCCAAAGGAACAGACTGAGGATAGCAAGGGTTTGGGACAAGCTCTTTAGGGGCAGCTGGGGGTCCTCAGCTTCTGAGGAAGTAGAGGTAGCAGCCAGGAAGTCCAAGAAAGTCTGCTGGTAAGTCTGTGGTCAATAGTTGGAAAAATCTAGGAGGGAAGGAAGTGAAAAGATAAAATGGCAGCTATCAGGGGCAGCTGGTCAAGATGAATGACTGTGATTGATAGAAGAATCACTCACCTGTGTGGCAATATTGAGGAATCCAATAGAGGTAGGATGTGCCAGAAAATAGGACAGTTGGAACTCTCAAGTTCCAAAGGTAACCAGGATAAGTAAACCTTTCTTAAAGTCAGAAAGGAGACCTTGTGGAGGACTGATCCTCTTAAGTAACATCAAAACTTGAGGGTCTTTAGAGCTGAGTGTCATGCTTACACCCTTCCCTTCTGAATCCAGGAGTTGCTAGAAATCCCCACAAAGTTCTGACTTTTTCCTAATACTAGTCCATTCATTCATTAGATCCAAGATGGAGGCTCAATTAAAAGATGTCCCACGGAGAAGACTTCTAGTGTCTAAGAAATTCTCCTTTAGTCTGGAAAATGTCACACCTGAGGCAAATATAACATTGTATGTCAATTATACTTCAACAACTTAAGAAAAATAGGGGACCGCATGGTCTCTGGCCCAGTCAGAGATGATAATTGGCCCTGTCATTGCAGGCCATCAGAAGCCATGGGTGTGCACACTTCCAAATGAAGAGGTAGGGGTGCTTCGCCTTCTGACCAGCTAGGGGCAAAACTGAAGGTGTTGTTGATTAGCACAACTCTAATTGTGATTTATGTGATTCTGTACATTGCACTCTAATCAAAATTTTAAAATTATCTAATTAGTTAAGTGTGTAATCCCTTCAATTAATTACCCATCAGTTGCTCCTTAATGGTAATGAAATGCTAACAAATAGCATGTGATCTCTGAATAGTGCCAAATAAATCAATTAAAATATTTTTTCAAGAAGTAACAAGGAGGGGGCCTGGGTAGCTGAGTCAGTTAAGCATCATCCAACTCTTGAGTTCAGCTTAGGTCGTGATCTCACAGTTTGTGAGTTTGAGCCCCTCATGGGGCTCTGCAATGAGAGTGTGTCTCTCTCTCTCAAAATAAATAAACTTAAAAAAAATTTAATAAAAAATGGCTCCTAGACAGCACACTGTTAATAGTCATTTGCCGCCCCAAGAAACAGTCAGCAAATTTGGAACACTTGACTCTTTTTTTTTTTTTTAATTTAATGTTTATTCTTTATTTTTGAGAAAGAGAGAGAGGCAGAGCATGAGTGGGGGAGGGGCAGAAAGAGACAGAGACACAGAATCTGAAGCAGGCTCCACGCTCTGAGCTGTCAGCACAGAGCCCCACATGAGGCACGAACCCACAAGCAGCAAGATCATGACCTGAACTGAAGTCAGATGCTTAACCCACTGAGCCACCCTGGTGCCCCAGAAACACTTGGCTCTTTAAGAGCCAAATGCACAACTCCCAGCAGCACAAGAGATTTTTATGGTCATTCTCTATCTTGGTACAAAGTACTGCAAGAGTCCTGGCATTTTATACATTCTCACTTGTTAGAATCAGATTAATTGCTACCATACTCCTCTAGCTCATTATGCACTTCTGGCTTCAAGTTTTGCAGCAAGAGCTTGACTTCAATGACCAGCGCGGAAGGGGGTCAATTGTAAGGTGATGGATGGTGACCAGACTTGGTGGTGGTCCCTTAATGTGCATACAGATAGTGAATAATAACAATGTATACCTGAAACATACAATGTTACATGCCAATTTTACCACCATAAAAAGAAGAAGGCAATGTCTTGAGTGGAAGGGCCATGGCAAGCCCAAGGAGATGCCTCAGGCTGCAGGAGGCACACGGAATCAGCCTGACTTCCTCCTTCTTCCCTTTTGGTGAGGGTTCCCAATCATCAAGTCCAAGAAGCCAGAGAACAAGAGAGCTCCCCATGGAGCCATTATTTCAGAGCAAAGAGAACGGCAAAGACAACAGGTAAGGAGCAAACAACATATCCGGCACAATTTTCAAACGGAAGGAAGAGATTGCATCAAAATCTACCTGAGGTACAGTTTTTAAAATAAATGAATTCTCCAGAGCCACCCCCCAAAATTCAGAGTTAACATGTCCAGGGTGGAGCCTAAATGCTCCATATTTTCTTTTTTTGGAAAATTCTTTAAGTGATTCCAATGCACAGTTAAGTTTGGAATCCCTAACTTTATAAGACACGCAAATGACCTTGAAGATTTTGGAGCAGGTCACACAGCGCCTTCTCACCAGGAGTCCAAACCAACCAGGGGCAAATCACCTTAAGAATCTTTCATAAAGGGACAGCAGTTTGTCCTATTATGATGTCCCAGCTGGGGCAGCACTTATCAGTCTAAAAGAGAGAACTGTGTTACTCTCTCTCCTCAAGTACTAATCCTGAGGATAGCTGAGCCTAAGGATAAATTTTGTACACTTGAACATTATTGTCCTTTTACCCCCTGAGTGGAAAATACAAGTAATAGCTCTAAAAGAAAGACTTGAATCCTTGAAAACTCTTCATACAAATCCAGACAGACTCTCAACTTTAAACGGTAGCAGGTTTGAGTGGCTAAAGGGATTGTATTTCCACGAGGACCATCCCTGGCAAGGCATGTCGTTCAGAAGTCTCAGCTAAAGATCATTTTTTCCATTATAATCATTGAAGTGGAGCCAAGAGGGAAAAAATTTGACATTCTGATCTCTAGAATCTTGGCTTCAGAAATGCCTATTAATACAATACAATTCAATTTAATAAAACCTACAAACTCCCGGTAATCCTCAAGGTGCTCTTAAAATTGAAATTGATTCTGTGAAACATCTTTCGCCTACCATCATTAAGGAAAATTCCATTTTAACTCAACTCTTAATAAGGGAGATCATGAAGAAAACTATTAAGACCAGGAATACAGAACATTAGGAACACATGGGCTGAAGCAGAAGCAATGTGTACACCCCATTCCAAACCTCACACTTGCCTGATACTGCAGGTTCTGGGTCTAGCAGCTGCTCATTTTCCTAGGGCATTAAATGGAGGAAATTGTTCATTTCCAATCATGTAACACAATTAAATGGCAAGTTGTTTTCCATAAGGTAGTTTTACCATAAACACGCCCACCATTAAAAGACACTAGGCTGGGGCACCTGGGTGGCTCAGTCGGTTGAGCGTCCGGCTTCGGCTTTGGGTCATGATCTCATGGTTCGTGGGTTCGAGCCCCACATCGGGCTCTGTGCTGACAGCTAGCTCAGAGCCTGGAGCCTGTTTCAGAGTCTGTGTCTCCCTCTCTCTCTGACCCTCCCCTGCTTGCACTGTCTCTCTCTCTCAAAAATAAATAAAAAGCATTTAAAAAAGTTAAAAAAAAAAAGATGCTAGGCTGGCAGGCAGGGGGACTGTTATTTACTGATATGCCCAGAATAACAAGGAAACTTCACTGACCGCAGAAGTTGGAGTTTGAAAGCATAGCTTGGGTTTATCCGTGTCATAAATGGGTCCTGTGGGCCACAGTTGGGATGGCTAGGCTCCTGAGTCCTGTTCCTGGACAGTCTGTTATTCTGCCATGAAACCCTGTGCCCAGGCTCTTAAACATCTCTTGTCAATTTCCCAACATAATAAATTCAAATAAAATAATCCTATCAGGGTCAAATTTTACTTTTCTCCAGGTATGTCCTGCTCTACCCAGTAGATATGTCCCAAATTGCAGTGAAATGCAATTGCAATGAATGGGAAATCAAATGGTTTTCAAGTGGTATTTTTAGATACTCTCAGAGAGTTGACTTTAAAAGCATTCATTTATGAGAGAGACTAAGAGGTACTAGCGACAGACAGCTGTTTTCTTAATGTAGCAAGAAACTGTTTTTGGTAGATTAACCAACATTTTTCCTGTCCCCTTAATTCCTATTATCTCATACCCTGTCCTTCCCCCATGTGCTAGGACCTCCTGCATTTACTACTTGTGTGTGCTCCTGCCCCTTCATGGAGTGGAGATGTCGCTGGGAAGTGACTGCCTATCCAGGGATGGCATTTCAAAGCCCACATGAACTAGGCTGAAGCTGTGTGACTGAGTTCTACTTGAAAGAATATGGGCAGAAATGACACATACTACTCGTGACCATCTCTGCACTGTCATTAGAGAGACAAGGAACAAAATAAGATACCTCATTCAGCTGGGAGATTCCTAAAGTCAGTTTAAGTCAAGAAAATAGATGAGGACCTCCTCTCTGAGTCCTTCACTGTCACATACACCTTGAAGATCAGTGATTCCTCAGTCAGGACCAAGCATGTGCCTCTGTAAAAATCAGAATAAGCATCTACTCAATGCCTGTGATATGCCAGGATCATTCACATGCAAACATCAAATATCATTTTTAAGAGTGGTAGAATTATCTGCATTTAACAGAGGGGAAACTCAGGTCAAAGATACCCAGATGACTTGTTCAAGGTCATTCCAAGAGTCTGTAGCAGTGCTGAAGTTTGAAGCCAGGTTTTCTGGCTTTGAATGTGGTGATGGTGGCACTATGCCACAGTTTCCTCTTCTGGACAGTGTGCCCAAAGGCATCCCCAGTTCTTATTCAGCTCTTAACCCTGCCTCAAAGCCCAGGCATCCAACGTAAGATCTGAAGATGACTAATTGCAACCCACCTGTCTCTAAGGGCATCCTACTTGAGGTTCTGAGAAAAAAAAATTTTTCTCCAAATTGTTCGATCCACATGAATGCATGGGCCACAGGGCCTGACCATCTGTCCACCATTACCCTTGTGTGACTGACCACTGCCAGGTGTCATGCCAGCCGGCATGGATTAATTAGTGGGTATAAAGCAAATTCAATGTAACGAATCACGCAAACTTGAGCCCTTAATATCCGGCGTTACTAAAAGCATACCTGAACCTTGGGACACGAAAGGATTAATGACCAAAGTGGAGATGTGAGTAAGGCACTAACTGCATGTGATTCATGTTTGAATCAAGTCTGACACTCATTTGCCCTACAGGGACTCTCCCAACTCACGATTGTAATCGATGAAAAATTCATGTGGCCCGAAAACATATAGATTGCAATCATGTGACCCACCTTACAAAAACCTCAGACAACCCCACAGTGAACCCTTCCTTTTGCTTGTTTCAACCAACTGGCCCAATACATTCCACACCTACTTGTGAGACACAAGGAGCACACTGCCGAGGTTACCATGGCAGCCCCCCAGTGTCCCCCTTGAGAAGGGTCTCCATTTGCAGACCCCATCCCCTCCATTACAGGACTACAACACATTTATCACCTTTACTTCCCAAGGGGGCTTCCAGACTGTCGGTGCTATTGATTGTTTCAGCAATTTACCAGGTAGGGAATTAGAGTTATGGGTTAGTAATTTCCTGTGTGCTTCTTCACTTCTTAAAGTTTGGTGCTAATTTAATCCTTGTAAGAACATTGTGCCACTCCGATGCCCTGATGGCTGGCTGGTAATTTATCTGCAAGACTTAGAAAATGCACTGACAGCCAATATGTCCCTGGCTGATGTCAGACACAAGATCAGGCACCAAAAGCTCATTCAGCCAGAAGAAAGGACTAAGAACACATAAAAGACCCAAGTAGTCAGAAATTGCCAAAGGTAGGGAAGGAAAGCTTTGCCTTCTCTGAAGGATCACAGAGTTGGATTTGGCCCAGCAGTGGGAAGGACAGGATTGAACTCCTGCAGGGGACACCACACAAGACAAGCATTTACCCCTCCATGGTTCATTTCCCAAGGCAGTGTTTCAGTCTAGCGCAAAGATTATCGGTCAGATGTGTGCAACCAACAAGAGCCAAGAAATGGGCATAAATACAGTAAGTCACAGCTACTGCTGCTCCCCTTTCCTTTTCCTCTTTCATCCCCTCTTCCTCCTCCTCTTCCTCTTCCCCCTCCTCTTCCCTTTTCTTATTTTTTCCCTAATGCCTCTTCCCTAATTCTGAAAATTCTCATGTCCCAAGCTGGAATAACTCGCTGCACTATCAATTCAAATTTTTGCCCTACCCCCAACTCATGGTTGAATGGGACCAGGCACTGGTAGTTTCTTCAGCCTCTTTACCCCCAGAAGAGGAACTGGCAGTGAGGCTCGCCAAATAATTGACCTGCTGGGAAGTGGCCACTTACTTTAACTTGGGCAAAAGCCCTTCAGTCTAAAGAAGTGCTTCCCAACCTCATTTTCATTACTCTTTGCACCACCACACTGGATCCTTAGACATAGTTTTCCTATTTGCTCTCACCTATCTGACAGATAGATAATGTGTATCTGTTTGTGCATTGTACGTTTATCTGTGCTGTACACATAAAGAAAATAAGGGTTTTTTTTCACCACCCAAGAAAAAAATTTTCTTCTCTTGGGAGCATTATCACCCCCTTAAGGAGGGAAAATGGAGGCTTCAATGCACACTAACGGTGTGATTACTTACAGATGTGTCCTCTTGAATAGAGAAAACTGGGAGCCTAGTAAATGGGAAAAGGAGCCACTTGGGAGAAAAAGGGTACAGAGAGAGCAGGGGGACTCAAGACACATTTACATCTTTTATAGTATTGCCACGGGCTGGATTTGAAATCAGGCCTTATTTACTGACACAGCGTCCATTTATGAAAGGCATAATATCACCTTCAGTTCCTAAAACTACTTACCACATTTCCCCATAATTTGATAGTTGCAGTGTTTGAAGAAACGTTATGCAGGATAGATTTTCACTGACAAGGAACACCTTTTTCAGAGCAGACAGAGGCCTCTCTCCTGCCCACCCCACCCCCACTCTCCTTCTCTGCTCTCAGGCTCACTGTGGGACATCCAGCTGTCCAGCAATCCCAACAAGAGCCCCAGGCTCTCAGTGGTGCTCTGGGCCATTCGGAGTTTATTACAGCATTTTGCAATTAGCCAGGAGTATTTTAGACCCATATTTTTATTCCTCATCTCCCTGATTGATTTTCTAAATTATGTGTCAGCATGAAGGTGTAAAAAAAAAAAAAAAAAAAAAAACCACTTAACTCAGCAGCAATTAACAGCAAAGCTTTTAAAGCCTAGTTTTCATTTCATAGGTCTTCAAGAGCCAGAAATAATATCAATAACACTGAAATCAAGTTGTATTTTATCCCTGGTTAATAAGGCTGCAAGTGGGTTGAGAGGCACTATTTATCTAAGCAACATTTGCTAATCTTTTCTTTTCTGCTTCATATCTAGATGTCAGAATTTCCTAAACACACACACACACACACACACACACACACACACCGCAGAGGAAAATACAGCTAGGCAGGATCTCGCCGAAGGGGGTATTGCTCATGAAGATGGTATTTGAAATAATATTCTTGATCCCTCAACACTTTTAGAATGCCATTTTGTCTTGGGCAATACCTAAGTTTAGGACAATTGGTGACATCCTCTTCCATTTTCTTGAACTAAAAAAACTAAGTCTCCAAAAGCATAACCCTTGAGGTTATTCTCTGCTCAGAGTAAAAAGCATAAGCAAGAAAAAAACTGCCCAGATGCCTGTTTTTCCAACACCGTTTAAAGAGCCCCCAATTTGCAGGGAGCTTGGAGACCTGTTTTGTAGCAAAAGTGAGCAAAGAACTCTTTCTGGAATTTGGTATTCCTTTAGAGATCAAGGCTTGCCCCTGAGGTAAAGGTTAAGATAACTATCCCCAGGCATCATCCACAGTTGAAGATTATAAACATCCAAGTTTATAACACATATATATCATATATAATATGATGAACATACAGTTCATCACATAACGCAGAAAGACAGAGGCTGATACCTGGCAAAAATGTCCCCTCCACTGTCTTTTACCTGTCACTCACCAAGCGACCACTTATAGTTCTCTATTCCTATTGCGCCTTTTAAGTCTGCCCTCGGTGCTAATTTAACCACACATCACCTTCAACTTTTAAGTAGTGAAATGTGAAAATAGATGGGTGAGGTGTGTGTGCCTTGGTGTGGTGTTTGGGAATGTGCAGCCAGTCTCTCTGTGATGTGGTCCTAGGATGCTCCTTCAGAAGATGCAAAATTAAACCTTTATTCCTGGGCTAACCGGTCTACCTGAGCTCACACATACCTAAACTCCTTTTGCCTCACAGCATATTTTATTTTAATGGATAGAGATCTTGCTAAGTCAACTAGTTTTCCCTTTAGCCTTGACTGCCAGGAATCTCAGAGCTAAATCAATTCCAGTAACTGGCTTTAGCACACATTTTCCACCACCATATCTTACCTGTGCCCCACCTCTCCTCCCCGTTCATGACATGATATTTGACATTTGTCCTTTTATCCTTACTTGGAAATAACTTCTACAATAAGCTATCCTATACCTTTTTGGCAAAAATACAAATAAAAGAACAACTGAATTATCTTTAAGTGACTTTTCATTATGGAACAACGTCTTTGCGATCCGCCTAAGTTGACATCCTTATTAAGGAAGGCTGATCCACGGCAGTGATTTAGCGGGGCGATTAGCACACACATCAGAACTCATGAAACCTCTGCAGCATTACCTGCTCCACATGAACAGAAAGTCATTTCTGCCTGTGTCGGTTAAGTTTCCCCATCTATAAAATGATAACAATGCTTGCTCCTTCTCCCTGTTACACTCATGTTATGAGGATCAACGCCACAGCATCTATAAAGTGCTTTGAGCTCTGCAGGGGACAGCGCTCTATAACTATAATTACCATTATTGACAGTGGCGAGGAACTGCTGTAGGCTTTTCAAGGAACAGTCGCGGCTTGGACACCCACCTCGTCTTTTACTGGAGCTGCACACGAGTTGGCGCACAGACTGAGTGTTCCTTCTGCTAGGGGGCATACTTCCCACCGGCTCCAATAACCGTTATAAAAGAGATCTCAAAATGCAGAAAGTTTCCAAGAAGGCTCAGAACAACACATCACCACCACTGCCATTAAAGGAAGGCTCGAAACACCCAACAGTCCATCAGCGTAAACAGGCATATTGTGAGGACAGCCGGCAGCAGGTGGCACAGGGCCCGGATGCATTCGGTTCGTCTACACACAGATAATCCTTCTCCTAGTTAGGAGATGCTTTTATAGGAACCCATTCTTTACACTGGAAAAAAAATAGATGATGTCCATATCCATCAAGCCGTCAAGGCTTTTTAGGACCCTTTTAAGACTACTTCTACTAGAAGCCTGTATTATATGTCTCCAGGAGACAGGAGGACTCCAGTCCATAACTTTCCCACGTGCCCCCTGACCATGACCGCCCTCCTTTCTCTTATCTGCTGCCACTCTACAGCGTTTTCAACTCCGTCAGAATTCCACAGGCAAGTTCCTCCTCGGGACAACTCTGATCCTGCTCCTAACCTAAACTCTGCAGCCAAAGGAATTTTCAGACTATATTTTTAAATAGATCTTCTGATGTTTTGTTTCTCAAGACCCTCTGTTTTGGATTTTTTCTTCCAAGTCTTTTCTGACCCTTAAACAAAAAAAAAAAATTCCAGAACAAATCCTAAAATCATACATCATTTACTTGATTCCAAAAAAAGTACGATTGCCTGCTATTTTAAAAATCCGGGTACAACTCATAGTAATGTTGCTGCAGTAGCAACGGCTAAACAAAAACTTCTAGACCTAATAAATGAAATGAGATGGTGTCTGGGTCAAGAGACTATAGAGCCAAAGCAGAAAGAATTGAAAAATATATAGATATATGCATACACATGTAGTTCCAAGATTCATTTGGGTGCGAAAGAAAAATATACTGTACTTAGCATTCTGCTTTCAGTGTAGCATCAATGAATGCCAGGAAATGCGATTTCAGAATATCTGAAATTCAACTGCAAACTTGCATTAACACTTAGGGAAGAGGAGGGGAACAGAAAGTGACAAATTTGCTTGGAGTCGTGCAGACTCCTTTTTAGCCAAATTGCTGGTTTGAGACAGCTCATCATCTCTGTAAGAACATGAACTGCAGACTTGTCACTTTTCCCTACTTGGTGCAAATACGAGCTGAGTGATTATGTGTCTGCCCTCCCCAGTCAGCAGCCCAGTTTCTGTTCTCTGCGATGCGGTCAGAGCCGAAGAAGAGCCCTCTCTGGGGACTAATGAAGGATTGTCATCAGGGCTCTATGACTGGATAATGGCAGAGTAAATGTTATGGACCAGCGGCACCTTCGTGTGGAAAGCACAAATCTCACTAACAAAGAGAATTGGCCGGGTGATTGAGGGCCCCTCCGGTGCAGCTTTCCGCTAACAAGATGCTGCTCATGGTTGCTTCTGTCCCCTGGCCTGTCCTCAGGGACTGTCCCCTTTTTTTCCCAGATGATCAAGCTGATTTCAAAGCAGCCAATTACTTACACTGAGAGCACACCTCCAATGAATGCTCTCCCAGACACTTCAAGAAAAACTGAAACCAGTGGTCCTGAGCTCTTGGGAGGTGTCTCTTAGCCCCAATCTGACTCTAGATGCCCAAAACGAGCCCAATATATGTGTGGTGGGAAGCAATATATGTACGAAGTGGCTTATGAAATACTTGGATTACGGGGCACCTGGGTGGCTCAGTCAGTTAACCTTCTAACTCTCGATTTTGACTCAGATCATGGTCTCAGGGTTCAGGAGTTCGAGTCCTGCATAGGGCTTTGCAGCTAGTAGCACAGAGCCTGCATTGATTCTCTCTCTCCCTCTCTCTACCCCTCCCCCACTCATACTGTCTCTGTCTCTCTCAAAATAAATGAATAAGAACTTTAAAAAATACTTAGATTATGACATGCCCCTAATATTCTATTTCATCCAAAGATAGAACTGAATCACCACACTAATCCTAGGAGCATATCACTAGCTTCCTGTTAACAGACAAAGACACAGAAACAATGAAGTGACTTGCCCAGGGTCACGCGGGTAGTTAAGAGTTTGACTCCATATTCCTCACTTTTAACTTCTACGCTGCGATCGCACATGGGAATAAAGGCCTCCCCTCCCAGCACTGACTCCTTAAAACCAGCAATAGATGGAGACCGACAGCCACACTGAGGCTCTGCAGCAGATACACACAGCAGGTTTTCTGGGCTCGTCAGCCTCCTTTCTGCCCTCTCTCAGGCCATCCCACGTCAAACACTGGCGAAGGGGAGCGAAGGCCAATGCACGGGCCAAATGCCCTTGAGAGCCCCACATGGGCACCCTCCTCCCTCCCTCTCCACTACCCACTGTACTGCACGATGAGACACGTGCTCCCACTCAGGCCGCATTTCTCCAGATCTTGCTGCTGTTTTTGTTACTTGTCCTAGCAAAGCATTGAGAGGGAAGCTACACTTTAGCCGGGGGGACAAGGTAAATCCTAGGGTCCCTCCATGTCCAGATTTCCGGAACTGAAGTTCCTTCTCGGATGACCAAGGAACACCATGAGCCTGCCTTACAGCCACGACGCAGCTCGGCTGAGAGACGCGACACCAAGGCCACGCTACACGGCGACAGAGCGCTCAGAGCTCGGTTGACATCAGGTAAACTGCGCCCTGCTCTCACAGGGGCCATGTAAACCCGCAGCTCAGGAAGCCATGGGAAGGGGCTTCAGGCCCTGTATCCCATTTGTTCCAAACCCCTGCCCTGTGGGGGGATAACTTTTTCCAAACCAATACTCAAAACTTGGTTTTGTTGTGTCAAATCTATTGTGGTTGTGGTGGTATTCTTTTCTTTTCTTTATAAATAAAAACTAAAAATAGGTAAATCGTCCAAGGGAGTACTCTTCCATGCTCTTAAAGTGTGCTGCGTTTGATAATTCCAACTCCCTCCATGTATTTCATTCGTGCTTCTTGTCCCCGGCTCAGTTCCCAGAGGGCAGGAGGGAGGCTGGTGGCCTTCCTACTTCTGTGGCTGCCGCTCAGGCATTTGCAAGACTCATGTCTTCCTCGCACCCTCTACAGCCCTGCTCTGTCTCTTCTTGCCAGGCCACTGAGAAATCGAGGAATTGGGAATCAGAGACGAAACTAACTTCTTCCAAAGTTGACATCATCAGCTGATGAGGTCATTTTCACATACAAACTTAAACTAAACCAAAGTTGGACTTAGGTGGTTATCAATAAGTCTATATGCTGCTTCCAATGAGATAACAGGCATGAAACTGCTTTGAAAAAGCTAAAACACTGTGCCTGACAAGTCTAAGCTGTGTGTGTTATGAGATATGATATATGTATATGATACATAGGCATGTACTTGTGCATGTATATATGTGCCTGGGTATTATATACACATATACATGACTATGTATCATACATATTTAGGTGAGGTACTACTAAAATTGGCCAAAAAGTTTCTCTTAACTCCCCCCACAAGAAAAAACTCCTCCAACCATTCATATGGGTTGTACTTTTTAATTATGTTCAACTTCTCAGTCATCTGGGCCTGAAGACAATTTCTTTCAAATTGGCTCTGTTGGTCTTTTTGTGAGGGGATGTGTGGTATTAGTGGACCAGAGATTCACCAGAACATGCCACTTGGGCTGATCTAACACTCACCATCAAGGACTCACCGACAGGGCAGGGAATCGTTGGCAGACGCTAGTAAGCACTTTTTTTTTAAATTGCTGCACTACTCAGTGATCCTTCTCCTGAATAATTTCCTTCCCACAACAGTTGGAATGATCCATCAAGAGAGGTTTTCTGCAGAAAAAAGAAGAAATCTCACATCCCAGTGAAGGTAGGTTCTCACAAATTGTACAGGGGCTCCCAAGGCTCACAGATACCTGGGTAATGGTTCTAAGAGCACCTCAGAAGGCCCAGCTGTGACAGCAGGGTGCTCTGTGGCAAGGCCCCCAAGGATAACAATGGGCCAATGGTGGAGGCTCAACCCAAAGAGTCCGAGGAATCTCGGTTGATGGCCTCTATAAATCCTTAGATGTTTAGTCCACTAGGCAATGACCATGACTTTCAGGCTTCTGTCTGCCTTCAAAAATCCAAGCCTGGAACAACAATTCTAACAGAAAATCCACCCCTTGTGCTCAGCGTGCGGCCCTCCTTCCACCGCCCCCACCCATCTCCCTTCTGCCACTTGGCAAATCTCCAGCACCCTCTAGTGATGATGGCAGAAGGATCCAGCGGCACCTTTGGACATCATCACTGGCTTTATGCAGTCTTCGACTGAATGCAACAGAAATCTCAAGGCATTTAATTTTTCATTTCTTCCTTATTTTTTTTAAAGTTCAGAAGTTCACGTATTGCTCATTGCAATACATGAAACAACACGAAACCATATGGAAACAATATTCATCTCCACACACCCCACCTCCACCCACTGCCACCCAATAATCCACTACTCTGAGGAAGCCAGTCAAGAGTACTCTCTGCACTTGTGCACACGTATGCATGCAGACATGCGCATACACCAAAGGCTTTCTGGGTTTGGTTCAGAGGTTTGTTGCCAACATTTAAAAAAATCGCACTCTACATGTTATTCTGCGACTTGACTTTTCCACTTGACGGCATCCCGGACATCCTCCGTATCACTTAGCGATTGCTGCATGACTGACCAGTTTAGTGGGGGTACCAAACTACAGCCACCTGACCCTGCAAATAAAAGTTTTATTCTGGCACAGCCACACCCATTCAATTCCCTACTGTTGATGGCTGCTCTTGTCCCACAACACAAAAGTAAGTAACTGTGACAGAGATCTTAGAGGCCACAGCCTGAACTATGTACTATCTGACACTTTAAAAAAAACTTCTGCCAACCCCTGCCTTAGGGGCGCCTGGGTGGCTCAGCTGGTTAAGTGTCCGACCTTGGCTCAGGTTATGATCTCACTGTTCGTGGGTTTGAGCCCTGCGTTGGACTCTGTGCTGACAGTTGGAGCCTGGAGCCTGCTTCAGATTCCTTCCCCGCCCCCCCCCACCTTTCTCTCTCTCAAAAATAAACATTTTTTAAAAATTAAAAAGACAAAAACTTTTGCTAGCCCCTGCCTTAAAACAGCAACCACTTATTTCTTCATGATGCTGTAAATTAGCAGTCTGGGCAGGACTCCGCCTGATAGGTCTTCTGCCCGTCGCAATTAGGGTTGCGCATGGGAACACAGCCATTGAGCAGCTCACTAGTCCGAAGGGCTGGCTTCACACATTGGCAGCTGGTGCTGGCTGTCAACTTGGTAACTAAGCCTCTGCTTGCATCCATAGTATCTCCTCGTATCATTTTAGGCATTTTTCTTTCGAGTCTTTTAAGTCTTTGTCAACCTTATAAGAGACCATTGTATATATAGATTTTAATACATTGCCTATCAAAGGCACTTTTACTTTCTATGTTCTCTGTATTATATAGTCAAACTGTTTCTTTTCTTTTATAGATACCAGGTTTTCAGCCTTAATTACAAACGTTTCTCCAAATGCTGGACTGGATTTGCATTTTCCCAAATTTCTTTTGTAATTTTTACTGTTCTCTTTTTATATTAACTTTTTAATCCATTCATAATTTTATTCTATACTATAATAGGAGCTAGGGTCCAACCTAATTTTCTTCTAGATGGAGACAGAGAACTAGTTGGGCCAATATCTTTGATTAAATAAGCCAAGCTCTTCCCACATGGTAGAGTCCATTCTGGGTTCTCTACTCCACAGCACTTTCTCTTTATCACCATACTTGCATCAGGTTGGTTTTATTACAATGGCTTTAGAGTGTGTTCTGATATCTGACCAAGGAAAAACCATCTTACTATTGTTTTCCTAACTTTTAGCAACTTCAGATACAATTGTTCTTCCAAATAAACTGTAAGATCACATTATCCAATTAAAAACTAAGCAAACACATTAACACAACACTGCCGGGTTTCTAACTGCAATTGCATTATATTTATATTAATTAGGGGGAATTGACATTTTTAGAACAATAATGTCTTCCCTTCCAAGAATATAGTATGGTTTTTCATTTGTTCAAGTAACATTTTTTCTTATATTTTATATCTTGTGTCTCTTCATTTGGCATGTTACAAATTTTGTAACTTCTGTTAATGACGTTTTTAGGTGTTACCTAGGTATTGCTAAAATGGAGAACAGTTACTGATTTTGTGCATCTGGTTTGTATCCAAATACTTTACCAAATTGTCTATTCTAGTAGATGTCCAGAGAGAACAGTCACATCATTTGCAAAAAAAAAAAAGCTTTATCTCTTTCTTATTGTTTATACTTGTTACAAAAAATAACAATAATACAGTCTGTCATAGTGCAAATTCTGCTATAAGACAATCAACAGGTGAGATCAAGTGGAAAGAAGATGACTCTTACCTGGGATGAGGGAAGATGCAGAGGGAAGGTGAGCAGTGTGGACCCATATGCCCATTACCCTCTTGGACCAATTCACCCAATAAAACAGGAACCAAATATCTGAGAAATTTCTGGATAATTACCAATATCCTGGAAAGCCCAGGTTATACAGATATTTAAGCTGAAATATCTAAGTTCTACCAAGTAGCACCAAACTACAACCAGGAACTAATTAATGTAGAAAGCACAGCGTAGCCTCCAAAATCCCAGCTAGCTGTACAAATGATCTTATAAAGTCACAAAAACCCAACTCCACATACACAATACAAAACACAAAAATCTAACTCCACATGGCTGAACTTTCAGGACTTCATTTGTAGTATTAGCTTTAATGCTTTTGTCTCGCGGTGAGTTTTTTTAAGTTTAGTTTTGAGATAGCGAGCACCAGTGTGGGAGGAGCAGAGACAGACAGGGACAGAGGTCCCAATGCGGGCTCTGCACAGAGAGCACAGCCCAATGTGGGGCTCGAACTCACAAACTGGGAGATCATTACCTGAGTCAAAGCCATATGCTCAACCGACTGAGTCACCTAGGCACCCCTGTTTTTTGTTGGTGTTGTTTCTGTTTTGTTTTGTTTTTAAATTGGCTTCATCACATTCCCTAGAGCCTTTAAGAAAAATGTTTAATAATAACAGCAGGAGGAGAGGTCTATGTGCAGTACTTGCTTGATTTTAATATAAATTGTTTTGTGTTTTATTATTCATAATAATATTTGCTGTTGGTTTTTGACAACTGGTCTTCATCATTATTAAGTACCTTCCTTCTGATTAAGTCAGGAAAACCTTTGGCTAAAAGTAACAGAAAACCTGATTGTGCCTTGAACAAGAAATTTAGAGGTAAGCAGTTCAGCAAAGTCGAGAATGGAACATGTGGAACGAGTGACCCATTCCTACTGTGCTGAAGACATGGGATAAAGTGCTCACAAGAACTGTGAAGCCAGTGAAGAACTAGGGGACCAGAAAACAAAAGAGGCAGGGAAAGGGGTGGGCTGTAGAGAAGAAAAAAGAATCCTCTGATGTGGAGGGAAAAGCCCTGCAGCATCTCCTGAAAGACAACATGGACAACCCATGGAAGACATGATTTTGATTTAAAAGCTTGAGGGGTGCCTGGCTGGCTCAGTTGGCTAAGCATCTGACTACTGATTTCAGCTTAGGTCATGACCTCATGGTTTCGTGAGCTGCAGCCCCATGTCGGGCTCTGCGCTAACTCTGCTGAGACTGCTTGGGATTCTCTCTCTCTCACTCTCACTCTCTCTCTGCCCTCTTCAGCTCACACTCTCTCTGTCTCTCTCAAAATAAATAAACTCAAATAAATTATTTAAAAGCTTTAGATCACACTGAACCTACAGATCGTCATAGCAGACTCCAAACATCACAAAAGCCTGTGTTACTAGGTAATGGTGTCCTGCACAGAAGTCCCCCCTAGGGCACTCGAGTACAAAGCTCAGGAGCACATGAACAGAACAGGTGGGCACGGCCACTCAGAGACCTAAATATAAAAATTCTGTAAGATGCGACAGCACTGGACCCCACAGGTTTCGAGCAGAAAGCAAGTGTTGATAGAGTCTTCTGCATTGGTTTCTTCTTAATAAGATGCAGTGAGCCAGCTCCTGGAACTTTGAAATAAAGCCTTGGCTTTCTCAGGAGCTCAGCACTCAGAGCATATATGTTTATCATCAAATACCTCATGCAAAAATAACAAGCATGGCTCCTGGGGCTTCCTTGAGTATTTCAGAAACAAGTGAAAGCAAAGCTTCAGGCACGCATGCTGCCATCAGAAGGTGGACATGGATTAGCCAATCTGGGAGGTAAATTACTTCTGGCTGTTGGACAGCTCCGAGTTTTCCTTTATTTGATTAGCTGGACGGGGGAGAGTCTGAGTTGTTTAGAATTCTTTTTTACCCTCTGATGGAAAAGCAAACCAATTCTATCCAAAATATTTAGAAAATAAAATCATCATCAAGGAGTCTCAAAGTTAAATCCTGGACTGAAATAAAATATACTACATGATTTGTCTTATGAAAAATCAGCTTTCTACTCATGATGTGAACAAGCTTCAATTTAATGGTGCCATGAAGGTGTTTCCTGCCGCACAGAGAGGCTCAGAATTCCTTTGTGAACCATGAAAGAAATCTATCATTGAGGCCTTGTGGGCAAGAACACAGATTTAGGGGGTCAAAACACCAAGCATTTCCATTCATGACCTCACCACATGAACCCCTAATTAATTATGGGTATCCTAATGTGAAAAATACTTTCATAAGTGAAGGGTGACCTACTCCCATTCATATGCAGACCACAAATCAGTCATAACTCCCCAAACACCATGAAGGAGCTGCTCAATTTGTATCTGTGTTGATCTTCAAGTGCTGCATAATTTATATCTAAAATCCACTCTCATACATCTGCTCAAAGACCCACTCTGACCTTCGCTCCCAATCCCAACTGCACTAAAAGGGACTATAAATCACTGGAACACGGCACCCAATCATGGCCCAGCTCTCTCAAAGCAGGCAAGTTTCTCACCTTGATGAGTTCATCATCCCCTAGAACAGGTTATAAAAATTGTTCACAGTTTGAGATAATAATTCAAAGATTCTTTATTTGGCCATGTGGCTCCCTACTCACCGAGGTGAACCAAGTGTACACACAGACAATGCAGCAGCTGGGCTCCACTGTGCCTTCCATTTATCCCCTTCTCGAGAACACCACCCTCGGAGCCATGCTCACGCCCACCAATGGGCCTGTCCTCAATTTAACAGAGCTCTGGTTTAGTCTCAACAGAACTTCTATCCAAGGGTAGCACAACATATAAGGATATGAGCTTTACATCTAAAGATCTCCTTGGGGCGCCTGGATGGATCAGTCGGTTGAGCATCTGACTCTTGGTTTCAGCTCAGGTCATGATCTCATGGTTTGTGAGTTAAGCTCCACACAGGACTTTATGCAGAGCCTGCTTGGGATGCGCTCACGCTCTCTCTCGCTCTCTCTCTCTTTCTCTCTCTCTTTCTCTGCCCTTCCCCAGCCTGTGTGCTCACTCTCTCTCTCTTTCTCTCTACAAACAAATAATAAATTAAAAGATAAAAATAAATAAGGATCTCCTAGACTCTGGATCAAAAGTGAGAATACATGTTTACATTATCCTTTCCTTACAGCAAAGCTTTCCCTTAAAGTACACTTGTATTTCTTGATTCCTAGACAACAATATTTTGTTTTCTCTGCTTTGCCAGGGAAGGAAATCTTTGAAAATTTTGCTCAATCCCTGGATGCAGTTACATCAGTTGTGCTGATAATGCAGATGGTACAAAGTCTACTCCCCCCCTCAAATCATTATAGAGAACCAGAAGCCCTGTGGCAAACAGGTGCAGCAAAAAGAGGCTTCTCTTGGAAGTTTCCAGGGAGATTTTCTGAAGAGATCCAGAAAGAACTGTGAGGAAGTCTCACTACCAAGGGCCACCCCACAGTGGGGCAACTCAGAATTTTCCTTGGCAACCATGACATCATCTGTATCTTAGAAAGGGCTTGGTCCTCGAAAACCATAAAATATCTAGGAATAAATCTAACAAAGAGGCAAAAAATCTATACACTGAAAACTATAGAAAGCTTATGAAAGAAATTGAAGAAGACACACAAAAAAGGAAAAATATTCCATGCTCTTGGACAGGAAGAACACATATTGTTAAAATGTCAATACTACCCAAAGCAATCTACATATTGAATGCAATACCTATCAAAATAACACCAGCATTCTTCACAGAGCTAGAACAAACTATCCTAAAATTTGTATGCAAACAGAAAAGACCCCAAAAAGCCAAAGCAATCTTGAAAAAGAAGACCAAGCTGGAGGCATCACAATTCCGGACTTTAGGATGTTTTACAAAGCTGTAATCATCAAGACTGTATGGTACTGGCACAAAAACGGACACACAGATCAGTGGAACAGAATAGAGAACCCAGAAATGGACCCACAAGTGTATGGCCAAATCTCTGACAAAGCAGGAAAGAATATCCAATGGAATAAAGACAGTCTCTTCAGCAAGTGGTGCTGGGAAAACTGGACAGGGACATGCAGAGGAATGAACCTGGATCACTTTCTTATACCATACACAGAAATAAACTCGAAATGGATAAAAGACCTAAATGTAAGACAGGAAGCCATCAAAATCCTTGAGGACAAAGCAGGCAAGGACCTCTTAGACCTTGGCCATAGCACCTTTTTTTGTTAATATTTTTTATTTATTTTTTGAGAGACAGAGAGAAAGGGAGACACAGAATCTGAAGCAGACTCCAGGCTCTGAGCTAGCTATCAGCACACTGCCTGATGCGGGGCCTGAACCCACAAACCATGAGATCATGACCCGAGCCGAAGCCGGATGTCCAACTGACTGAGCCACCCAGGCGCCCCCCCCCCATAGCAACTTCTTACTAACATGTCTCTGGAAGAAAGGGAAACAAAAGCAAAAATAAACTATTGAGACCTCAACAAAATGAAGAGTTTCTGCATAGTGAAGGAACAATCAGCAAAACTAAAAGGCAACTAATGGAACGGGAGAAGATATTTTCAAATGACACATCAGATAAAGGGTTGGTGCCCAAAATCTATAAAGAACTTATCAAACTCAACACCCAAAAAACAATCCAGTGAAGAAATGGGCTAAAGACATGAACAGACACTTCTCCAAAGAAGACATCCAGATGGCCAACAGACACAAGAAATAATTTTCAAAGTCACTCATCATCAGGGAAATACAAATCAAAACCACAATGAGATCACCTCACACCCGTCAGAATGGCTAACACTAACAACTCAGGCAACAACATGCTGGTGAGGATGAGGAGAAAGAGGATCTCTTTTGCACTGCTGCTGGGAATGCAAACTGATGCAACCACTCTGGAAAACAGTATGGAGGTTTCTCAAAAAATTAAAAATAGAACTACCCTATGACCCAGCAACTGCACTACTAGGTATTTATCCCATGAATACAGATATGCTATTTCAAAGGGACACATGCACCCCAATGTTTATAGCAGCACCATCAATAACAGCCAAAGTATGGAAAGAGCCCAAATGTCCATCAATAGATGAATGGATAAAGAAGATGTGGTATCTATGTACAATGGGGTATTACTCAGCAATCAAAAAGAATTAAATCTCGCCATTTGCAACTACATGGATGGAACTAGAGGGTATTATGCTAAGTGAAATTAGTCAGTCAGAGAAAGACAAATGGCATATGACTTCACTCATATGAGGACTTTAAGATACAAAACAGATGACCATAAGGGAAGGGAAGCAAACATAAAAACAGGGAGGGGGACAAAAGCATAAGAGACCCTTAAATATAGAGAGCAAACAGAGGGTTCCTGGAGGGGTTGTGGGGGGGAGATGGGCTAAATGGGTGAGGGGCATTAAGGAATCTACTCCTGAAATCATTGTTGCACTATATGCTAACTTGGATGTAAATTTTAAAAATTAATATGAAAAAATGAAGTGGCTAGGTCCATCCAGGGTGGCAGCAGAGGGCCGGTAGGCTGGGATGATGGCCAGGCATGGCATGCCATGAGTATGTCTACAGAGAACTAGTGTTCTTGACATTGACATTTGTATGTCCTGTTCGAGGGGCTCTGGGCCAATGACCCCCACAATGGCGTATCTAACAGAGGCCCTGTCCCCACAATCTACCAGGAATACATGTTGGCTCCCTGCACAGGCACACACAACTGAGGAGTGTCCTAAACGCAAACCGGTTACCCCGCTAGAAAGAAGGGACAGGAGCTCACAACAGGCCTCTTCACCCTCTAGTTTATGAAGGGGTTTGAAGTTTCCCAGGCAGGATGTAACCCAACGAGAAGGAAAATCTTCCAAATTGGCCACCAGGCACAGAACAACTAGATCTTCTGTACAAGTAAATATATGCCGCAGTGAGACTCTCACATGGTGTTTGATTTCTTTCTTTTTCTCCGCCCCCCCCCCATTTTTAGCTATTCTCCAGCAATGACTTCTTTCTCTTGACACTCTCAAATGTGGTTAAGGGCTCTGTACAGAAGAGCCAAGTTAACAATGTACTGATCTGTCTGTTCTTCCTATACTCCTGGGCCTGGAGATCTTTCTCTGGCCTCTCTTCCCCTGGGGTACAATTTGCATGGCTAGAATACATAAGATGGGTAACAGAGCTATTCAATCTGGAGGCAACGGAATGGAATCCTTCCATTCTTCAGTTAGAGAAGGTACAAGGCAAACATCACCTCCAGGAAAGGAAAAGCTGATTGTGCATGAAGAGGCAGGATTTTCAAAATATTTTTACACCCCTGTTGTCTTTTAGGGAAAAAAATTCTCTGAGATTCAGTTGTCAGACCAGTTAGTCTGGGGATGAAAAGGTAGAAATCCAAAGGAGAGAAAGAATCAAGAACTATTACCTACCTCTAAACAGGATGTGATGTATAGAACCCAGTAATGAGTAGACCCTGGTGAGGGTTAAAGCAAAGTCCCCAGTGCCTGGATTCTAAAAGGGGATAAAGGGCACACCTGGGTGGCTCAGTTAGTTAAGTGTCTGACTTTGGCTCAGGTCATGATCTCACAGCTCGTGAGTTCAAGTCCCACGTGGGGCTCTGACAGCTCCGAGCCTGGAGTCTGCTTCAGATTCTGTGTCTCCCTCTCTTTCTGCCCCTCCCCTGTTTGTGCTCTCTCCTCTTTCCTCTCTCTCAAAAAAAAACATTTAAAAATATTTTAAATAAATAAAAGGGGATAAGGTGATGCCCAGCTTTATAAAGAACAGTGCCCTTGGCAATTGTGAAGTGTTCTGTCAAACTATAATATCTGGAAAGATGTCAAACTGGATTCTCCCTGAGTCTGTTTGCAGTCACCTGGAACAATTCAAACAAAGGACAGAGAAACCACCAACATGGTTGGTGAAAAGCAAATGGGCAGCCTACCCTCACCTGGCCCCGTGGTAGAGTGCCAGGCAGATGCTAGAGAGCAGTAGAGGTTACTGCAGAAACTCCAGTTCAGCTCTGGGAGCTCTGATTGCCACCAGCAACCTAAGGAAGTGGCCTTTGAATAAGTGATCGTGGGAGCTGGTGGCTGGGGAGGAAGGAATCCCAGCTTTGAGAATGAAGAGAAGACAGGATGCAGGGGACTCCCCACCAGGCCCAAAGTCGGTTTGTTCGCCTCTGACCTGCGTCGGTTGTAGGCTGACAGCGGCAGGATTTCTCTGGGCCCTAGGAAGTTACACTATTTGATACTGTCCGGCTTGTCCCCACTTATCCTCCTTTCCAAGGTTACAAACTTCTCCACCAAAGTCAATGTTGAAAAGTAACAAGTTAGTCCACTTATTTAACTCTTCCCTAACATCCAAGAACACGTCTTTGTTAGCTGATGACACTTGCAGTGGCCTTTGGAGGTCCCCGTGAAGGAATGCATTTTCCTTATGCTTACTTTTATGCACTTGAACCTAAATTAAATATTTACCATTCAATAAATATTAACCGTTGCTAAAGTAACCCTTTGTCCGAGTTTGTCCAGGCAGTCCCAGTTCGTGCCTGTTGTCCTGGCATAATTGTTCATATCTGCCCCTCACTGACATAGGGGGCTGGTGTGGACGAGGTGATACACTGGCCCCGGCCAGGGGGCGGGGGTCGTGTTTCTTCCCCTACCAGCCTCTTCTCTCCTTTCCTAATCCTCCCCTATTTCTCTCTAGCTCATCACTTTTCAGTCATACCAGAGCTCATGAATAATTTATTATCCATATCCCACTTACTTCCAAAAAGGGTGAAAAAGGTATACAAAGCATTGACTTGGCAAATATTCCATGGAAGCCTGAAGTTCCACGGACACTATCTGAAAGCAGAGATACACAAATAAAAGTTAAAGTTGAAGACACGAGAAAACATATGGAGGGGGATGTTACTGAGTTAGAGACCATGGGGGAAACAGTACTTGTAATTCCTTCTGTGTTTGACCTTGAGCTTCCCAGGAGTAAAACCAAAAAGTAAATTACAATGCATAGCATCAATCATATTGCCTAAGGAAATACAACTTGGACAAAAAAGATACTTGTTCTTCCGACATTAATTCTCATAGAATCTAATCATCCATTCAGTAAATATTTACTGAGTACTTACTCCGTCCCAGGCAGTGTTTTCGTGGGGAGATACAGAAGTGAATAAAACAGAGCAGATGGACAGAAGTCTCTGCCCTCAGGGAGCTTTGATTCCAGGGGAGCAAGACGGACACTAAGTACAACAAAGGGTGTGTCAGACAGAAGGGAGCGCTATAGAGAAAAATGAGGCTGGAATGGAGAACATCTTGGGTTTTTCCTTCCAGTGAGAGAAAGCCATGGGATGATTTTGAGCAGAGAAGTGTCATGACCTGACATATTTTAAAAGATCATTCTGGATGCTACGTCAAGTGTAGATGTAGAGGAACAACTTGCAGAAGTACGGAGACCAGTGAAAAGAGTCCGTGAAGTTTTCCAGACAAGAGAAGGTGGGGAAAAGTGACCAGATCCTGGGTGTGTGTTACAGGTAAAGGCGACAGAATTTGCTAACTGGTTACATGTGAGGCGAGAGAGAGAGAGAGAGAGAGAGAGAGAGAGAGAGAGAGAGGTGTCAAGATGATTCTGAGATGCCTGACATGAGCAGTGGAGTTGCAGTTTACTGAAAGGACTGGAGAAGGCGCAGATGGTGGGGGAAGACGGGGAGTTGGATTTGGGCCCTGTTAAGTGAGATACACCTACCGGACACCGGAGTAGAAATGTCAAGTCAGGTAGGTGGTCAGATAGGCATCTGAGTTCTCTGAATCCTCACTTAAAGGATACGGGTGGGAAAACTAGCAAGGTCTTTATCTTAACGATTATTTTTTGCCAAACTACAGAAACTCTTGTCTTATGACCTGTTTCTTTCAATCTGCGATTAAAATCAGGGTCATACTTTTCAATCACAGCTAAGTGAAGGTATTTCTGGAAACAGCCAGATTAGTACAGCAAATGTCCTAAAACACCTTGCCCTGGGGATTCTAACTTTGAGGACAGAGTTTACTGAAGCTGGAGGGATGGGCAGTTTACACAGATGTCTGTCTCAACAATGTTTCAGATTTGCCTTTGGCAAGAGAGAGCTGTTTGATTATATTTATTCTCCGGGGTAGACAGTTTGGTGGCAGGGTTGACACTTTGCTATGAAAAGCAAAAAGAAAGAAAAAGAAAAAAAATAGTTTGATCAATTTTCACCCAGATCAAAGCTGGTCTCATTCTTACTCAGAGGCAGGTCACTATAATAATACCTGAAAGTCCCACCCAAATTTTTCTTTTTTTTAAATGCTTGTTTATTTATTTTCAGAGAGAGTGCATGATGAGCAGGGAAGGGGCAGAGAGAGGGGCAGAGAGAGAATCCCAAGCACAACTCAGGGTTCAATCCCAGGAACTGTGAGATCATGACCTGAGCCAAAACCAAGAGTCATGCGCTCAACCGACTGAGCCACCCAGGTTCTCCCCCCCAAATTTTCCCTTAAAAGGAGCTTTGAATTCACTCAAATAGGCAGCCAAATCCCAAGCTGAGACCTCAGAATGACAAACTGGTGCTTGGCAACAATTTGGAATTGTCCAAGTTGAGATGTAGTGTTTTCTTGGCAAAAGGATGGATCTCAGACAGTGAATTACACAGACAGATAGAAGTTAATCCTTTCCCCAGCCAGATAATAAAACTGTCTATAATTCCTCAAGGCCGTACTAGTCTGGAGGGGAAAAATTGTGCAACTGTCAGAAATGTAGCAGAACTTCCAAAACAACATATCAGCAACATAAATAGGAAACCTCTATCACAGCTGGGTTTTGCCTCTCAAAGTATAAAAATCACAGCCTTTTAAAATTCCTTGAGGCCAGAGATTTTGTTTGTCTTGTTCAATCTGTACCCTCAACACCTCCTAGAACAATGCCAGCACACAGTAGGCATTCATAGGGTACTGACAAAGTAACGAAATCAATCAATACTTAAAAATTAAAACAAAACCTCTGAGCGCCATCTTGTGGAAGGCCTGACCATGCCACCATCCAAAATTTGAGTCACCAGCCTAAGGAATGGACACTGAAATTGTGACAGGGCCTGAGGGCCATGGACTATGGGAAGTGGTGAATTAGGAAACTGTCTTGAAGCTGTGTTTGAAAACCAATTATGCTTTTTACTTACATTCATGTGAGGTTGGTGGACATTGTAGGGGGCTACAAAAGTTCCCCCATGCCAGCCCTTGGCGCTGGGCCTGAGAATAATGGAGAGGTATAGCTCAAAAGTGGTCTTTGACTGGGGTGCCTGGATGGCTCAGTCCGTTGAGTGTCCAACTTCAGCTCAGGTAATAAGGTCACAGTTTGTGGGTTCAGGCCCCACATCAGGCTCTGTGCTGACAGGTCAGAGCCTGGAGTCTGCTTCAGATTCTGTGTCTCCCTCTCTCTCTACCCCTCTCCCACTCATGCTCTGTCTCTCAAAAATAAAGAAATGTTAAAAAAAATTTTTTAAAGAGATAGTCTTTGACTAGTCCCCCTCACCAAATATTGTTGTAATAACCTAGCCTCCTTTGTGCTTCAAGAAATCCTTGAGAACCAAAGATGCAAAGAGCTCTTTGGACAACAGGTAGCATCCTGTGTCTTCCTGTTTCTCCTACACTCCTCCCCACCTCGTGGACGTTCCTGCTGTCACCCCATACTACTGGCAAGGACATGGCCTCTCCTCTGCTATCCTCCAGCGTGCTCCACCAGGAAAGAAGAGAGGCGTAAATAAGTATCTGGTCACCTTCCTCTTGCTTATCTCCTATGGGACCATCAAGCAGAGATGGAACCACTGAGAACCCTCAGGTTTCCCTGTGTCCCATGCCCTCACCCTGGAGTTCTCTTCTGTCATTCTTACCCCCTTCCCAAGAGCCTGACACAGGCCATTGAGAGACAATATGAAAAAGCCCAGTGACACTCCTGACGTGCACAGGGCGCTCGTGATGTTTCAGGTTTTATGGATGCCTGGAATTTACACAATGTGATGAACACTCTTCAAGAAAAAGAATTTAAAATTATAAATATAAATGCAGGTGTGAGCATGAATCTTTATTGAGAGTGGGAAGAAATCATAGGAAATTACTGACATTTCAAAGTTCTGGGACCTATTCTTCTGAACTGTGTGTGTGACAACCGGCCAGAAACAAATTGCAACCTAGCTTCCTTGCCCCACCTGGGCCACTCGGCAACTCCCAGCAAATTCACTCAAGTGTCCAGAACATGTGACCTTCACTTGCTTCCTCTCATGGACTCTGTCCCCCTCAGGGTAGCTGCCTGCTCTCTGAACCCCCCCCAATCGTACCCCAGGTGCTCTCCTCTGGGCTGCTTGGGGGTCTTTGTCCTAGGGACCAGCACAAGTGAGTCTATGCAGGTATCTCCTGGGAATATACCTGCCCCTCCCCCTCCATCACCAACCCTCCAACCCACCCTGCACCCACTGGGACACCTGAGTTAAAGACTGTCAGCTCTGGGAACCTCAGAATCCCCCCCCCCATATTAGCAGCCACCCACCAAATTCAGCCCTGGGCCCCAGGATTCCAGAAAACTAACGGTGCTGTACAATTTAGTAATCAGAAAAACAAAGCTATAAAAATTACATACTATTAAATAAAGAACAAAGCAAAACAAAACTCCACCCAGTCCTGGCAGACCCTCCTCTACTCAGGCGCGGCCAGTAAGGTGGGTACTACCCGGCTGCAAACACCCGCAGTCTGCGGTCAACCTGTTCCTTTTCGGGGACACCTGACTCAGGGAGCCCAGACGCAAATAATGAAAAAACATTCCGGCCAGCCACTTGGCCCAAGCACTATTCCCTGGAGCGCAGAGGCTGGGAAAGGGAAGCGGAAGGGGCGCACAGGCTGGGAACTCCCAGGCAGTGCTGCGAACTCTGGACGCTGTTCCCATGGTAACCGAGCACTCCCACAAACACGGGGTCGCTAGGCCTTCCCGCTGGATGGGCGCTGCTCTCTGGCTCCGGTAAGGCTTCGCACATTAGCCACATTAGCCACCTAGGGCTGCTGTAGGAGCCCAGATTCCGTCCTCCGGCCCCCACTGGGCAGGAGGGAGTAGGGAACAGTGTGGACAGTCTGGGAAACAAAGAAGCATCAACACGCATCCTTCTTGGTTTCTCTCCCCATTCTCTGCCCCACTTCGGTTAGCCTTTCCATTCCCTGCTTTGCTCCTCTAACCTTTGTGAAGGCTGGTGTTGGCTCATGCTCCTCCTACAAATAAAGGAGTGGGCTCTCTGGAGTGGGTCCTCCTCTGCACTGGAGGAAAAACTGTGGGTGTGGATGCTGTGACTCCTTCCTCGTGGGCCTGCATGGTCCAGCCAAATAAACAGAAAAAGAATTCCCCAGATGGAAAATTCCAGCCTTGCCTACTAACCAGTTCCTGTGACCCGAAGCCAATCATTCAGTTTCCTTGTGTTCCCTTCCCCCACCTCTCAAATGAGAGAAACAGTGCTCCTAACCTTCCAGGGAGGTAGTGAGCCCTGTCCATTGGCTGATGTTCCACAGGTGTTTTGTGCCAGGGCCCCGCTCAAGGTCACCTCCTTGAAAAGCTCAAAGCTGAATACATTTGAAATTCTATTTATAAAAAAGGCCTTAGGAAATGATGTTTTAATGAGTACACTGGGGTGTCTACACTGCTAAAAACGGCACTGAGTGGTCTAAGGGGTGAGGGGGTCAGTGTTTGTCCCCTGGCAGTTTTTAATGTGGACCCAGATCCGCCTTGGAACTCACCAAAGCAGTCCAGCAGTTGTTTCCCTGGGAGGGAAGGCAGCGCCTTCAGCCAGGAACCCTGGCAGGGCACTAATGGGCTCCTGATGACAGTCGCTGCAGCCACAGAAAGGACTTGCATTTATTTGCAAGTCACCATAGAGTACCCTGGATCCTTCACAGAATTGAGGCTTCCTCCTTGCTGCAGCTAGTTCCCAGCCTCTGCTGGTGGCGCCCCCGCCACCCCAAGGTCCATGTTCTCTTCAACAGAGACATCCTTGCTGTCTGAGCCCACCCACAGCCCACCTCTTGGTGGCCCCTCCATAGCAGGAGGGAAAGTTACGTGAAAATTCCAAGCCGGTCCCCTGTGAGCCTTTTCTTCCTATGGACCATTTATTCAGTGCAGACTTCAGTTGAAATTCTGCCACGTGCCAGGCGTTGTGTGAGGCTAGCGACCCAGCGACCCTGCAGCAGAGGCAGACTCGCAAACACATGCAAATGGTGCGTGTGGGAAGGAAAGGGCACATGGGAGAGCTGCGGGGAGAAGTTCCTCCGGAAGCTTCCTCTGGAAGCACATCTTCACAGAGGAGGTGACGTTGACTTGGGTTTTAAAGAATGAACAGACTTTAAATTGCTTTACGAAATTCAAGACCCATCTGGGACCCCAAAAAATAAATCCTACTCTGGAAGAGCTGGCGGAAACGTGTACTGCGTTCTCCAGAAAAGGAAGCAGGACTACGAATATACTGAGGTAGTAAACCAAGAGGAGACAGAAACACGGGCCAGGAGGTCGCCCAGGCAGGAGGACTGGTCAGTGGACTGAACCCTCAGGACTAGCTCTCCCACACTTGCAGCGCCCACTCTGACAAGATGTAATCCACCACTGGCCAAAGGCCTGGACTTCTCTCAAGTTGACTCTTAATGTTCAGTAGCGTAACACTGTTAACAGGGCCTCCTTCTAGGTGCATCAAGGACTGATAGGAAATACACGAGCCCTACAGGTAGCGTCTTGAATAAGCCAGATTGTCCTAAAACCAAATTTCTCTCCAGTCTCTTATTGGAAGGAACACATAAAACTGTCTACCAAAATTCAAGGCTTCTCTTGGACCATAAGACGGGTGAAGCCCGGGCCTCCCTTCCCTGCTGGTGAAGCTGGATACACTAGGAAGCAGAGCCTTGGCAGTCCCACGTCCTCAGCCTAGCATTTGCTAGTCTTCTCCTAGGATCTTAGGGGTTTACCTGGCCTCTTCACTTCCGGATAGTGTTGCTCCTAATTTCTTAGTCCACAAACACATGCCTATGTTCTTCCCGCCCCACTGAAAATAGGAACTAACAGAGTTTGTTTAGTTTTTGATATCTAATCCCTCCAAATTTCAAATATCCATGCCCTTTTTGACTGATGCCTTTACCTTTTTTTTAATTAAAAAAATTTTTAATGTTTACTCATTTTTTGAGAGAGACAGATCATGAATAGGGTAGGGGCAGAGAGGGAGGGAGACACAGAATTTGAAGCAGGCTCCAGGCTCTAAGCTGTCAGCACAGAGCCTGACATGGGGCTCAATTCCACAAATGGTGAGATCATGACCCGTGCCAAAGGCAGAGCTTAACCGACTGAGTCACCCAGTCGCCTCTTTACCTTGTCAAAGAAAGGGATGCTTAGGGAGCACTCCCCAGGTCCCGAACTTACTTCTCAGCTCCAAATCCATGGAAGATCCCTGTCCCATTTTCACCAGTGGTTGTGACAAACTTCAGCTTTATGTTGGTTCACAGCTTTGAGCCATGCTGTTGGAGCTCAGCTATGCGTGTGCAGCTCTAGCCATGCGTGCAGGGTCTTGGGGGCCACTCCTGACCCTGTTCACAGACACTCCCAAAGGAAATAAACATTAGCAGCACACCTCCTCCGGGTCATTTTCTGAACTGGCAACTGGTGGAGCTCATCAGCACTAACCAAATCCATCTGTGCAACCAACTGTCTACAGAGTTGCAGGAATTCTGGGAAGACTGAGGAGCGAGACAGTACCTAACAATGGCCCAGAGCCACTAATTCCCAAGACTTCATAGCCACTTGGCTGATGTTTCTTTCCTCAGGAGGGGCTCACTGCCTCAGAGGCATCTGTCTTTGAACAAGCCATGGGTCTAGTATGGGCTAATGGTCTACCAAGGTCACCTGTTCTCTGCCCTACAAAATTCCTAACACCAGGGAACCTCTAGGCTCCTGGCCCCATCCAGAACTCTGCAACCTGAGCAGGCCAGCCATTCTGCCTGGATTCCTGAGGATTCCAGTCTTTCTATTGAGGAAAATCTAAAGGCCCAGGTGATTATGCTTGGACAAACCCCATGAGCAGTCATAACAAAAAGTCCCTTTGCTCTTGGTCTTATCAGCCTTTCTAGTGACAAAGTGGGCATTTTCATGTCCCAAATGGCCCCCATTTCTATTTCATATTATCCCCCCTTCACCGGTCTCTCATTGAAATCAGAATGCTCCCTGCTTTTCTAGTTCACCACGTGAAAACTTCAACTTGCTAGCCAAGACAGCTAAACTTCATTTATTTTATTTTTTTAATGTTTATTTATGTTTGAGAGAGAATGAGACGGAAAATGACCCAGGGAGGGGCAGAGAGAGAGGGAGACAGAGGATCCAAAGCGGGTTTCACACTGTCAGCACAGAGCCCAACCAGTGGCTCGAACCCACAAGCCATGAGATCACGACCTGAGCTGAAGTCAGACACTTAACCCACTGAGCCACCCAGCTGCCCCCAGCTAAACTTGATGTTTTAGGGGGGCTCACCAGGAAGAAGAGAGGAGAAGTGCTGTATCTCTGAGCAGTAATAGCATAGCCCCTTTCATAAATGAGCCCTTCTTACCTTCTCCCTCTACACAGAATTCTCTTTCCATGTCTTTATGGTGGCTAAAGCCTACCCCCCACCCTCCCAGCCCTAGAACATCCTTTGGCTAGCTTTCACTTAAGCGGGACTGCCTATGTCCCTCATGGGCTCACCCCTCAGAAGCCAGAGAGAATGCTGGCTTCTCCTAATTCTCTATTTTCTTCCCTTACAGATGTTCCTCCAGCTTACATTGACATTCTCCTCCTGCATTTTAATTCATGACATAATCATACTATACTGTATTTTAATTTCTTTTTCCATCTCCCTGCTTAAGCAAGATCTTTCTTGAGGACTATAGATGTGCCTTGTGCAATCGTGCAATCCCAGTGCCTGACGGTATCTGGCACATCGAAAGTCAATAACTGTGCCAAGAAAGAGGAAAAGAAGAAAGGGAAAAGAGATAGAAGGGAGACTTGGAAGCTTATCTTTTTCAGTAGCACACTTTCTAAGGTCTGGTTAATATACTGAATGATAGAATCAGATTCACAAAATTTGAGCAGCCTGAAAGAGTGAGGCAAAGCCAGCAAGACGGAATTTAATACGGATCCACATAAACTTAAGTTTAGTGAAACAAAACAAGGTGCGTGCAAACACGCACATAAGGTATAGAATACAAAAGCTACCTTCAAATATTTGTAGCTCACTGTGGAGCAAATCTGTTGTGAGCAGCCCCACAGAGCAAACCTGGAAAGGCTGGTTGAAAGCCCAAGGGAGGAAGACTTAGCAGAAGTCTGTGTAATTTGTTATGTGTGAAATACAGTGCTTCACATGTGGAAATGGTGTGATCGTTCTTATCATGATTACCAGCATCGTCGCCATTAGTTATGATATTTATAAGAACTGTCCAACGGTCGGCCTCAGGAAGCACTGAGCTCCCATCCCAGGAAATCCAAGGTTATCATTGGCTAACCACCTGTCAGGGATGTTTGTCAACCTGACTCCTAACCCCTGGTCTCCCTTTCTCCCTAATCCTGTGATTGGAAGAACAACGCTCTGTATACCCTGGGTAGTGAAAGCCACAGCTGCAATCCCTGGCTGAGCAAACTGTCTTTTATATAAAGAAGCTTTGGCACGCCCCACGTTTGTTACAGTGTGTCTGCTTCAAGCAGCCCCTCCAAGAATCCTCTTTGATGTTGAAAAATAAAATTGCTTTGTGTGAAAGCTCCTTTAATCTTATATAGATACAAATGCCTTGTATCTTTGGGGATATGCCAAACTGCTCTCCGCATTTCAGAATTAATCTCATTAAAGAAATCTCTGTTTAATCCCCACTGCTGTTTCCCAGAGATGTTGAATAATTCCGCACCTGTTCCTACTGGCTCTGTGCTGTGTACCTTTGCTGGACTTGGTGTTGTCCAAGAAAACACATCACTGGGTTTAGGCTGGACCATGGCATTTTCTATGTTTTGTTTAATGCTGTGGCTGTAGAAATGTTCCTTTATACATTCCTTATCTCATTTTCTTAGTTTGAAGAAAGGAAAGGAAGGGGTAGGAGGAGCTCACCTGTTATGAAAAATAACAAGTGAAATGATGAAGTTGCTTCATTAACTCTCCAGTTCAAAGTAAACTTATGATAACCCATCAGTATTCCTAAGAAAAATCCAGTTTGTATAAGATAATGATCAGTTGTCTCTTCCCAAAGAATACAGGAAATGCTTGATTAGATTACCTGGTTTATAAAACATGTTTTGTATATAAATGTCTATTTTACATACACATATATCAGTCAAATAAATTATTGACATCCTCCCTCTCAACACAAATTCGGGATCTCCTCCATCAGGAGCCATCAGTGAATAATCACAAGTTACAAACCGAGTGAAATAATCACTCATTTATTCATTTCAACAAATACTTATTAACCTCCTCCTGTGTGCCAGGCATGATTCCAGGTGGCAGAAATATAATGGCAAACAACAGTGAGCAAAGTTTCCATTCTCCAATATACAGATCAGTAAACATGATACAAATGTTATGAAGAAAATAAACCAACATAACTGGATATATAGTGATTGGGGGTGAGGGTGGGGTGGGGGCAATTTTAAATCAATGGCCCAAGGGAGGCCTCACTGGAGAGGTGACATTTCAGCTGAAACTTAAGGAGGAAGAGCCAAGCATCTGAAGATCTGGAAGAACTTTCCAGACAATGGGAAGGGCTGGGGTGGGAAGAGGCCGTATCAGGGAGAGCAAGGAGAGGAGTACACTTCCAGGAGGGTGAGAAAGAAAGCAGGAGCCAACATCGGCAAGCATTGAAGGCCTCTGAAAGTGAAGTGGAAACCACGGGAGGGTTTTAACCACTGAAGTGACATGATCCAATTTACGTGTTTAAAAGATTGCCTCTGAAGAAGAGATTAATCAAGAGTGAGAGCCAGAGTGCAGAGGGAGCGATAGAAGGTGGTGGGCTAGACACGGGTGAGCATAGCCATTGTGGGCAGAAGGATGGATTCAGGACACTTCTCGGAAGATGGTGCCAAGAGGACTTGATGATTGGTTAGCAGACTTGGGAGGGTGGGAGAGGGAGGAATCAAGGAAGACTCCAGGGGCACCTGGGTGGCTCAGTTGGTTAAGCGTCCGGCTTCGGCTCGGGTCATGATCTCCAAGTTCATGGGTTCAAGCCCTGTGTCGGGCCTCAGAGCCTGGAGCCTGCTTCAGATTCTGTGTCTCCCTCTCTCTCTGACTCTCCCCTGCTTGCTGTGTGTCTCTCTCGCTCTCTCTCTCTCAAAAATAAATAAAAAGCATAAAAGAAAGGATGACTCCAAATTTCTTTGTCTGAGCAAGTACGTGAGTTATACCAGAGGTTCCCAAACTGTCTCAGTCCATGGCTCCTTTAGTGCCTCAGTGAATTTTTCATGTTGCTCCCCTACACCAAAAGAAATCTCTACAGTTTTTATTCATTAGTGATATCGCAATAAATTAATAAATATTGTGTTGCATTTTTATGTCACACATTTATCTCACAACTTTCTCCAGGAATTGAAGGAAACAATAGTACTTTTATTTCATTCTTGATAGCCATGATGACTCTCTAACAGAATGTGTTGCCCATTGGGCATTGAGTGACTCTTCCGATCTTGGAATCATTGCACATGGCCACCCGCCTCTTCTACTGCACACTGATTTTTACATGGTACTTGCTTTTTATTTCAACAACTGCCCAAAAGCCAGCTTTGCAAAATATGCTATCATTAAAAGGGATAGAGCACCATCAAAAATGAGGTATTCATACAATATCCAATAGTTGTTGAGCATTGCTGTTTTCTTCAAAAATTTAAAATCTACTGCAGCATCCCTGTGAATGCTCTGTGATGCCCAGGGACTGCCCATGCTCAGACTGGCCAGACCATTCAGTGCCACGGGCGGGGGATGGAAAGGGACGTATTGTAAGTGAGGGCTGCCTTGGTGTGATTTCCATGGGAAACATTCAAGGAGAGCTCCTGATCAAGGAAGGTTAATGAAGAAACACACCGTACCACAAAAGGAAAACTATGCCATACTAGCATAGGAACACTATCCATTTTCCAGTATTCTTAGGAAAGGAGGTACTCTCTGGCTAATTTTCTGCATAACTGAGAGCTAACCACAAAATGTTTTCCTTGCAGCTGTTATTATTGAAAAATCTCTCGGCTTGGATTGAGTTCACCCCCTGACATTGTAAGTACTGAGCCATGTGCATGGTTGATCATAACTGCTGCTGCATTGTTCTGGGTCACGAAGGCCGCATGGTCATGATGGCCGAGAATTCTTACCCCGTGAGACATACTGTCATCTCCAAAACAGCCATGTCAAGGGGATCTCCATAAAGTAGACTTTATTTTCTTATAGTAACTTTTTTTTAATGTTTATTCATTTTTGAGAGAGAGAGCTGTGTGAGCGGGGTAGGGGCAGAGAAAGAGGGGACAGAAGATCCAGAGCAGGCTCTGTGCTGATAGCTGTGAGTGCCATGTGGGGCTCAAACTCACAGACCATGCAGTCAGGACCTGAGCCAAAGGACAGTCAACTGAGCCACTCAGGTGCCCCTCCCACAGTAACTTCTTGCTTTTCCCATCAAGAGCTCCCCATCAGATCATTCCTAGCTGTGACCACCAATGAGAAATGTAAATGCAAGGTTAAAACATCTTAACCACAAACTCTGTAATCCAGAAATAGTTCTGAAAACTGAAAACTTTGATAAATTTATGGCAAACTCCTCCGGCCACAAAGCCTGAACTGCTAGAATGTGGTTCAAAGCAAAATCCAACCTACGCTGATGTGGGGCTGCTTACCATTTCTCTTTACCACATCTGTGGTGAAGACGTGCATGTTTTGCTATAGAAATCCTAATAACACTTCCTGCAGCCTGATATAGATTTAGGATACAGTCACTGTAACAACAGCCTAAATCAGCAACAGACCCGACGGCCACAACACAACTGGCCCTAAGGGTTTGAGTAAGGGATGGTCTTTGGAAACAGAGGGTCGGAAGGAACCTAGAGCCCTTCTAGGTCAATCCACTGATACTACAAGCGAGACGAGAGGCCTAGACACAAGTGGGAAGAACAGGAAACATATTCAAAATCACACGTTAGTTTGGAGCTCAGCCCAGGCAGTGCTGCTCCTCCCGGCATCGCTGCCCACAGCCCCGTCAGACGGGCAGCCTCCACGTGGGCTCCTGCGAGCTCAGAACGCAGGTGCCCCGGCACATCGACAGTGTCGACAGGGCACGCCAGAAATATGCTTCTACTGAGATCCTAAGCTGAACTATCTGAAAATGACTGTCATCTGTTATAATGGTTCTCAGTAATCCCACTCTATTTCTCATGACATTTAAGATTGGAGGGAGGTCAATTCCGAGGCATGCTATATGACTCTCAAAAATCACCGCAGAAAACTTCTGAGGATGTCTTTCCATCTCAATGAATTTCCCTTTAGCAAATAGAAACTATATATAGTTTTTTTTTTTATTCTTTTAAACCTTTGCAGTGTGGTTTGAGTTGGAATTGGACAGACCTAATGGGGATCCCAAATACGGCACTTAGCTGTGTCCTAAGGCCAATTAGAACCTCTGTGAGCCCTGGTTTTCTAAGTTGAAAAATAGGAATAATAACACTTTACCTGACTTTTGTGAATCATTAAATTTTAAATAACAGGGGCTCCTGGGTGGCTCAGTCAATTAAGCATCCGACTTCAGCTCAGGTCATGGTCTCACCATTCGTGAGTTTGAGCCCCGCATTGGGCTCTGTGCTGACAGCTCAGAGCCTGGAGCATGCTTTGGATTCTGTGTCTCCCTTTCTCTCTCTGCTCCTCCCCTGCTCATGCTCTGTCTCTCTTTCTTAAAAATAAATAAATTTAAAAATTATTTTAAAAAATAAAAATAAGAAAATTAAATTAAATTGAAAAATTATTATAAATAATGTATTCTGTCCTGGGCACTTAGGAGATGCTTGGTAAAACCCCACCTCCCCGGGCCTCCCTCCTCTCACCCTGTCCGCTCTATCACAGAGAATGACTGTTTCACCTGGGGTGGGGAGGTGGGTGCTGGGAACTGAAGCCAGTGCCCTGAGAAGCGCAGTCCTCCAAAGAATACAGTCTCTCAAGCACTCAATAGTGTGTGCGGGGAAGGAACACTCTTCTGCAAGGGGACCCTGTGTCCAAATCCTAGTTTGGCAACTTTTTACTTGTCTGACCTTAACCAAGACATTTCATTTCTCTGAACCCGGGTGTTGTCTGTAAAATGGAGATGATCGTGTTTGTCGCTAAAGGACGCCATGATGAAAATTCAGTTGGGCACATTTACTGGTTTTGCAACTCAAAGCATTATACAAATCTCTGGAGCATAGAGAAGCAGGAGAGTAGCACCCCAAATCTAGAAACAGACAGTAAGGGACAGTAGAGCAAAGGCCTCAGGTGGAAACGGGCCTGGCAATGTTAGGGATAAGGCTGAGCCCAGGGTGGCAAGGGTGGAAGGAGGGAGAGAGCAGGAGGAGGCAGGTGGGAGAGGTGACGGGGGCCAGTCAGGAAGGACCTGCTGGCTTGAAAGGGCTTTGGCTTTTGATGTGAGGTGCAAGACATTGCAGGCTTTCAAGTGAAGAGGTGAAGTGATAGAACTTAGGTTGGTTTTTTTTTTTAATGTTTATTTACTTATTTTGAGAGAGAGAGAGAGAAATGCAAGCATGGAGGGCCAGAGAGAGGTGGAGAGAGAGAATCCCAAGCAGTCTCCAGACTGTCAGCACAGAGCCAGTGGCGGGGCTCAAACTCACCAACACTGGGTGCATGAGTGGTGGGAGATCCTTTGAAGGAGGGGCCAGCCTGGCTTCCTGGTGGATGTGATGCAGGGTGGGGAAGAGAGAGGAGAGATGACTCCATGGGCTCTGTGAGCAGCTGATGGGTCTGAGGAGGAAGAGCAGGATCTGAGTTCAGGCACCGAGTCTGAGGTGTCTATTAGATGTGCCAGCAGAGATGCCAAGAAGGGAGTTGGAGGTCCGAGCTGGGGCCCTGGAGAAAGGTCTGCTACTCAGAGACGGTCAAGGGGAAGAGGAGGGAGAACTCTTCATTGGACAAAGAAGACAGGCAACGGAGTGGAGGCAAAGTGAGGAAGGCTAGATTCAATCTGAGGACTGCTGAATCGCAGCTGTGTGAAAGCTGAATGAGCAGCCTCAGAAAGGCCCCCTTAGGTTTATAGATAACAACCTTGGGAAATCCTGGCCAAGAGTCGGAAAACAGACTGACCCGCTATGTGGGAGGTGCTGTCCTGGCAGGCACAAACATCACCATAAAATTCTTCCCCAGAAGGGTTCTAGCCCCCCAAGGATAGGGGATCTCACTTCTGACAAAACCTGTGGCCACCTTTGCCCCCGAGAGCCCCGCCGTCAGGACTTGGAATGAACAGCAGACAGACCCTACTCTCGAAACTTCTCCACTAGGCTGCAGCCGCTACCATGGAGCAGGGGAGTGGAAAGCTATCTTTTCCTCTCCCCAAGCCATAAACTAAGTAAGACCTCAGAAGCGCACACACACTTTTACCTTCAGTGCTGGTAGGAGTAAGTGTGCAGTAACAGTGTAGCTCACATTGTGAGCTCATCTTCACAAGAGATTTGTACCATTAGTCTCCCCATCTTACAGATAAAGAAATTAAGTCACAGGAGAATGGAGAAACTCACTCCAAGTTGGATGTAAGTGGCCAAGCCAGATTTAACCCCAACAAACCTGTGCAGGGACCAGAGGGCGCTTGGGCCTCCATCTCTCTTCCTTGTCAGAAAAGCCAGACCTTTCCTTTTCTTTCAAGAATGCAAAGGCAGAGGATGGTGATGACAAAGAACTGCCTTTTGGTGCAGAAAGACCAAGGGTCAGATGACGTCCCTGGGCTGCTCCCTGGAAGCATACCAGCACTGACGTCCGGAGGGCACAGGAGGACCCAGGAGGAGGTGCAAGGGGAGGAGAGCCGTGCTGGCCACACCAGCAAATCACGTCCTTCTGTGTCTTTCCATCCCCTCTCTGCCCAGAGCCGCCATACAGGGCCACCAAGCTGTACAAAGTGAATGTGCTCATCCTTGTGGAGCAGCCTGTTTTCCTGCCCCAGGGCATTTGTTCCCACCCAACTGAAAGTCCCTTTGTAGGCATTTGGTTTCCAAAGCATGACACCTTTCAGCAAGTCTGCAGATCCTCGGCCCCAATGAGAGGAACCACACCACCCTTCCATTCTGGAAACTGGTAGGGAGACCCTACCGATTCCTTTACCTAAAAACCCCCAACCCAAACACAGAGCCCCTCTTTAGGTCATTCACCTGGAAACCAGAGGTTGTGATTATTCTTCGTGAGATCGACCATTTACAGAGAGAATGCTGTGTTCTGTTTGTTACATTATCATGTCTTCCTCACGAATTTCAAACTAAGAATGTTTGGAGATACTGGCCTCGACCCCTCAGAATGACAAATGGGATAGATTAAAAAAAAATCACTGTAGGAATGTCAGTTGGCCTTTCATTCACAGCGCAGTGTGGAAGGGGTCATGTAGACATAAATCGCCAAGATTGTGGTTGAATGACCTCCAATACAAAGTTTTACCCCTCTTCATTAAATAAGCATATGTACATAATCAGTAAATATACTTGGCAAAGAGCATTTGTTTACACTTTTCTTTGCTCTTTCATTTCTACATTCAACAGGTCTTACCAAGGCCTATTACATATGTCAATCGCCATGGTAGGTACAGGCGCCCAGTGGTGACCTGTGTAAACACAGCACCTGTCACCACCAAACAGCCTCGAGCCAAGGCCCCAGCTCTCTGTGGGGCCAGAAAGATTAAGCCAATGCATCTGAGAAAGTGTGAGAAAGATCAGACCTCTTAGTGGGTTGTGGATCTGCTCTAAGAAAAACGACAGGACCCATGTGAGGATGAGCCTGCCTGAGAAGCTGAGCAGATTCCAGGCAGCCGTGGGGACTGATGCAGAACCAGAAAGGGCAGCCCCATTTAGGGAAGGCAACTCGAACTCAGCAGCCCTATTTCCATGTGGGAAAGCCAGCACAGGGGTGCCCAAGGTTTCTCTTTCCAAGAGAAGCCAGAGCTCTTGATTCTTTGTGAATTCTGCTCATTCTAAATAGTCACTCTAATATTTTTAAAAAACTTATTTAAGCCAAAAAAACCTATGTCTGCCACCCCGCTTTGCTTGATGCAGCCAGTTTGTGAAGCTAGTCTAAAGACCAGTGACCTATAATCAGCTGATTATATGCGCCTATTATAAAGTGGATGTTGGGGTGCCTGGGTGGCTCAGTTGGTTGGGCCTCCGACTTTGGCTCAGGTCATGATCTCACACTGGTGGGTTCAAGCCCCGCATCAGGCTCTGTGCTGACAGGTAGCTCAGAGCCTGGAGCCTGCTTCAGAATCTGTGTCTCCCTCTCTCTCTGCCCCTCCCACTCATGTTCTGTCTCTCTCTGTCTCAAAAATAAAACATTAAAAACATTAAAAAATAAAATATACAAATATATAGAAACTTTAAAAAATAAATAAATAAATAAATAAAATAAAGTGGATGTTTCCTGTTGTGACCACAGAAATGAAGCTGCAGTCTCTCAGAAACCAGAGTCGAAATGAGTGGGCATCTGAATCACAAGTCAAATGCAGGATGCTTACCTCAGACGCTGGATATCAAGTTGCCATTACTATTTACTTCCCCCTGATGGCTTTTTTTAGAAGTTTCTAGGAGAATTAAAGGGAAAATGTGTAGAGTGCAATTTCTTTTCTGATCTTTGACATGAGGATGCAGCAGACTGGGCCTTTTCCCAAGGCCTGATGAAAAGCTGGAAAGAAAAGATTCTTAACCCTGAATGACAGCCTGCCTTTGGGAAATGCATTCTGGGCCATTCAGGGGATGGGGCGATCCTGACCTTTTATCTTAGGCAGCAAAAAAATATGAAAGGTAGGTGATCCCCGAAGTGTAAGCATGCCTTTGGTGGAGTGGCCAGCGCTTCCATATGCTCCCAGGATAAGGCCGGCGGACCCTGTCTCCAATTGCTCTGTCTTACCCAGCCCCTTCCTTCTCCCTCTGGCTTAGGGAGCCAAGGTCAGGAGTGAGCAGGGGTCAGATGTGAACAGCTATGGTAACCAGCACGTTCAGATTTTAAGTCACAGTAGTCCTAGGGAGGCTCCTGTAGACTCGGATGTAGGCCCGGGAGCCTTCCCATAGCTCACCCTTTGTCCCAAAGGCCATCTCCTCCGCCCTCCTGTGTGTGATTTACACCTCACCTCCTCCAAAGAGCATCTGAGGTAGCCTAGGGGAGAAGACACGCGGATCACTGTGTGAACCACAGAGCTGTGAGTGACAGAGGAAAGAGTCTCTACTGCTTCTGCACTGTCTGGCAAATGGCCACAGGAGCCCTGTCTTCTGGAGTGTTTAATCCTCTCACGTCCCGTCACCACCCAGCGCAACATGAGTAATAATGACTCCGAAAGCTCTCCACCTCCTGGCTCTGCCCTTACTTTTCCTACCTGTAATCCCTCCACCAGGGCAGTTTTCTGTGCCCCAGGTTGGTCTGCTTCCTCCCCACCCTCCCGACCTTCTAAACTATGAGGCCTGTCCTCTGGGCTGTCTCTAATCCTGCAATCAATTCCTTTCCAGGCTTGTTTCTTGTGAAGCTGTCTGTCAGAGGGCGGGTTGTCTGGAAATGGACTCCAAGTGCAGACTGTTGAGGTGCAGCCAGCGGAAATCTAAGCGGACGCCTGAGAAAGGGGCGGGCAGACTGGTGGAGGGAACAGTCGTGTGGGCCGGGCCACACGGCTGCCTGTCAAAGCCATTGATGGATTCGTAAGCACCAGACATCATGCCAGGGTCGGCGCCACTTTATTGGAGGACTTCTGGAAGGTGACTTTGTAGCCGAGGCTGTTCCCCTGAAGGACTTGGCAGCTGGAGGTTGTGTGTAGACCACAGTCTCCACAGCTCGCAGCAAGTTCTTTGAAATGGGGCCTGGGCAGCACCCCCTCGGTTCACCACACTGCCCAAGGCTAATCCTATCAGAGTCTGATCATCTAAGGGCTCTAGCAGCCCTGAAGGTAGACAAATAAGCCCACAGCCCACCGTGTCACCTTCCCACTTGGGGCACCACGGTGCACACATGCTAGCAAGTGATCCTATGATCTCATCGCTGGTTCCCTAAAACAGAGCTTCCTGGTCTAAGAGCTGAAAAAAGGGAGGCCAAGATATTTCCCATTAAATCCCTAGAGCAAACAGGAAGGTTCTGGGCAGTTTGCTTCCTTTGACTTATTCCACTGTGCAGAATAAATATCCTTTTTGAAACTTTGAGACACAGCGCTCTAGAACCATCTATTCTTGCCCTTCACTCAGTCACTGGTCACACATTTATTGGACATTTATTAAGCTTCAGATATCAAGCTAACCCTTGGAGGCAGAGTGGGAAACAGGTCACAGAAGGTCACTGTCACTGAGACACAGTGTAGTGGAAAGGAAAGATTGGACAAGTAAACACAGAAACATAATCAGAAATAGTGTGAGCGCTACAGGAGAGGCTACCGAGATGGGAGAGGATGGGCAGAATGACAAGACATCAGGTCAGAAACCTTGGCAGGTGCTGGATCTCATGGGGCCTAGAACCATGGAATGGGGTTTACACTTTATTCCATGTTCAAGGGAAAGCCATTGGTGGATTCATAAGCACCGGACATCATGACCTGATTTATATTTTCACATGAACACTCTTCATGGAAAAGAACTATGGGGGTGACAGAAGCGGTCACAGGAAGTGGTCATAGGAAGGCCTGTTTAGAAAGAGCTGTAGGGGGCACCTGGGTGGCTCAGTTGGCTGACCATCTGACTCTGGCTCAGCTTAGGTCATGATTTCACAGTTCATGAGTTCAAGTCCCATGTTGGGCTCTGTGCTGACAGCTCAGAGCCTGGAGCCTGCTTCTGATTCTGTGTCTCCCTCTCTCTCTGCCTCTCCCCCACTTTCTCTTTCCCTTTCTCTCAAAAAATAAATAAACTTAAAAGAAAATAATAATAATGGGAAAAAAAAAAGAAAGAAAGAGCTGCAGGAATTCTGCCTGGAGACAACGCCGCTGACTGCGGGTCATCACAGTGGAGACGGAGAAGAGTAGGATTCTAATATACTTTTAAACAACAATGAATCCTTCTGGCCCTCAAAATGTTCACACCCTGTTGGAAAGAACAGCTGTGTACAAAAGCCATGTAATATAGCAAAATAGTTACTTCAAAGAAAATCTGGAAGGTACAGATGGAGCTTAGGGACGGGGCAGGGATGACTTCCCAGGGGGCCAAGGTGCTCGCAGCCGCATGCAGGCTGGGGAGGGAAAAGAACAGTTTGCTGAGCACACTCACCCTGGGCGTGCCTTCTAGCAGAAGAGGCAGCGCCTGTGGCGGCCGTGAGCACGTGCCCAACAGACCTCCAACTACAAGGGCCTTTGCTGACCAACGCCCGGTGACTGTGCCTGTAACCACCTGCTGGCACCTCTCCCACTGTGAGTGTTGTTTTGTGTATAGAAACCTGTTTGCATGACTGTTTTTCTCACCAGATTTCAAGCTCTCACAAGACATCCTCTTTTTTGTTTGTTTGTTTATTTTGAGAGGGAGAGAGAGAGAGCAAGAGGAGAGGCACAGAGGGAGGAAGTGGGGGAAAGAATCCCAAGCAGGCTCCATGGTGTCATCGCAGAGCCCAACTCAGGGCTCCTTCTCAGGACCTGAGCTGAAATCAAGAGTCAGATGTTTAACTGACTGAGGCACCCAGACGCCCCTCCCCAACATCTTCTTCTTGATTATTGTGGTAATAAAGCTCTTGATGAATAACTAAAAGTCTCCTCTGATGACTGTACCAATAAACACCAAATCACTCCTTCACTCCCCAGCCCTCCAAGCTTACTTCAAATTGTGCAGTAATTGCAAAGGTGTTGCCTTCAGGTGTGGTCTCTCCTACCAGTTCCTGGAGGGGAAAACCTCTGTTCCCCTTTTTGTGCCTTTTCATGGGCTGCCATGTACTGATGTGTACATTCAGAGGGCCACCCAAAGACTACTGAGCGAAATGAATCAACACAAATGGATTTAAATCAATATGCAGTAGTGATTACCGACTAACGGGATTTGATTCCTTTCTTGGTTACCAGGATGGCGAAGTGACCACCTGCTGCTTGCTTAAGGGTTTCGTCTACTTAGCGCTGCCCCAACATGTCTGCTGAAACTGATCACTCATCAGGAGGAACATCACCCCTTTACTCTGCTGCAACGCCCCAGCCTCCCACACAGACCGTGTCTTCAGAGGAAGAAGACATCGAGGAAGAAGAGTATTCAGAGAAAGAGTATCTGTTTCCTGAAGAGGAAGAGTATCTGGAAGGGGAGGAATATCTGGATGAAGGCTGCTACCTAGAGGAGGAAATGTTGCTGAAGGGGAAGGAGTATCTGTGTGAAGACAGGTACGCGAAGGCGGGAGAGCAACTACGCGGGGAAGAGGACCTGGAAGAAGAATATCTGTTTGGAAAGTATGTGGACGACAGTGAGTATCTGGACAAGGGAGAGTGTCTGAAAGGCAAAGAGCATCTGGGACAGGGTATCCAGGGGAGGGCCTCCTAAAAGACAGCAACTTAGTCTACCACCACACCCAGGGAAAAAAGATGAAACGTGAGATAGAGCCAAAGCTCAGCTGTCAATCCTGCCCTCGGTGCCGACAGGCAGGAACGTTCCTGACCGGGTTCTCCCAACCTCAGTAGCCGGGCCCCCAAGAACTGTGCCCACAGCGCAGAGAGGCATAATGATCATAAAGCACCTACTCATAAACAAAACAAGCAGAATGTCGCCCATAATTTTTATCTTTTCCTTATTGCACAAATAACACGTTATCTATTGTGGGTGTGAGGAAAACTGTATATGAACAAAACGAAGAAAGCAAAAACCCCTCCCATCCAGAGGGGAATAATCACTTTCTCATTTTGGTTATACCCTCACCAGGCTTTATAAAGCATGTGTGACCCGCTTTTTTAAGGTACATTTACTTGTATATGTATATACTGCAATTACACATAAATATTACATACTTCTAGGAATATATCATTCATGTTATTAAATTTTCTCCAAATCATGTTAAGAGTTGTATCACACTGTATTGTATTTGCAAGTCATAATATTTTTAATCACCACACCAGGATTGGCTAGAAGTCCAATGCGCTATCCGTTGTGCCATAATACTGTTAATCGGTTCCCTATTATTATTAATCATTCATCGCTTCTCATTTTTTTTTGTTATTTTTCAAGCAGCACTTTGATACACATCCAGAGAGCTCAATTCTATCAGTGACCTCCAATTACTTCCCAGAATACATCCCCCAGTCTGTTGCTAGGCCCACAGACACTGGTGCGCTTCTCCGGGTACCCAGTAGGTCTCTGGAAGGCATCATCTTACCCTGCTGCTGAGTATTAACGTTGGAGTGATTTCTCTCATTCTGGGGCTGACATTTTTCCAATGCTGTTTCTGCACTTGGCACCTTCTCCTTAAACTGGGCTTTATTATTTGGCAGCGGTCTCCTCGTGCTGTTGTTGTTAGAAGCGACTGATCGCAGTTTCTAGTAGGCACGTGGGGCCTTCCCTTGCTGGCGTGACTGCATGGCCTTATACATCCAACCAGGTTCAGAGAGTGAAAAATCCAGGTTATTGGCATCATCTTCACGCTGACCTAGAAATAGAACTACATTATTTTTCTGGATCTGGTTCCGTTACCCACTGCAAGCATCTCAGGCAGCTTGACTTTGTGTTTTGTGTTTTCTGCTTTTTGTTTTTGGGTTTTTGTTGTTGTTGTTGTTATTGTTGGGCGGCTTGGATTTTTAAATCCCAGTCTGATTACGCACAGCCTACATCTAAAAACTGAGTGTTCCCAACAGCCACACAGGCATTTTTGCCTTTACATCCCTCTTCATCAAATCAGATGCATCATCCTAGATTCCTGCTACCCCCGTAGAAATTTAGTTGTGGCACTGGGGAGATAATTCTCTGTTGCTGGGAAACTCTCTTTTGTGTGTGCCTCTCTGCCTCTCAGAATCCTAATATCCCTGCTGTTCAAAATACCAAGTATAATTCCGATACTGAAAAATAGCATTTGGACCATTTGTTTCGCACAGTATGAATCAAGAATTCTTAACATGTTCCCTGTATGCACTGGGCCTTTGTAAATATATTACCCACTAGAGTAGGACAAATACAATGCTGTCAAGTGAATGGAACTGTGTATAAAGCAAAAGCTTTGGAAATAAATGCCCTGCTAGCAAAATTTGGAGAGGCACTGAAAAAACTGTAGAGGGATGTTAAAATGCCCTTAAAAGCACATGGAGGAATGTTTTGGTCTATGAAAACCCAGGGTACCATGCCAGGCTGCACAGAACATGTTAAATTAAAAAGAGTCTACATCAAGACTTGGAGCTTTTCAAAAGAATTTACATCAAGATTTCCTTATGTAGAGGGGCGCCTGGATGGCTCAGTCGGTTAAGCATCCGGCTTCGGCTCAGGTCATGATCTCACGGTAAGTGGGTTCGAGCCCTGCATCAGGCTCTGTGCTGACCGCTAGCTCAGAGCCTAGAGCCTGTCTTCAGATCCTGTGACTTCCTCTCTCTCTGACCCTCCCTTGCTCATGCTGTCTGTCTGTCTGTCTGTCTGTCTCTCTCTCTCTCTCAAAAATAAATAAAAACATTAAAAAATTAAAAAAAAGATTTCCTTATGTGGAATATTCTGCTGATACCTCTAAGCTATAAATTTGCTTAGCCCTTGGCCCAAGAATGCCTTCCTGACCCATAGCAAATGCTCGGTGAATGCAAACTGAATCAAGTTTAATGTCAATTGTTTCCTAAAGCAAATACACATGCATGTGTACACACATGCACACACCTACATTTTTTAAATTTTTAATAAATTAATGGGCACCTAGAAATGACAAAATGGGCTTCCCTCTCTCAGGTTGATGGATTAATTACTAGAGACCAGCAGTGGAGCACTAAGTTGAGAAAGATTCTGAGGCCCCATTTGGCCCAAAGGGACGGACAAGCAAGTGTGCCATTTGTCTATTTGGTGGTAGGTATGAGTCTATCACAAAGAACATGGTTTTCTTCCAATCTCAAGAGCTTAACTTCCTAGGTTTGCATGTCAGATTTCTACCACTTCTTGGTGCATGAACTTGGATAAGTCACTGAAGCCCTTGGTGTGCTGGTTTTCTTAACTATAAATTAGGAATAACAGACATACCTTATAGGATACTTGTGAAGATTAAAAGGCATTTAATTATGTAATGCATTATGAACTCTGCCAAGCAAATAGCATTTGAAGCCTATGCAAGTGTTAGCTATATTACTATTACTATTCCCGTAGTGTATTGTGTTTTATTGTTCTCCTACCCATTGACTTGTGAAGGGTAATTTATACTCCCCCCACCACATACCCTACCCCCTCAGTTTCTGAATTGGACTTAACAAAAAGAGAAGATGCGATGAATTGGGGTGTAGGAGGGGTCTGTGCCCCCCACCTAACTACTCTATAAGCAGGTCAATTTTAGAAACTCCCATTGCCCTGGATAAATCAGAGTAGGGTCACCCTAACAACCTCTACCTTCCTCTCTTCTTTAAAGAAATTATTTCCCCCATGGTTTGTGGGGAAATCCAATAAAATTAGATGAGTAACTTGAATATAAATGCAGCATCAATTGCCACTGAAAAATCAATAGCTCCAAATGACTGACCTCTCTGAGAGATCCCACATAGGTTTCTTAAACTGTGGGTGTCCACGCTGCAGCTGTGATGTCAGAGTCAGATAATCCAGCACATGGTGGGGCCTTTGACCTTGGGTATGTCACTGACTTTCTCTAAGCTTCAGTTGGCCTGTATGTAAAACTACCTTTCTTCACAGTGTGGTTGCAATATTTGAGTGAAAACGTAGATCTGGAAATGCTTCGAAAGCTCTCCCACCTCAATTGTGCAAAAATGCTCTTCTGATCTCATGTGGGCGGGAGGTGCTAGAAGGAAGTGCCATCCATGTTACCATCATGCTGTCGTAGAACATGAAACCACCCCATAATGAGGCCTCTTTTCTTTTTTTAGAACCCCAGACCTTCCTAAAGATGAAGTCGGCTCTGTGGCAAATAATACCACAGAGACGTCACAGTATATTAGTTTTGATTCGTGTTTTTGCCCAGTTGTACTTTGATATGCGTCATCTGCTGTTCTGATTTTCTTTAGCCTTACTGCCCCCACTCCTTCTTCTGTAGCTCCAGATGCTGTTGGGCCCAAATGCTGTTACCATTCTGTTGCGATTTCCAGTTGAGATTTGATGCCCCAACAACCCTTTCCTACAGGGTCTCCAGCAATTTCCTGGGCACTGAAGAAGAAAGGTTTGCAATATATTGACAAGGCAGGGATGGGAGAGCCAGCCAGGTTTTCAGGCAGAACACTTCACAGATGGTGACAGAGCTTTGCAACCAGCTTGCCTTGAGTTGAAACTGGTGAGGGAGATGCTGAGCCCCAAGTCACTCACAGCCTCCACTCTGCTCCGGAACAAACAGCATCATTTTCTCTACATGTCTCTGTATGTGTCTTATCCAAGGTCGGGAGCACAGTGCGGTGGCCATGGGCATGTGTTGTGTATTTCACCATCTTCATCCCCTTAAATTCTCCCAGTTGTCATTTGTCTCCACTTTGCAAATGAAGAACCTGGAGTCAGAGAGAGGGTATGTGACTCCTCTGAGGTCATGGAAAACCATTAGCAGAACCAGGACAGGCTCCCAAGTTTTCTCATCTCTTCTTCTTGTAATCACCTCTGTGTCTTTTCTCTTTTCCTTCCTCCTTTTTATTCTTTGTTTTGGCTTTTTAAACAGATTATGTGCATATTTTAATTTTAGGAGAATGGCATAAAAAAGTAAAATCTATTTATTTGTTTTTGAGAGAGAGAAAGCACATAAGCAAGCGAGAGTGGCAGAGGGAGAGAGAGACAATCCCAAGGAGGCTCCTGCTCAGTGCAGAGCCCAGTGCAGGGCTTGATCCCACCTGGGCCAAAATCAAGAGTCCTGGTGCTCAACCAACTGAGCTACTCAGGTGCCCCTACTTTTGGTCATTTTTTAATTGAAAACTTGAAAAAAAAAAAAAAAGAAAGTAGGAAAACATTGTCCACTCTACCAACATCCAAATATAAATAAACCTGGTTCATGTTTTAGTGACTTTTATGCTGTCCTTCCTGTTCTTATTTTTTCTATATTTGGTGGTGCTGGTGGTGGTGGTGGTCCTTGTTTTATAGTTTTGTGTTTACTGTTTTCAACATACTAAATGTACACGTTTGTATTTTATTTTTGTAACAGTCTTGTGACTTTAATATTTGCCCCTGTTGTTTAATTTTTGTGGACATCATTTTAACAGTCAAGTAATATATTCCTCAATAATATTCTGTCTCCTGGGTAAACTATGGGTAAGGATACGTGTTGAACATTTAAGTGTCAAACTTCAAATTCTGGTTCTCATTTCTTTACTACTTCCACTGTGCCAGTCTCTATTATTAGAATTGATGGCATATTTTATCCCAATTGTGCATGAAATTCCTGATGTATCATTCAGGGCAAATGGGTAATTAAATGACACAAGCAGCCTCTTTGAAATTAGAACTAATTTTTAAAATATTTATACCTTCAGGGCACCTGGGTGTCTCAGTCAGTTAAGCATCCAACTTGAGCTCAGGTCATCATCTCATGGTTTGTGAGCTCAAGCCCCACACCAGGCTCTGTGCTGACAGCTCAGAGCCTGAAACCTGTTTCTGATTCTGTCTTCCTCTCTCTCTGCCCCTCCCCCACTCGCACTCTGTCTCTCTCACTCCCAAAAATGAATAAATGTTAAAAATAAATTTTAGTATTTATATCCTCTGAACCTCAGTCACCTTTTCTGTGCAGAAATCCTTCATCTCAGGACGGAGGGAGGTCTCCCTGATAACCCAAAGTTTAACAAAGCAAACTTGAATTTCCAAAATCCATGCTTTCATGAAAATTATCTTCTTGAGTTCTCATTGACTTTATGAAATTTAGCCTGTAATTTCTAAAGGAACCCATTAAGAGACACAATACTAATGAAAAGTAAAAATAGAAAAATTCTACAAATCGGGGCCTCTCCACCCCAAAACCAGCATCACATACTTGAGAACACATTTTTAAATAGAAAAAAAAAAATGCCTTCTTTTTTTTCAATATTGTCTTTCTCTGTTTTTTCCAACAGAATTCAAGGGGAAAGATTTATGGAAAAACCTGTCTAACCTTACAAGGTAATAGTTTTCTTTTTTAATAAATCGAATGGAAATTCATGCTTAGGGATGATGCTTCAGGACAAAGATGGGAAGTAGGGGGGTGGGGTGGCCGCGCAGGGTGCGGGCCCCCTGGAGATGGAGGGGTTTGGGGGAGGGGCGGGGGTCTCAGGGAGTCACGAAGAAAGGACCTCCCACCCTTCCCCTTAGGCCACTCATCCACTCACAGGGTGAGGGGTGGTTCCCAAGGTCGGATTCCTGGGCACCCAGAACCACAGACAGGAAAGGGCAGGGGCCATCTGAGTGTGCGGGGGAGGTCTCAGCCTGGGAGAGGTGGCAAGGGGCTTGTGGCCGTGCTCACGGTAAACAGATGGATGAATGCCCCACAGAGAGTTGCCATCTTCCTGGTTCAGGCCAGTTTCCAAGGTCTAGGTTACCATGCAGTGAGCACTCCTTAAACCGCGCCAGGGCCCGGAGCACCCAAGACAGTCGCTGCCAGGCCTCCGCAACAAGTGGGCCTCCTTAGATGCGCTCAGCTCTGCACAAAGCAAGGTGCGGGGTACCCCCCACCTCTCACTCACAGGCCTGTCCCTGTGTCTCCTCCCCCACGATCTCTCCCCAAAGGATGATTTGTTGGGGGTGGGGGGAGGGAGGCATTTATGTCCACTGGTGAAGCGGGTTGGCACTAGATACAAAGAAAGCACAAGGCTTTTCGGTGTTGGTGAGCCGCAGCAGGGAGGGCCCCCGCACTTCGGCGCAGGGAGCCCACAGGTGACAACTTGCGGGCTCCCCCTCTCCGGGTACGGCGGCCCCCACAACTGCTCCCCACCACCCCTGGCCCTGAGCTCCGAGCTCCGCGCTGCACACTCCTGGGGGCCCGGCACTGCGGGTCTGCCGGCTTTGCCTCCACTGCAACAACACGTGACACAGAGTAGCTCTTCGGAGGCCTCCACCTCACTTGCTGACACCCACAGCATACTGAGCGATGTGGCAGTGACCGCTGGAAAAGCCGTGACTGAGAACAGGGACCCTGGTGCAAGGCTGCTTGGGTCCAAATTTCAGCTCCGCCTCCCAGCCAGCCACTTGCCCTCGGGCAGCCACTTAATCTCCTTATGCCCGGACTCTCCCTTCTTAAAACTGGCCGGTGAGAATTCCAGTTGCAGAAGGAAATGAGCAGTAGCTCACGGGGCTCCCTGAGAACAGTGCCTAGCGCACACGACATGCTCACAAACAGCTCTGGACCGTTGTTATTCCTGGTGTGCTCCCCACGAGCCCCCACGTGGAAACTTCGCATGCCTGAAAAAAGAGTCACGACCCTGGGTCAGCTTTAATCTTAGCACATGCACCCATCCAGCCCTTTATTCATATTCCAGCTGAGTGGCTTTCCTGTCACTGAGGAGCGTGTGGGGATCAGAGGGGCCCTGGGGCCTCACCTGCGTCAGTCTTATGCTCCCCAGCTTGGGTCCCAGAGTCCAGGTCAGGCTGTGGGTGCTCAGAGAGCCCCTGCATTTCCTGACACAAGGTTACCAAGAGACTGAAAGGGCACAAACCCCTTCAGGCAGGACAGGTGACACTCATATTGGTGTGTTAAGGCAGGGGGTGGGAAAAGGAAGTCCTTGATAGAGGGGAAGGTTCACTCTCCCACCTCTACACGCACGCCCTGGAGGTCCCCCACCCCGCACCCATGCTGAAACCGCTGAAGATGCAGGCCTGCAGCCATCAGCCCTCCCCAGGACCCAGGACCCACGCTCCTCCTGCGCCCTTCCGCTACTGACCAGGCAGGGAGCTGGCACTGGGCCCAGGTAGGCCAGGCCCTCAGCCCTGCTGTCACAGGTGCCCCAGAGACTCTGTAGCATTCCAGCCCCGGGCAGGTGTGGCGGGGGGATGCTGAGTAAATGTCCACGGCAATGGCAATGACCAGATAGGCCCGCCATTACCTTAAGTATCATCCCCTCATTGTGTTGGGCAGCTTTGATTTCTCAGAATCCTTTCATGGGGACTTGCATTACTTCTTGGGCTCCCAGGGAGCACCTGGTGAGTGAGATTGGACGGGCATCATCCCACTAAAAGGATAAAGCCAGGGAGAGTCTCCTGACCTGGCCTGAGGCCTAGAACAGGGCAAGAGTTGACACTTGCTTACAGAGCTTACATACGTCCACTAGTTCTCAATCCCTGTAGCCGCCTGATCTAGGATCTGCCATCTTGCCGCTTGACCCCATTGCCCCATTTCAATGGCACATCCTGAGAACACAGCCGCTGTACCCTAGCCCTAGCCCTAGCCCCTGGGTCCCTTGGAAATGAAACAAGATCTATCTGTAACTCCCACAGGCACTGAGGCTACCGGGTAAAGCGAGTGGCCTCCTCCTCTCTCCCTCAACCTCTTCACCCCCAGCTTCAGACCACAGCCCCTCACCCTCTCCCTGTCCCTCTCTGTATGGGGGTACACTGAGCCAGACAGGAAACAGGCCTGTCTCTGAAGGGCCACCAAACCGCTTACCTCCCCAGTAAGAAGAGCAGCAGACAAGAATGCACTTGCTCACTCCCATCTGGTCCCTACCAGCGGGGACCCGTGAGGGAGGTATGATTATCAGAAAGGTGCAGAAGCTGAAGCACAGAGAAGTTAAGTAGGCTACCCAAAGTTACTCCCCAACAGTGCAAGAGCCAAGATTTAAGCTTGGGTCATTTGATACCAAAGTCTGTGTTTTGTCTATCAAACATGGTCACCACCCATTTATATGTTGGACATTTTCCTTTACACTTGTCTCTGCCCTTCAACTAGTTTACATGAGGTGACCTCAGGGCTGAAACACCCCAAAGACCCCTCTTATCCCTTTGAATTAATTAAAGGTTTTTGTCCCCACTTAAAAGCCAGAGATTCCTGAGGAGGAACGCAGCGTGATGTGTTGGGGTTGTCCCTTGGGCCTCTGCCTCACAGCCAATGTTCTGTCGTCAGGCCCTGTGGAGCTCTTTCTCCATGATGGTGGTATCTATATTAGGCAGACTAGACGGGACAGGCCTCAGGGCTTGATTTTAAGCTGCAGCCACTAATGAGGCAGAAAGAGCCACTGAAATGGGCAGCGTCATGAGCCAGCAAGGAGAGAGAATCTTCTGGAATACTAGAGTATCAGTATGGAAGCCTAGCCCATTGGCCTTTGAAGGCATCCATAGAGACTTCTACTCCAAATGAAGCAGCAGTTGGCAATGTGGGGCTGGGCTGCCCAGACTGCCGCATGGGCTGATTACCACCATCTACAAGTAGGTCCCTCTAACCCAGGACATCCACCATCTGGGATGGGCAGAGTCTGCAGGAGATGGAGAGTAGCACCCACTCCCCTCTTCCCAGTAGGCCATGGAACCCAGTACCTAAACTGACCCCTGTGTGGAAGTTGACCTGCCCCTGTGCTCCCCTCTGACAGGAGACCCTCTCAAGGGACCACCTTCTTCACTGCCCTTCCTTCTATCTCTGAACTTACCCAAGAGTCTCCATCCTACCACACAAAACCTTCTACATCCTTCATGCAGCAAGATGGAGAACTTCCTGCCTGGCATGACCAGAGCACGCAGACGAAATGGATCTACAAGAGCAAGTCAGGTAAGGGGAACTGCCCCCTTGCTGGCCGTCACACAGGGCGCTGGAGGGGGGAATACACTCCATGTGTGTGAAATAGCATGGCGTCCGTATTGCCTCTCATGCTAATGATATACGCTGCTTCCTGTGCCATTCAGAGTGGTATTTTAGGTAGGAAGCCAAACTCCTCTACTCGCCCTGCTACCCCCATCCTCCAGCCCAGACCCTCCTCAGAGAAAAAGCATCAGCAAAGTGCTAAACAAATACCTTTTTCAATCTTTCCCTCTCTTTTCATTAGTCTTCCTGTCCGTGTTCTACATGAACACAGGCCCTATTTCCCTCAGGGACACAGGCCATTACCTTCCCAGATTACAGACTGGTTCCTCAGGGTGATGGGCTGTATCCGGATGATCACGTGGACAGTGGCAAATGGGACAGTCTCTCAGCATGCCGTCAAAACCAGCCAGGATTCAGAACCAGCCAAAAGCATCTGCAGCGCGAACTTTCGTAGCCACAACTGGGAGACACTCAAGAGAGAGTTTGGCAAGATTGCACTGAGAATCTTAATCCTCTACCCAATTAAACCCAAAGTCCCCTCACTCTAGGATCCTGGGATGGAACACTGAATAGCATTTCTTGCCACTATTAATAATTTAAATCCTGCCTTCGTGAGATTGATCCATCACGGGTTCACAGATTCATTTCACATCTGTAGTCATGGCAGCGGTAAATTAGATTCCCCCGTCACCCCCACTTCCTGCCCGCATCCATGCCTGCTATATTTTGTAGCTCAAATGTGGCTAAGTGATATTAAGAGCCAGAAACCCTACGAGGGAGAGTGGAGAGGCAGAGGGCCAGGCCACGCAAGCCAGGAGCTCAGTGGCATGGGTAGCCTGGGCAGGATGAGTAGTAGTTTACGGGCTAAATCAGTTCATGTGGGACTTTGGTCAGCACGTGAGCTCCGGTGGAGCCCTGAGAACTGGAACCATTTCAAAGTCAATAAGCATGACAGCTGGGAAAAATCTGAGCATTTATCTAAATATTCATAAGCAGGATTCTAAAAGTCATTTACTGGGTAATGGCCTGTAAAGTGCCAGTGCCAAGCTTGAAAGGATGTGGGAGGGGAGAAAGCAGATAGAAGAAGCTGGAGGGAGGGAAGAGGGGGGCACCAAAGCCTGCTCTTACAGCTGTGGACCCACCTCCAGAGAGAGAGCCTCCTGCAGTCATTGTTTTATTTGCCCTGTTCGTTCATGATCCTTTTCGTCCCTAAGCTTAATTTACAGAGCTAGTCATGTCTGTATCTAATTTAGGTTTGAAGCACTTCCTGTTTGGTCTGTAGGGGCATTGGTTTTGCACTATGTGTCTTTTTAATACTGAGTTCTTCACAGCCAACATAGGTTTGGTGTTTATTAAAAGTCTAGCCACCCACAGGAAATGCCTACTGATCAAATCACGTGACATGGGTGGCCTGGACCAAGATGTGCTCTGTGTTGGAGCCTCTAAGCCAGCACCAGTGACACACCCCAGGTTCCTGCAGTTCTGTAAAGGGATGTTGGTTACAGCAGGGATTCAAAGACAGGGGACAGCAAGCAATAATCTAACATTTGTGGAGGTTTTTCTTTCCCGTTTTGCTTTGGATTTGCAAGCCGTCCTTCAGAGAGCATTAGCAACAGTTGGGCAAAACGTGCCTATGATATATACATGATTATGTCTGGGCAATGGAGTGGGGCAAGAGATGACAAAGATACTTCCCCCTGAGTGTGAAAGAGTTGTAAGAGAGTAACAGCACGCAGGAAAAACCGGGAAGTACAGAGTTCCAGGAGGGTGAAGGGCTCAAAACCACCTCAGGAGGAGAGAGAAATGATGTGTGGGTGGCAGGGACGGGGCCCCAGCTGTGAAGGAAAACCAATGTTTCTGCAGCTGGAGCACAGAACACCAAGGATTCGCAAGCATGGAAGATGCGAAAAAGAATCTGCTTTCAGCCCAGAGCAGAAGCCATCCATCCACCTGTTGGAAAAACACAGACAATCGAGGCAAAAACAACCCAAGATGCCGGCTGAGTAGGGTTGAGGGCAGTAGGAACAGCGGAGATGCAGGCAGGTGCTGGGAACACTGTTCCTCCGGGCCCGGACTGTGCCTCCCTGTCCCAGATTTCCCGCAAACATGCGGGTTTCCAGCCTTCTCAGGGTCCCTGTCTGCATTCTCAGCAACATCCCCAGAGGCTTCATAGGCACAGGAACACTGGAGAACCAGACAACCTCAAGTGGAGGATAAACTTCACAGGTGCCACGTTCCTATTTTTAAAGTATTTGTAAGTTATGGGATTGTTCAACGCCAGAGGGCCAGGAATAGCATTTTACACGGCAAGACCCTTCTCAACAAGTAAGACTTTGAACTGAATATGGAGGAAAAACACCCAGATAAATACTTGAAACCTATTTCTACAGAGAGTGGCAGGTCTGATACGGAAGGAATGTTAAAGGCACCAGAAATGCCTCCTGACCTACATAAGCGAGTGTTCCGAAGGAGGACCAGAGAGGCTATTTATGGCCTCAGGCGTCTACCTGTCCAGGCACAGAGCAGGGTCGTAAAGAACTGCACAAGTTCTAACACAGAGCATTACAGCCATGGCTCTAAAAATCCTCAAGACTTAGTGCCTGGCACATAGTAAGCCTATGCAAGCATACTACATATCTGTGAAATACTTGCAAAATTGTTGTGGAATCCTCACCTGATTCAAGACCAGTTATGGTAATAGGAGGGTATATCCTACTCCCAAAAACAGTCTTGGTAGGAAGGGGGCTCTGTGTAGAAAGATGTACACAAAGAGATACTATACAGAGAGGGATGTGGGTGAGGATAAACAGGGAGGAAGTACTGTCGGTGGAGTAGTTTACTTCAAGCCACCTGGCCAGATGGAGAAGAGGGTTGGAAAACTCCCTAAGTGCAAACTCATGTCATTTCCTGCAGCAGACTTGGATTTAGAAAGATCACATGCAGAGGTTAAAAAGATGAGAAGGTTACCTGTGATCAAGGTAGGAAAATGGCTCAAACTTAAGAATAGTGCTAGGAGAGCTAGAGCCCAGGTAGACTTATTCTTACCAAAAAGTCATTGTTGTCGCCGTCACCCTCACCACCACCATCACCACCACCACCACTACCACCATCATCACCATGATGCGTGCAGACAGCCACAAAAGAAGTCCGGGCCCAGACTGTGCCTCCCTGTCCCAGATTTCCCGCAAACATGCGGGTTTCCAGCCTTCTCAGGGTCTGTGTGTAAAATATGATTGGGGTTGGCCACCTAGGTGGCTCAGTTGGTCAAGCCTCTGATTTTGGCTCAGGTCATAATCTCCCCGTTCATGAGTTCCAACCCCAGGTCAGGCTTTGTGCTGACAGCTCAGAGCCCGGAGCCTGCTTCGGATTCTCTGTCTCCGTCTCTCTCTGCCCCTCCCCCACTGGTGCATGCACTTGTGCACACACACCTGTACTCTCTCTCTCTCTCTCAAAAATAAATGTTGAAATTTTTTGAAAAATAAAGTATGATTAGGACAAAGAGAAGATCAAGGTAAAGAGGGCTCTAGTGCAATGTTGAGGACTGAGTCAGAGAAAGTCAGGTTCTTTGCTATTTAATTTTGACTTCACTAAGAGGGGAAATAATCTCCAGTTTGAAACATGTGCAACAAAATTGGGTAAGAAATAGCAGAAACCACAGGCTGGTGAAAAGATCAGAAGGAAATGATAACTCCGTGTCCTGACCAGGATAAAATATACACCAGGATATCTATAGAGCGAGGGTGGCTTAATCACATTTATGGTTTTTGAGGACTGGGAAATAAGTCTGTGTGACCAACCCAGGGCAAATATTGAGAGCAAAATGGTCACAAGAAACCAGCATAGGATGAATAAGAACAAATCAAGGTCCTGCTCTGACAAAGGTAGTAAGTCAGGGAACTGTAGTAACCCAGTGGGCCCAAATTCCACAAGGGGGTTTATTTCAAAAGCCTTCTGGCTGTTCCCGGGATGAGATGGAGCAATGTCAGGTGTATGCTGATGGAAGATGATCGAATGAGAGCTGTCGAATAACCGCCCAGAGGTACTGCTTAAGCATCAGAGCAACAGTTTCTAGTAGGGAGCCACGGGGCTCTGTACAGCATTTTATCATAGCCCTGGATACAAATGTAGGGGGAATATTTATATTTGCAGATGACCTGAAGCTGTTGGTTGATGGAGATAGTGTAATCAGATTCTAAACAATCCTGACAGGAGGAAACAGTGAACTAGTACTAGCTAGATAAAATATAATGCGAACTTAGATAGATCCTGCTTTTAAAAATGATCCTGCCCACAAAATAATAGGTTGGAAAAGTGCAAGGTTGGGAAGGCCTGTTTGGTGTAGACTCTTTACTCAGTCACAAGTTCAAGGAGTCAATGGTATGACTGATGCGAGTGCCAGAAAGGCTAGTGTAACCAAATACAATTAAAAGGTTATATAAATGGAACTCAGTCTTGCGTTAGCCTGCACTGGAGGGCCAGCCCCGGAACAGCTGTTCAGTGTGGGGACTGCCACACTGCATGAGAGGTGGAAACAGACTCAGAGGGGAGAGTGGCTTTAGGCAGACCCGGAGGCTGCGTCATCACTGAAGTGTCGGAGCCCAGTGGGGGTAACCCTGGAAGACATGTGGCTCCAAGAGAGGATAACTGCCTTCAGACATCCATGTTCTGCCACACAAGGATGAGGCCTGACTCTGCATGTGCGCTGAAGGGCTAGAATAAGACCCCCTTCTGGGAAATAAGTTAAAAAAAAAAAAAAAGATTCCTAACCATTAGAGCTATGCCACAGTGGGATGAGTTTTCTTAAAAGCTGGAGAGGTCCTTGTCTGCAGAGGGCTTGGTCTCAGCCTCAGCTGAAGGAGGAACAGGCAGGGACGCTGCCTGTGTGCGGGAGGCTTTCATCCTGGCAGCCTGGCCCAGGCTCGAATCCTGACACCCCCAGGGGCAGGTGGAGCAGTTTGCCTCTGCTTTTTGACCCCTGGCCTGCTACTCTCTGCTGTGTATACATAGGACTTATATATAGGATGTGTGTGTCTACACATGCGTAGGTTTACGGATAGAAAGAAGAGGTAGGGAGGGCGCAAAAAGGAATAGGGACTACAACATTCCAGAAGACATAAAATAACAATAGCCAAGAACTTACAAAAGTCCTCAGAAAATACAGTAGGCTCCTGTTGCATATGTTAGTGGATCTGTACTAGACAGCTCCCTTGTGTCCCAGCCAGCGCCCATCCAACACCCCTTAGGGAGCAACAGGAGAGCAGCGATGCCCACTTCCCGGAGTGACACACATGCCCCATACATTTCCACATGGCTGTGGAGCGACTCCGAGCTCTAAAACCTCCCCCCTTGCCCTTCTATCTATCCTGAGGATCCTAACTGGCTGGATGGTGAGTAGAGGAGAAGGCCACAGAGAGGCTACATACGTGTCCCAACCACTGGTTCACTGCAGTCCTGGATTAGTTAGCAGAACTAAAGAGGACTGGAGGCAGGGGGCGCGTCCCCATATATGCCAGCAGTGCCCTCCAACCTGCTCTTCCCCCCTCTCCCATCAGCCTTGGGCACCGAGCAAGAACTCCAGACCCTAAGTGTCTAATATGAACGCCTCAGAAAGTATGAGATTCAAATCACTAACAGTCACCTTTGTCTGTCTTTTAACAGCAACTGCAAAATCAAAATCAAAACTAAAGCTCTCGACAACCAAGCTAACCACTGTAAAGACGGATTCGGATTTGGAAGGTATTTAAATTTTATGACTTTAGGAGGATTTTAAATGACTTGTAGAAGTTAACAAATCCATGCACAAGAAGCTAAGAATAACAGAACAAGCATGTCCCCAGCCAAAAAGAAACCTCCTTGGACCATTTTAGACTAAAGCCATCTTACCTAAGGCCTGTGGCCAAGGCATTACTTCTAGGGCTTAGTGCAAGGCCCAGGGACCAAGGAAGAAGCTGAGCCAAAGGGTAAACGTGTTTTTAAAATTGAATTTTGAAGAGGAAGATAACTACTTACCATTGGAATTGGAAGGAAAAATAACAAGCTACCCACATTCAGTTGATTCCTTGACATTCACTGTATACCTACCAACACTTATTGTTCACCTACTGTATACTGGGCAGGATAGAAGATGGACAAAGCCATCACACCCTCTGACAGATAGTAGCCACACTTGCAGTGAACCTAGCAGAGCATAGAGAGTTGTTGAATCGCTATGTTGTACACCTGTTCCTCCAGGAGGTCAATGTACAAGTAGAAAGAAAAAATTACATCTTCTCAGAATTTAAATTCTAATGGGCGAGATGAAATACGAACAAAGGGAGGGGAATCAATATGTGTTGAGCATAAACAACAGGCTTCAAACTGCTGAAGATTACAGAAGCCACTTACCCCAAAACTCATGATCTCCACCCTGGTCTACCCCAGCTCTTTAGCACGAGCTTTTTAAATGGATTCCCTCAGGGACCAAAAGGTCCAGACAAGTTCACCATACCACATCCTATTAATAATTGTTGCTATTATTTTTCAGTGTGTGTTGTCCCTGACATGCCTCAACAGGAAGAAAGTGGTAAGCACGCAACATAATATATCCAAAGATCCCTGCTCCCTGCAGAGCATCCTGGGCCGAGGGAGGGTGGGTCCCTTGCTGGTCCAGCTTGTACCAAGTCCCAGAGAGGACCTCGGGACGTGCTGGGCACATAGCCTCTGAACTTAGATGGGCTTCCATGTCATTTCCTGAAGAGGAGGAATAGAATAAGAAATAGGGGGTCTCTAGAGCAAGACAGAATGACAGGGAACAGAAGTCCACCTCTGTTCTCAAGAGCTCTGGTACAGGGAACCCCGCATTTAAAGAGGGGGTCTAGTTGGTTGCTGGGATCCCTAAGGTCAGGGCAGCAGGGCTTGACAAGAGTGCATGAGCCCCTCCAAATAGACATATCCAATGGCGTCTTGGTGCAGAATAAACTGGAGCCCCTACAAATGGTGCTTTTAAACACATTAATTCTTTACTAAGGAGGGCTTAGTTGAGTCCTCTGAAGGGGAAGGACAGGAGAGAATCCTGATGGTGGCAAAATTCCAACTTACACCTATCACTCCCTCCTCCACACACACCAAAACAAAAGCTCAACAAGGAACCGGCCCATCCTATTAGACAATTTAGGGACTGCGGTCTCTTGTCTTCCAACATGGTAGGGGCTGAGGGGAAGATCAAACCTTACACCCACAGGTGGCTTATCAAACAAACTCTCAGCCTCTAGACAGTGTCTCCCACCCACTACCCAACTGCCCCCAGAAGGGTACTGATCAATAGCGGTGTCTTCCTCTTAATCCATTTTCAGGGAGGGTTTAGAACGGTGCTGCTCAAACTTTAATGTACAGAAGGACCACCGAGGCTCTGGTCAAAATGCAGGATCTGGTGCAGTAGGGCTGAGGGCCTGTATTTCTCACAAGCTCCCGGCAGCAGCTACTGTTACTAATCCATGGCTGGCACCTCGAGTAGCAAGGTTTGAGAACAGCTTATAGATCTGTGCCCGCAGCAATCACCAGAGGAGCCAGTCCCTCAACCCACCCGCCGGGGATCAAAGGGGCTTACTCAGGACAGGTGGAGGAGGGGAAGACAGGACAAAATTTCCTCTGTTGCCTGTTTATCGGCAGAGCCTGGCTGCCCACTTATCAGAGCCGCCCTCGCAGCTCCTCCTTCACTGCTTCCTCCCTCCCTTTCCTCGTCTACAGTGTGGGGAGCTGCCCTGCAGGACAGATCCACACTCGAACATCTCTCCCGAATTCAGGAACTATGGTTCTGTCAGGAAAAACCATTAAGGAGAGGCAATGATTGGATGGAGAAAAATTAAGATTTGTTCTTAATCGGATCCAGAGAGGACACACTCTACTTGAGGGAATCCTGTGTCCCTGGGACTGACCAATGTTAGCTCCGCTCCTCTGCGCCCCCCTGAAGACGAGTCTTACTGTCCCACTACACAGAAGAGGAGACCCCAGTGCCAAGGGCTGGGTGACCTGCTTCGAGTCGCCCACAGGACCTTAACTCAGGCACCTGGCATTTTCCTCGCCCCCACCAACCCTCCCACAGAGCCCTGCAGGGGAGGATGAGGAGCTTTCTAGAACAAAGAACGGAAATCCCCAAAGGGAAAGTTAATTAGGCATTAGGCAATGTCCTTGTCCTCCTCGTTCAGCCCGGCTGTGGCTGTTGCTGCAGAGCTGCCCTGCCCTGTCTTGACATGGAGACATGCCCCTTGACATTAATAAGGTTAATTATGATGCGGAATGGAACACCGCAGAACGCTGCCATTCCAAGCCAGCTTCTTCCCTTGATGAACACCTAGTTTGTTTTCCCTCAAATTAACTATGCATTCTTCCACAGCGCCTAGTAAAATAGGGCAGTCACAAGTGATGGGGATTTGCTAAGCTATTAGGGCCAGCGGCAGACTCTCACTCGCAATCTGGGGGGCGAGGGCACACACTCAAAGAATCTTCCACGGGAGGCACCGCCTGCCACTCTGTCTCTGCAGACGCCTTCTCCCAGGTCCTCTGCGTCCCTTCTCGGTGACAACCGCAAGGAGCTTCCTCCTCAGAGCTTGGTGGAATTCCCATGGATTCCCACTAGGTTTTCCAGAACGGTTTTTCAGAACATTTCCCAGCTGTTTCTGTGGCAGGCAGTCTGGGGACACTCAGTGTTTTTGGACTCAAGCTGAGAGGGCCCCGGGGCCCGGGCCAGCCTGGGACCGCAGGGTGCACTCGGGAACTGACAGAACTGTAGGGGTTCCCACAGCACAGGGTCTATCACAGACATGTCAGATTTGTGTCAGAAAGGAACCAAAGCTGGGGTCAGGGGGCTGCAGGCAGAAAGGTGGAGGTCAAGGCGGGTCCAGCTGAGCGGGGCTTTATTTCAGCAGAGCTGTTATTACTGAACCAAAACTGGGAGGAAGTGCAAAGTGAACGTGTATAGAGATCACAAAGAACATCCCTTCTCCGTCCCCAATGGTTCCTAGAGACACAAAATGGGACAGAATAAGTCGGCCCTGCACCAACCTGGTGGATCTTCAGGGCTCTCTGGGTGGGCCGGCTTGAAGGGGCTGCTGTCATCCTGAAGCTGAGAAAACAGTAATTTCCCTGGGGGTCCAATTATCATTTGAGAGCCCATCCCCTGTGCAACCCCTTCAAGAGCCACACCTTCCCCAGAGCAAAAGATGGGGCCCGAGTTGTAATTAGCAATTTCTTGATTCAATTTGCACCCCGTCGACACAGGGAGCCTCTAAGCCCCTCTCCTGGCCCAGGCTGTATTTCTACCAGGCTGTCGCTGACCTTGAGAGCAAAGGCATTTGCTCTCTGCTTTTTATGAGCTCGTGGGCTTCAGAATACATCTCTTAGGCTTTAATTCACAATTAGGAGCCATACGTAAGCCTAGAAATTGGCAATTTTTTATAAAACCGGCAGGAGATAGGTATATTTCTCAGGATTTCCAAGAGAAAAATCACACTCAAAATAGATCTCTCCCAGAAGAAGATCTAAAATTCTTCCCATAACCCACAAGGTCCTCTGTGAGCTTGCCCTGTAACCTACACTACCCGCCCCTCACCCCGCCATTTCCACTCCTGCTACCTCCCATATTCACCCCTCCCCAGGTATACTTGCCTCTTACAGTTTGTGAGTTATGTCAACCACACTCCCACACGCTGCCGCCTCGGGGCCTGTGCACCTCCTAGCCCCCTGCTCGAATGTTCTTTCTAGTGGAACCTTAGGAAATTTGATGCGTTTACCTAAAGCCTTATTGACGATACATACATTTTTATTTAAAAGGGCAACAGTAAATGCCATAACTGTTTCTGGTTTTGGTTTTGCTTGCTTGTTGTGGTGGCTGTTTTTCCAAATGCGTTCGCTTCTGCTGTGCCCTCCAAAATCAAAAGCCATGGAGTTTGTTTCTAAAGAGAGCTTGTGGGACAATTTATTAAATGAGGCCATCGACTCCATGGAAACTGAGGACTATAACAAGGTAAGTCGGATGAAAACTGGAGACCACCTTCCTCCCAATGTTGAAGCAGTGTGCCCCCAGGCCAGCTGGCAAGTGCCTCTTCAGTGCTGGGATTCATTGCTTCACTCCATTGTTAGCACTGCCCAAAGAAGCTTTTCTTAAAACAGGCCAAAGTTTAAATGTCACACATCAAATCAAACTGAGTCAGAAGAAAGCCACACACAGCCCTGCATAGCCCTACATTCAGAGCCCAACTCATAATATAAACACTTTCTGGAACCCTTTAAAAGGTGACAGAGCCCAAAACAAAACATTTAAATTCTCTAGAGATCAAGGCAAATCTGTCTTTGTTGAAACCTCAATAAAAATGAAGTTTAAATCTAGAAAGATGGACTAGATGTATTTTTCCCACTTACTACAGCTTACAACCCTAGACATTATATTTAAAACAAATAGAAGAAGCCTCTGAAGGACTGGTAAATGTGGAGAACAAACCGAGGGTTCCTGGAGGGGTTGTGGGGGGGGGGGCGCTAAATGGGGAAGGGGCATTAAGGAATCTCCTCCTGAAATCATTGTTGCACTATATGCTAACTAACTTAGATGTAAATTAAACAATAAATAAATTTTTTTAAAAAAGAAAAAGAAGCCTCTGAAGGAGAGGGGGCACCTGGGTGGCTCAGGTCATGATCTCACAATTTGTGCTTTTGAGCCCCATGTCAGACTCTGTGCTGACAGCTGAGAGCCTAGAGCCTGCTTCGGATTCTGTGTCTTCTTCCCTCTCTGCCTGTCTCCTGCTCATGCACGTGCACGCTCTCTCTCTCTCTCTCTCTCTCTCTCTCTCTCTCTCTCTCTCAAAAATAAAGTAAACATTAAAAAGAAATTGAAGGGTGGAGAGAAATCAGACTGGCTAGTAACCTCAGGACCCAAGAGATGACATGGTGGAGAGTTTCTTGAGTTCTCTTCCGGCGTCATATATCCCTGGCAATTAAGTGCTGGAGAACAGCAGCTCAGAAACCCCAACAAGCAAGCCTGCTGTCTCTAAGCAAAGGATTGGGAATGGGACAGCCTAGCGGGACAGACACTCGAGACAACAGTCTCTGCCATTCAGTCTCACACCACAGCAGCTAGCAGCAGATGACCTTCCCCATGTCCTGCCACCACGACCCCTCAGAGGGACACAGAACCTGCCCCCAGAGTCCATGGACACCCTTTCCCCAGCTGGACCCCATAGCCAGACAGGAGATGAGAAGTCGCAACCATCTGAATAAGCCTTCTATCTACAGTACGCTGTATCGTCTTTACTGCATGAATATTGTACCTGCCAGTGCAGCCTGGTGCTCTAATTTCCTAAGTCTACTTGCTTCTAAGACTCACATGCTGATTCAGGCAAAAACATTATTATGCATCCTTCCATTATGGCAGAGAAACTTTCTCCGGATTGTAGGTACTAACATAATCACAAGAGTGAAATCTTTTGTCCCTGGAACTCAAAATTAGGCAGATACATTCTTCTAAATTTATAATAGAGAAGATTAAAAAAAATAGGTATTTGAGGGTTTTTCAATGTTTTAATTGGAAACTTTTCTGCTCTCAGTTTACACTGAGCCCTAGATTTCTTGCTGTCCAGAGTTGCTTCTCTAAACATATTAATAAGAATTGCCTTTCAAATGCTGAAATACCACATTAAAAGGAGGAAAAACAATGACTGGAACTCACATTCACATCACTATAATTTACTAAGACAGGAGAGGAAATGTAGACATGTTAGAAAGATTTTTCAGCAAGAGTTGGAATCTAAAGAAATTGTTTTCATTAGAAACTTAAGTGATTCAGTGTCCTTCAGCACGCCTGTCTGCTGCGGTGTGCCAACTGGCACTGGATGGAGCCGCGCTGGGAGGCATGTGGGTGGGGGAGGCTCTGGGTGACAGGTGCGCTGCCCCACCCCCGCTGCCCAGCCCCAGGCACTGGCTTTCTCACTAGAGGCAGCTGTAGAGCCTGGAAGGTGGTACTCCTCCGAGCCATGTCATTGGAGGCAGAGGTGGACAGGCGGGGCCAGAGCAGGACAGAAAGAACAGAGTAAATGCCACATAATACCTGCAGCTGAAAGACTTGTTAGCGTGGACTTCTGAGGCCCCTTTGGGGAGGAATACCAGAAACCACTGGGTACAAACAAGAGAGAGCTAAGACCTTCTACTTGGATAGGCGCTCTCATACCTTGGCTATTCTGACAGTTCGACTCCTTTGCTGCTTTGATGCACTACCCATGCTTGTTTTCATTCTATGGCATGCACATGCCCCACAAACCTTGCCGTGCTAATGGTTTTGGTTGCAGTAACCAGAGATTCTCCCAGAAGTTTCTGGGCATGGAGAACTCATCACTGGGGTACTCAATACCCTACCTTGGTGAGGAGGATAGCTCTACACTACAGGCAGGGGGAGGGCCAATGAGACAGACCTCTAAGACATCAGTCACGTGTGCTGGCTAAATCCAGTAGGGTGGCACTGCCTGGATGGGACAAGAACTTCAACAAGGTCCACCCAGTGGGTCCGCTGTCTGGCGGACCACACTGGGCACCATAGTTTCTGGTGAACAAAACTTGGATCCAAAGACGATGGTGAGAGATCACTGGCCCAGGCAAATAGGAAGTCACTCCACCCCCAGGGAAGAATTGTCAACAATGAGGAATTTAGAAGCAGACATACTAGTGCCACCATCCTTAACTTCAACCTGCTCAGAAGCAGAGGTCAGTGTTAAGAGATAAACAGAGGCATATAAAACATTTTAAGAGTCTATTTGAGCATATGTGGATTTGGATTGTGCATCACCAAACCGGAAGTGGTTAGGGGTGCTCCGCTAGCAGGAGCTGGGGAGAAGCTTTAATAAAGACAAGGTAGAAGCAGAGCAACGGAAGTGTTGATTGGCCATCGCTTAAAGCCTGTTTGGCCGCTTGTGACTGCTTGTCTTTAGGTTTCACTTCATAACGTTGAGGCATTTTCTAGGCTTAGATTTTGGTTTGATTACCTAGGGCCCATGACTTTAGAGCCACCTACCTCAGTGTAATAGCCTGCTTGGGTAGTTGACTTAACACCCCCAATGGGAGAGGAGCTGCAGAGTTTGGGAATCAGGCAAGCCGGACCTGAGGCACCCCAGCCTGCCCCCCCCAACCTGGAAAATCCAGGCAACCACAAACTATATTCTTAAATTTGTCCCACCGTACACACAACTTTGGATATGTTGGTCTCCCGCTTACCAGAGGGGGCTAATACGTTAATGGCAGACGACACATTATCATATGCTGAACAGCCATAATGACAACTCCAACCTGTACGTGAGCAGGACCACATGAAGCCTTCATGGGTGTTAGAATCACCGATTTGGGATTGATCAAATTTACAAAATGAAAAGGCAGCTTGCACATCACTACTTTGGACACAGAATTGGCTGCTACTATAACATGCTAGTAACATACTATAACCTACTAGTAACATACTATAACCCGCTAGTAACATACTATAAACTGCTTTCCTGAAAACTCTTCTCCTTCACAGTGAAGCAACTGTAGGAACCTGGTCTTTCCTGCATCTAAAAAAGCCTGTTATGATCTTAAATCACAGAAGCATTTTTATGCTCTATAGCCATCTACACATTTGGAAAAAGGATAATTTTATGTCCTGAAAAGATTTCTTGTCATGCTTCCGTTAATATATATATATATATTAACATTGAGCAAGTTGGGGAGTGAGGAGTATGAGGATAATGGAAATGTTCTTTAAAACAAATCTTACTGGCCACCCTATGGTTCCCATGGTTCGAGTCTTCCTAATAGCATATTGAAATCTCACCAGGTGCTTTTGGGAGTCAGAAAAGTGCTTAATTACAGTACGCATTAACAATCCTTTTCTGGGTATTTCATTCTGTGTTCCTTTTGTAGGTTCTCAACAGCTCCTATCAGGTAGTGTTTAAGACCATTCTCAAAGAAATGGCTGCTCGCCAAGAACTGGAAGAAGATATTGACATCCCCCTGACTGAGATTCTGCAGAGTGACACCAGGAGGAAACTGGGAATTCTGTAAGTGACTGGAGAGATCAAGCTATTGGTCAGCAGGTTCAAATAAGCCAGAGGTGGCAGCAGGGAAACTGTAAACTGGGCCACCAGAGAAAAGAGCAAGGCCGGGGCCAGCAGGTCCCCTGAGTCAAAGAGCAAACACAGAAGCAAGAGAAGCTCAGGGGGGAGGTGGACACAATGATCTGCTTGCCAACAAGGGCAAGGAAATCTCCGAGCATGGGAGGTACAAGAGAGGATCAAAGGCTGGCAGTGACAGAGGTTGGAGATCCAAGGCAGGAATAGTCTTGGAGCTACCATGAACTTATACAAAAGTCTGGGGACAGAGCCCTGGCCTTTTTTAAAAGAGAGGGGACAGTGGACAGTGGGGAATCCAGATCTTGGGCATCTGCCGAGAAAGTCCCCAGTTCCATCACAGGCCAGCTAATGCTTTGCCATGCTCCCTGGAGTGGAAAAGCCATGAGCTGCACTGACCCAGGAGTCATGGCCAGACTCCCCATTTGGGGTGGGGAATGATAAGGCTATTGCAGACTGTTGCTGGCACCAAATCTTTTTAGTTGTCATGGTCCCAGGTCACAAAATGTCCCCAAACTCCATTTGTACCTCCAGAATATGCTGCATGAAAACCTGGATTTTCATTTACTCAACTATCAGAAATCTTTGCAAGCAAGGTGCACACTCAGGTCTCCTACAAGTCTATTGCAGACGCTGGCAGTGACACTGAGGCACAAGCTGTGGGGGCACAGGGTGCCCTGCATAACCTCCTTGATGAGCTGATGCTTTCACAAAAACCAAGAAGAGAGGTTGACTGCCAGCCACTTCTGCTTTGGGCTCAGTAGAGTCCTGGGGCCAGAGTCCCCCAAGGCTTCTCTAGGAACAGAGAAAGCAAAATACACAGAGAAAAACAAAGGATATCCAAGCTTTCAGATCCTTGCACAGCTACAAAAACAAATAAAAGTAACTTTCCTGTAAGTTATCGGGCCTCATATGTGACCTTTCCCCGCCTATTCCATCCCATTTAACCCTCTGATCAAGGTTCGCTCTAATCTCATTGCACTCAACAATATTTCCTGAGCACCTACTATGTGCTGGTCTACTGGGTGTTGATCTATAGAATAGCGTGTATCTCAGAGTCTCTGCCATTAAGGAGCTGGCTGGCAAGAATAGGTAGGCAAAGGTGGGCCAAGAGTCAAGGGAGGTACTTTTCCAAAAAAGCCTTGGGTGCCTCTGGCTTGATCCCCTCACTGGAATTTAACCCTCAAGTACATTTGGCATCCTGCTCTTGGACCTGCAGGTCAGGCTTCACCCCACCCCCCATTTGGTCCTTATTCTTTCACAGATGATGGCAGGCTAGGTAACCCTCCAATTCCATTCAAAGTGCTTGCAGATCAAACAAATAACATTCAGTGCAAATGCGCCCCGAAGAGCTAGTTCTCAAGTTCCACCACTGCTTCTAAAGTACAAACAGTAAACCTGCTCTCTGCCAGGGAAAACAGCTTGGCCCTTTCCCCCAAAAGGTACTGGCTTCCTGGGGTTTCTTGGGGTTAAATGATTGCACTCTCCTCAAGGAATCTGAACTAAGGACTTAAAATCTGTCATGTCAAAGGCCTTTCTCTCAGATCCAATTAAGCCTAGGAAGCTCACTCCTTGAAAGGTGGCTTCCCTTTCAAAGGGGCTCTGATCTGAGGACCAAGAAATGCAGCGGCCCCTGGAGACCACCCTTATTTGGAAGTGAAACAGCCCAAGCCATTGAAATCCCAAGATGAGTCGCTTTTTCCAGTCACATGAGAGGTGGGGTAAGGGCTTGATTATTTTGAAGAGCTGTACCTCAGTGTGGCTTTCATGATAAGTCATTTTGAACATGAGTATTTGAAATTTTCCCACTAAACACAAAGGGATTTCAAGTGACTCGGTCCAGTTCACAGATGGTGCTGTTTTTCCCAGCCATTTCCACACTTAACCTTCACTGGGATATGCACAAGCCATAGAAAAACTCAAGCGGCACGAGCTTAACTCAGAGCCAGGCTTGCACTCGGACCTCCCAGCTGGTTCCCAAGATGACCCTTGTTGAATTCATTTAGAAGGATTTGGGTGTCAGCCTAAAGTCCAGGAGGGAAGCCTTGAGTCAACACCACCTACTGTCCCTTTATTCCTGAGTACTGACTGGAAGAAACAGAGCCCCCGAAAGCAGAGGCATGGGCCCAATTTTTCAACAAATGGAAACACACAGTAGGCTCTAGCACTGTCTACACTGGGAAGCATGACATGTAAACATCAATTCAAGATAATTCACGTTCTCTTTAGGTTGAAGAACAATTTTGGAAAATACAAGCAAGCAATCCTCTGGATTTTGAAGAAACGTGGAAGTAAGGACCACCCTCCCATTTTCCATCCTGTGATGGCCTGAAAGTCTCATTGCCTAACTGGAGTACCTACTGGGTTAGCAAGGTCCTAGCTGCCAGGGATAGACTACCAAGCAAGATGGATACAGTCTGGGAGCCCCTTATCCTTTGGGTGGGGGAGGGTTGGGGGGGGGTGTGGGTAAGAACAGAGAAGAAAGCAGGGGGTTCACGTATGGAATGGTTAAGTGCTATGGTAGGAAGAGGAGGCCATGGAGCCCCCATAGGAAGGGATCTAACCTAGGTTTGAGGGGCTACTAAGATCATTAACGTAAGTTTACCAGAAACCTTTACCAGATATTGAAGGCATCTGAGGTCCAGCTGTTAAGATTTCCCAATCATGGTCGTTGCCAGTGTTTTTAAGTCGAATCATGCAGGGGTGTCTGGGTGGCTCAGTTGGTTAAGCGTCTGACTCTCGATTTTGGTTCAGGTCATGATCTCAGGATCATGAGATTGAGACCCACTTCAGGCTTCACACTGAGCATGGAGCCTGCTTAAAGTATTCTCTCTCTCTCTCTCTCTCTCTCTCTCTCTCTCTCTCTCTCTCCCTCCCTCCCTCCCTCCCTCCCTCTCTCCATCCCTCTCTCCCCTGTTCTTTCTCTTTCTCTTTCAAACAAGCAAATTCTTATTTAAAAAAAAAAAAAGGCTAATAATGGAAGACTTGAGCCAAGAGCCTAAGCCATGAGGCTACTTCATTCAGAAAATCAAAGCCGCCACACAGAATATCTTTCAGATTACTAGATCCAACTAACACAGAAATGTCAACCATACTCATGGCAGACATAGCTAACCAGTCCTGGCATTTTTTTCTCCTTGAGCCAGGACACAGCCTGGCTCTCTCCCAAGACCATGTTCCATCCCCAACACCAATTTATGCCCCTGATCTAACTCTTAGGGAATAACTTCTCTGAACTAGGTATTTTCACATACTCAGATGAACCTTCATAACCACATGAAGCAGGATAAAGAAGCTAAGGTTCAGAGGGGCTAAGGGACTTGCTTGAGATCACCCAGCCACTGTGTGGGCACAAGCCACATTTTGCCCAAGACCTCTCAGGCCAAACCTGGGGCTCAGCCCCTTCTCATGTTCAATGAACAGCAAAAGGCTAGTGTTTCTGGGAAATAAAAAAGTGGGGGCCTGCTAAAACTTGGTCTTGTGTCCTCACTGGAGTCAAGAGACAAGAAGAAGGAATTACTACCTTCAGTTTCCAGGGTAGGAATCCCCTCTGCCTCCCACCAAGATGCACACAATGGGTACCCCAAAACCAAGGGGGGGGGGTCAGAAGCTCAGCAGCTGAAAACACAATAAACATCTATTCCACGTATTATGCTATACTTGTCTACTCATAGTTCTGTTCCCTCCGGGCTGTAGATGCCTGTGTCTTTGCTTACCTGGCACCTCAGTAAGGCACACAGTAGGCACTCAGTAAGTGTTTTTGTTGTTGTTTTTAATGGATGTAGGCATGCATGTTTTAAATCTTGTCAGATGCATGATTTTTTTGCTCCTTTAGGAGATTAAGCCCTATCTGGAAACTCTACCACCAGACATCCAGGATAGGACTTCCAATTGGAGAAGATGATTTTAATATGACTGGATTCCCATAGTGCCTCACCACTCCCCCTGCCCACTCCCTGCTCCTCTGGGCAATTGAAGTCTAGAAGGTTGAACTTTTTATACAAAAAAGCAACACTTCTAATAGATAAAAGGCATCCCCCTCCATGTTCTGGTTGTACCCAGTCCCAAAGAAATCTCCCAGCCTCTGAGATACAAACTCACTCGCTTCTGGTATGCAGAACATTCCGTACTCTATGCACACACCTCCCTGTGCCCAGGCTGGCTTCATGAATGTGGGACCTGTGATCAGTCACACGGGGCTCAATACTTCAAAAGGCGCTGTGCTTGGTTGAATGCCCTGTTCCCACTGTCTTGACATTCTTAATAATTTTAGAACAAGGACCTCTGCATTTTCGTTTTGCATGGGGCCTCTCAAATCCGGCAGACTTTCCTGTTCAGAGCCATCTAGTCTGGGAAAAGAGGTGGAAGGGCACTGAATCATGAGCCATCCAAATTCAAAGCTCCCTGAGTGAAGGCCACAGATACACGGACCCTCTGCTAGGCGCCAGGCACTGTGCAGACGTGATTTCACAGCACAGTAAAACTCCGCATTGTGAGTAACTTGTTCTGCGAGTGTTCTGCAAGACGAGCAAACATTTATAATACATTTTCACTTGATAAATGAACGTTTTGCAATATGCGTAGTATGTGACGCCGAATGTCACATGATCACAACTGACCAATGGTTCTTGAAATTCACTTTGATACATGATTACTTTGGATTACGAGCCTGCTTCTGGAAACGAGCTGTGCTCACAAACCAAGGTTTTACTGTAACTCAGTAGATCTCTCTAGGCTTCATTATTCTATTTTAAGGGAGTGGAGGCTCAGAAAGGCAGCCTAAAGCCTCCCCCGAATGACGGCAGAGCCAGATGTGTAGCACAACCCCCAAATGTCCATGATTTTAGCATTCTGATAGGGGGAAAAATGAGCATATACATGTCCTCTTTTGTCATTACCGTTTTAGAAATGTTTTCTGTTAGTCTCTAAGAGCCACCGGGGACAGCGGCTCGGCTCTCTGACAAGCCGGTATCATTTGTAAGCGGGCGCCGGAGAAGGGGTGCTCCCAGGGGGACTGAGACCCGCCTCCACACTTCTTACGCGGGCTTCCACATGACCCTGCCCTGCCACCGCTGTCTCCTCATTTTCCCGAGGAAAGGCTTCCTCCCTGAGCTCCAATCAGTGGCCTCTCTTGTTTCTCAGATGTGCCACAGTCCCCGATTCGCCCGCTGCTCCCACTGCTTGTTTGACGCCCGCGGAGACTCAGCTGCCCTACTAATTGAGTTCCAAAATTCAACTCGTATTAAAAAAAAAAAGTGACAAAAAGAAACTTGTTGCTGTGAAAACTAAGTCGAATGCTTTAAAAAGACTCAGTAAGAAAACAGCTCTTTAAAAAACTACTTTAGGGGTGCCTGGGTGGCTCAAGTCAGTTTAGTGTCCGACTTCAGTTCAGGTTATGATCTCATGGTTCATGAGTTTGAGCCCTGCGTTGGGCTCTGTACTGACAGCTCAGAGCCTGGAGCCTGCTTTGGATTGTGTCTCCCTCTCTCTCTGCTTCTCTCTCACTCTCTCTCTCTCCAAAATAAATAAAACATTAAAAAATAAAATAACTACGTTAAATTAGACATGGATGCAACATACATTAAAGATTGGGGAATATATAGAATTTTTTTTAAGTCTGTGATTCTGCAGACTATTTAGAAACCACCGAAACTGAAAATTACAGATAATAAATTATGAACGTGCTTTGAGCAAAACTGATCACAGAGCCCATCATCAGGCCCACCCACAAAGGAAAGATCTTGCCCAGCATCTTACAGTGACATACTGAGACATTTCCAACTCTTGATTTCATCTCAGGTCATGATGTCACATTTCCTGAGATTCAGCTCCACGCTGACAGTGCAGAGCCTGCTTGGGATTCTCTCTCTCCCTCTCTCTCTGCCCCTCCCCTGCTCATGTGTGTTCACACACAGCCCTCTCAAAATAAATAAACTTTAAAAAATAATAATAAAATGGCATGCTAATACACATTTATGTTTTAAGTTGAAATAACATGTTTGAAGTATGTTTCCTTTTTTTTTTAATGACTCCCCACTTTTGCCTATTTTTTAAATTACCAGAATTAGCAGCCACACTCGTTACCAGGATGTGGCTGGTGTGTCACCTTCGCTCCCCGAAGTCTAGACTGGTTGGTCTTCACCATGGTATCGCATCGGGCCCTGGGCTGGCACACTGTAGGTGCTTGATAAATGTATTTTGAGTGGATGAATACAAGAACTGAGAAACTTCAGTTTCTCTGGAACTTCAGCCCCTACACTTCTCTCCAAAAGCTGCTCTTTCTACTGCCAGCAGCCTTTGCTACTTGGGGAGAATATACCCGATACCTCAAACCCTCAGACTTTCTGAGAAAGACAGATCTAAACTTTCTTTCTCTTTTCTACCAGACATACTCACTCCCAAAACTGCAGAGATGTCGACTTTCACATTTCAGTTATGGAAACCACTACCAGAAGATGAGGAGCCTGTGATAGAAGCCAAGAAAACACATCGCGTGGTTCATCGTAAGAAGACATTAGAAGTAGATACAGAATGGATACAGAATAAGACTGAGGTAAGTATGGCAGGGCATTGGTGGTGGTACTCTGTGCGGGGTTCAGAGAGTTGTCAGAACCAATACACAGTGTGAATACAAATGCAGAGGCCCGCCTGAGCGCGGGGGGTTATGGGTAGATTAACTGGCGTTGTTAGTAGGGTTCCCTGAGACTCTTCTCCCAGCAGGCCCTGTCTTAGGCAATTGGATAGGATTGGGAGGAGGAAAAGGGAAGTATATGTTATAATATATAGTCCATCTCCTAATAAATTTAAAATGTATATCAAAAATCAATCTTGGAGAATGGCTGGTTAAGAGGGGAGAGGAGTAGGGTTACCCTGAGCTTGCTCCTACCTCAAACACAGCCAGAGAAATACCAAAGCATTCTGAACTCCTAAGGACTCAGAGAACAAAGCTGCATGTCTACAGGTGGAAAAAAACCAGTTACCTTATGGAAGGTAGGAATTGCAGAGAGTTGATTTGGGGGAGAAAAAAGGCACAGGTGCTGTGGAGGTGAAAGGGGAGGGGGGAGAGAGAGAGAGAAGGAAGGAAGGAGGGAAGGAAGGAAGGAAGGAAGGAAGGAAGGAAGGAAGGAAGGAAGGAAGGAAGGAAGGAAGGAAGGAGGGAAGGAGGGAAGGAAGGAAGGAAAGAAAGAAAAGAAAAGGAAAAAAAAGAAAAGAAAAGGGAAAAGAAATGCACGGGGGACTTCACAGAAAAACTTTCCCCCAAAACGACTGGCTGGGGAGAAAGAGAGGGTTTAAATCCTGCAAGATTTATAAGCAGCAGAGCGCAGAGTCTGAGTCTGAAGGTTCGCAGGTCAGCGGGATCACCAGGGTGGCATGTGGCGGTGCTGCGGGGAGAGGCAGCACAGTCTGAGAATCCGCAGGTCGGCCTGGAAAGCAAGGGTCCCCCTGCTGGCAGTGCATTTGGTAGAGGTGATTTGGCCTTTCCGCGGCAAAAGACCCAGTGGGCACCGTTGAGCTGCCCCATTCACCAGCATGGGAACAAAGACTCCCACCGAGGGCAGCAAATCTTGACACCAGCTCTCTGCCGCGATTTACCATAAACTGCAAGCTGCTGCACAGTCAGGCAACCATTTTCTGGAACAAGCCAACACCAGCCTGAGCACAGTGAGACCCTTCCCTAGAGGATCAATGCTGGGCCACACCATGGGTGTCTCTGAAGATTAGTTTTGAAACACAGCCGTGCCTGAGATAAACCCCAGGAAGGCTGTGCCACCCAGCAGGCACACAGCTCAAACACACGCAGAGTGCAGGTGGGGATCTGACAGAAGTCAGGGACACAGAAGGGGTGATTGCTCAGCTGTGAGGGCTTCCTGAGGAGTGGCAAGCACAAGCTCCCTGATCCAGAAATAAGAGAGTGGGGCAAAGCCATTTTCATTCCTTGCCCACCAGCACTGACCAACCTCAGGGAGCTAAAGGGCAAGGCCAAGAGGGGTCCAGAGCCACTATACAAAGCCCCACCCCCCTGCGCTCTGCAGGTGCATCTCCATCAGGGCAAGGTCACCTGAGAATCAGTGCAACAGGCTCCTCCTCCAGAAGACCAGCACAAACCACTCACAGGCACCAAGAATACTGATCTTAGAGTACTGCAAAGCTTCAGCTCTAGAGGAAATAGGATCTAGTTCCTTTTTATTTTAATTCTTTAATTTGTAATTATTTAATTTTTATTATATATTTTAACTTATTTTTTTGGATCTAGCTTTTTTTAACAAGCGGACCAAAACACAGCTAGGATCTAGATATTTTTTCTGGACAAAATGACAAGATGGAGGAATTCACCCCAAAAGAAAGAACAGAAAGTAGAAACCAGAGATTAAATCAATACAGATATAAGATGTCTGAATTAGAATTTAAAACAACAATTATAAGGATACTAGCTGGACTTGGGGGGAAAAAAAACATAGACGACACTAGAGAATACCTTACTACAGAGATAAAAGAACTAAAATCTAGACCAGCCAAAATTAAAAATGCTATACCCAAGGTGCAAACCGAATGGGTGCCATCATAGCAAGGATGGACAAAGCAGAGAAATTAATCAATGATACAGAAGATAACATTATAGAAAATAATGAAGCTGAAAAGAAGAGGGAAAGAAAGGTATTGAATCATGAAGGTAAACTTAGGGAACTCGGCAACTTTTTAAAATTTAATAACATTTGTATCATAGGACTCCCAGAAGATGAAGAGAGAGAAAATGGGGCAGAAAGTTTATTTGAGCAAATTATAGCTGAAAACTCCCTAATCTAGGGAAGGACCCAGACATCAAAATCCAAGAAGCACAGAGAATGCCCATTCAATTCCATAAAAACCAGCCATTACCTAGACGTATCATAGTTAAAATCACAAAATACACAGATAAGGAAAGAATCCTGAGAGCAGCAAGAGAAAAAAGTCCTTGGCCCTCAAGGGAAGACAGATCAGGTTCACAGCAGATCAGTCCATAGAAACTTGGCAGGCCAGAAGGGAATGGCAACATGCTCAATGGGAAAAATATGCAGCCACGAGTACTTAATCCAGCAAAGATGGAGAGAGAGAGTTTCCCAGACAAACAAAAACTAAAGGAGTTTGTGACCACTAAGCCAGCCCTGCAAGAAATATTAAAGGGGACTCTCTGGGGGCGGCGGGGGGGGGGGGGATGGTGGGAGAGACCAAAGCAACAAAGACTACAAAGGAAGAGAGAACATCATCAGAAATACCAACTTTATAGGTAACACAATGGTACTAAATTCGTATCTTTAAATAATCACTCTGAGTATAAGTGGACAAAATGCTCCAATCAAAAGACATAGGGTATCAGAATGGATTTTTAAAAAATTTATACACTGCCTACAAGAGACTCATTTTAGACCTAAAGACACCTACAGATTGAAAATGAGTGGATAGAGAACAATCTATCATGCTAATATACATCAAAAGAAAGCCAGAGTAGCCATACTTAAATCAGACAAACTAGATTTTAAAACAAAAACTGTAACAAAACATGAACAAGGGCATTATATCATAATTAAGGGGTCTATCCATCAAGAAGATCTAACAATTGTAATACTTATGCCCCCAACTTAGAAACATCCAAATATATAAATCAATTAATAACAAACATAAAGAAACTTATTGAGAATAATATAATTATAGTAGGGGACCTTAACACCCCACTTACAACAATGGACAGATCATCTAAGCAGAAAATCAATAAGAAAACAATGGCTTTGAATGACACACTGAAGTGGATGGACTTAATACATATATTCAGAGCATTCCATCCTAAAGCAGAAGAATATGCATTCTTTTTCAGTGCACATGGAACTTTCTCCAGAATAGATCACATACTGGGTCATAAATCAGCCCTCAAGTACAAAAAGATTGCAATATACCAGGCATATTTTTTTAAATAGTTTATTGTCAAATTGGTTTCCATACAACACCCAGTGCTCTTCCCCACAAGTGCCCTCCTCCATCACCACCACCTCTTTTCCCCACTCCCCCTTCCCCTTCAACCCTCAGTTCATTCTCAGCATTCAATAGTCTCTCAAGTTTTGCATCCCTCTCTCTCCCCAACTCTCTTTCCCTCTTCCCTCCCTCTGGTCCTCCATCAGGTTTCTCCTGTTTTGCTATTAAACCTATGAGTGTAAACATATGGTATCTGTCCTTCTCTGCCATATACCAGGCATATTTTTTAAGACCACAACACTATTAAACTTGAAATCAAACACACACAAAAAGTTGGGAGGTTAAAGAACATCCTACTACTGAAGAATGAATGGGTTAACTAGGAAATTAAAGAAGAAATTAAAAAGTACATGTAAAGCAAATGAAAATGAAAACCAACATCCAAAACCTTTGGAATGCAGCAAAAGTAGTCCTTAGGAAGTATATTGCAATACAGGCCTACATCAAGAAGCAAGAAAAGTCTCAAATACACAGTCTAATCTTACACCTAATGAATCTAGAAAAGGAAGAGTAAATAAAGCCTAAAGCTGGCAGAAGAAGGGAAATAATAAAGACTAGGGCAGAAATAAACAATATAGAAAAAACCAGTAGAACAGATCAACAAAACTAAGAGCTGTTTCTTTTATTAAAGAATTATAAAATTGATAAATCCCTAGCCAGACTTCTCAAAAAGAAAAGAGAAAGAACCCAAATAGGTAAAGCATGAAAGAAAGAGGAGAGATCACAACCAACACCACAGAAATACAAAGAATAATAAGAGAAATATGAAAATCATATGCCAGCAAACTGGGTAATCTGGAAGAAATGAACAAATTCCTATTAACATACAAACTACCAAAATTGAAACAGGAAGAAACAGAAAATGTGAACAGACCCATAACCAGCAAGGAAATTGAATCAGTAGTCAAAAATCTCCCAACAAACCAAAGTCCAGGACCCAGATAGCTTCAAAGGGGAATTCTATCAGACATTTAAAGAAGAATTAATACCTATTCTTCTCAAATTGTTCTAAAAAATAGAAATGGAAGGAAAACCTCCAAACTCCCTCTAGGAAGCCAGGATTACCTTGACTCCAAAACCATACAAAGACCCCGCTAAAAAGGCAAATTGCAAACCAATATCCTTGATGAACATAGATGTAAAAATTCTCAACATACTAACAAATCGAATCCAACAGTACATTAAAAGAATTATTCACCATGATCAAGTGGGATTCATTCCTGGGCTACAGGGTGGTTCAGTCTTTGCAAATCCATCAACGTGACACACCACACTAATAAAAGAAAGGATAAGAATCATATGTTCCTCTCAATAGACACAGAAAAAGCATTTGACAAAATACAGCATACATTCTTGATCTAAAAAAAAAAAAGCCCTCAACAAAGTAGGTATAGCTGGAATATATCTCAATATCATAAAGGCCATATAAAAAAGACCTACACGTAATACCATCCTCAGTGGGAAAAAAACAGAGCTTTTCCCCTATGGTCAGGAACAAGACAGGGATGTCTACTCTCACCATTTCTGTTGAACATAGTAACGTACTATTACTGGAAGTACAGTAAGTACATACTGAAAGCTTTAGCCTCAGCAATCAGACAATAAAAATAAATAAAAGGCATCCAAAAAGTCAAACTTCCAGTATTTGCAAATGACATGACACTCTATAGAGAAAACCCAAAAGACTCCACCAAAAATTGCAAGTATACATGAACTCAGCAAAGTTGTAGGACATAAAATCAACGTACAGAAATCTGTTGCATTTCTGTACACCAATAATGAAGCAGCAGATAAAGAAAGTAAGGAATTTATCCCATTTTCAACTGCACCAAAAACCATAAGATACCTAGGAATAAACCTAACTAAAGAGGAAAAAGATCTGGACTCTGAAAACTACAAAACACTTATGAAAAAATTTGGAGGACACAACAAAGTGGAAAAACATTCCATGCTCATGGATTGGAAGAACAAACATTATTAAAATGTCTATACTACTGAAAGCAAGCTATACATTTGATGCAATCCCTATCAAAATACCACCAGCATTTTTCACAGAAGTAGGACAAACAATCCTAAAATTTGTATGGAACCACAAAAGACCTAGAATAGCCAAAGCAATCTTGAAAAAGAAAAGCAAAGCTGGAGGCATCACAATTCTGGACTTCATGTCATATGACAAAGCTGTAGTCATCAAGATAGTGTGGTACTGGCACAAAAATAGCTACAAAGATCGATGGAACAGAATAGAAGACCCAGAAATGGACCCACAATTATATGGTCAACTAATCTTCAACAGAGCAGGAAGGAATACCCAATGGAAAAAAAGTCAGCCTCTTCAACAAATGGTGTTGGGACAGCTACATGGAGAAGAATGAAACTGGACCACTTTCTTACAGTGTACACAAAAATAATTTGAAGATGGAAAGGCCTAATTGTGAGATAGGAAACCATCAAAATCCAAGAGGAGAACATAGGCAGCAACCTCTGACATCGGCCACAGCAACTTCCTTCTCAACACATCACTGGAGGCAAGGGAAACAAAAGCAAAAATGAACTATTGGGACTTCATCAAGTGAAAAAGCTTCAGCACAGTGAAGGAAACAGCCAGCAAAAGGGCAGCCTACAGAATTGGAGAAGATACTTTCAAATGACATATCTGACAAAGGGTTAGTATCCAAAGTCTATAAAGAACTTTCCATAGTCAACTCCCAAAAAACAAATAACCCAGCAAAAAAAAAAGGTCAGAAGACATAAATATATAAATAGATATTTTTCCAAAGAAGACATACAGATGACTAACAGGCATACAAAAAGATGCTCAACATCACTCATCCTCAGGGAAATACAAATCAAAACTACGATGAGATACCACCTCACACCTGACAGAATGGCTAAAATTGAGGCGCCTGAATGGCTCAGTTGGTTAAGCCTCTGACTTTGGCTCAGGTCATGATCTCACGTTCATGGGTTCAAGCCCCACATCAGGCTCTGAGCTGACAGCTTCAGATTCTGTGTCTCCCTGTCTCTCTGCCCCTCTCCTTCTCATGCTCTCTCTCTGTCTCAAAAATAAAATAATAATATAAAAATTTTTTTAAAGAATGGCTGAAGTGCCTGGGTGACTCAGTCAGTTAAGCGCCAGCTTTGGCTCAGGTCATGATCTCACAGTTCGTGGGTTCGAGCCTCGCATCAGGCTCTGTGCTGACAGCTAGCTCAGAGCCTGGAACCTGCTTCAGATTCTGTGTCTCCCTCTCTCTCTGACCTTCCCCTGCTCACACTGTCTCTCTCTGTCTCTCAAAAAGTAAAAAGAAAATGTAAAAACCCAAAGAATGCCTAAAGTTAACAACACAGGAAACAACAGATGTTGGCAAAGATGTGGAGAAAGAGGAACCTGCTTACATTGTTCTGGGATTGCAAACTGGTTCATCCACTCTGGAAAACAATATGGAAGTTACTCAGTGCCCCAACAATTGCACTACTAGGTATTTATTCAAAGGATATAAAAATACTGATTCAAAGGTTTATAACAGCATTATCAACAATAGCCAAACTACAGAGAGAGCACAAATGTCCATTGACTGATGGGTTAAAGATGTGGTATACACACACACACACACACACACACACACACACACACACACACACACAATGGAATATTACTCTGTCATCAAGAAGAATGAAATCTTGCCATATATAATGACATAAATGGAGCTAGAGTGTATTATGCTAAGCAAAATAAATCAGTGGGAGAATGACAAATACCATCTGATTTCACGCATATGTTGAATTTAAGAAAAAAACAGACAAACATATAGGAGGGGGATTTAAAAAAGAGAGAGAGGGAAACAAACCCTAAGAGACTCTTAAAGATGGAGGGAAGCGGGGGTGGGGGGGATGGGCTAGGTGGGTGATGGGTATTAAGGAGAGCACTTGTGGGGTACCTAGATGGCTCAGTCAGTTAAGCAACTGACTTCAACTCAGGTTATGATCTAATGATTTGTGGGTCGAGCCCCGTGTCGGGCTCTGTGCTGACATCTCAGAGTCTGGAGCCTATCTTTGGATCCTGTGTCTCCCTTTCTCTCTGATCCTCACCTGTTTATGCTGTGTCTGTCTGTCTGTCTGTCTCTCTCTCTCTCAAAAATGAATTTTAAAAAATTTTTTTAAAAAAGAGGGCACTTGTTATGATGAGCACTGAGTGTTGTATGTAAGTGATGAATCACTGAATTCTAGTCCTGAAACCAACACTGCACTGTATGTTAACTAACTGGAATTTAAATAAAAATTTGAAAAGAAAAAAAAGATAAAAGTATACCTCATCACAACATATTTTGTGGAAAAATGTTTTAAAATAAAATCATTACTCTGAAAACAAACACACATAAAAAAGATCAAAAAGCCATCACATGATGATTGGATAAATAAACTGTGGTACATCCTACAATGGAATATTACTCAGTGCTAAAAAGAGCTATCAAGTCATAACAAGACATGGAGGAAACTTAAACTCATATTACTAAGTCAAGGAGGCTTATCTGAAAAGTCTACGTAGCTTTCTAACTATATGATATTTTAGAAAAGACAAACTATAGAAACAGTATAGAAAAGACCAGTAGTCTTCATTGGCTTAAAGGAGGGGTGAATCGGTGGAGCACAGAGGACTTTTAGGGCAGTAACAATGACACAGTATGGTGGATACATTCCATTATTCATTTTCCAAACCCGAAGCAGGTACAGCACCACGAGTGGACCCTATGGACTCTGGGCAACAGTGATGTGCCAATGCAGGTTTACTGACTGTAACGGACGTGGGGTGCAGGGTGTAGGGAGTGGGGGAGTCTGTGCATATGTGTAGGGACAAGGGATGTATGAGAATCTGTGCTTTCTGCTCAATTTTGCTGTGAACTGCTCTAAAAATAATGGAGCCTATTTTAAAAAAAACACTGAATGGTACATTTATAAAAATGTATATTACAGTAGATGGATACTATACATAAGTGAGAACATCTCAAATATTGGAGTCACTCAGAGTGAGCCATCAGGTCTGAAGCTCAAAAAAGAGGTACTGAAGTGGGGATTAGGAAGACGTGATGGACTTTATGCCTCTGAATATATAAAGTGAACCTACGATGCCCCGGGGCCTCTTCTAGGCGCTGGAGCTGTCAGGGTGGACGAAACAAAGCTCCCGTACCCACTGTACTTCTGTCCAGGTGAGGAAACAGCCGGTGTGTGCAGTCCTGCTCAGTGCTGCGTCAGGGACTGTTAGGAGCCATGGGTAAAGCAGCACCAGGGGCTCATGAGTTGTTGACCTGAGAGGAGAGTTGGTCTCCTAAGTGTAAGGCAGCTGGGGAAGTGCCATGTGAACTGGGCGTGCTGGAAATGGGGGGCAGAGCGAAGAGTTGCAAAGGCCCTGAGGCCTTCCCTCAAGGTCGGCTGTGAGCAAGTGAGAAGAATGGGAACGAGCCCAGATGCCCCATTCAGGTAGAGCCTGTGGGTCAGAGTAAGACTTCAGATTTTATCCCAAGGGTGATATGAAGTCATGAGAGGACCTGGGGCAGGGGAGGAACATCATCTGACGTATGCTCTAGAAGAATCTTTCTGGCTGTGTATGGAGAAGAGCTTTAACAAGGCAAGAACAGAGGCAGAAAGTTCAGCTGAGAGCCAGGGTGTTAATTCAGATGAGAGATGAGGGGCGTCTCAACTCGGGCAAAGGCAGTAGAGGTGGTGGAAAGCAGTCTGATTTGGGGTATTTTTTGAAGGAAGACTCAAAAAGGCTTTTGGAAGTAAGATGTGGGAGAAAGAGAAGATAAAAGGATGTATCTAAGAATTCTGGCCTGAGCAACTGACTAAATGCTACATGACTATTTACTAAGTTGGAGAACTCAAGCCCAGTGGGACCTAACATTTGTGTAACACTGCGCAGGTCATAAAGCACTTCTACATCTAATGTAAACCTAGCTTTTCCCAACCATCTCATGGGATATGTATGGGATTAACTATCTTTACAGTTGAAGAAAGTGAGACCCCAAAAAATGTAAATAACTGTCACATGGACAGAGAGCCTGTACTAGGCAGGGCAATGCTCATTACCCACTGAAACAAACAGTTCCCAAAGCTAACAGGCTTAATAACCAGATGCATGTTTCTTGCTCATGTCACATCTGATTTAAGTCTCATCGCTCTCTTGGACTCTCCTCAAGGCTGGCTCTTGGGGATCTGGGCTCCTTCATGGCAGGTCTCCACCATCTTGGAGTCCTGTGCATCCCCTTGCATGGACAGGAGTGAAGTCAAGGTCTAGGCTTAATTCTACTGAGCAAACAAGTCACACGACCCTATCTAGATGCAAGAGAACTGGGAAATGTATTTCTGCTCTGCGTCCAAAAGAAAATGAAAACAGTTTGCACCGAGAGGGTAAGAAACCAAACATCTTAAAGTGATGTCACTTTCACCTTGTGGCAAAAGTAGGAAAGAACTGGAAACCAATACTGTCAACCAAGGTCTGCCTCTTCCAGCCTGCAGAGAAGGAATGGAAAGTTCAGTCTCCCTTCATCTCTTGGGCCTGTGTGAAGAAGAGAAGTCAGTGGATTGGCCAGAACTCTTGTGGACGGAGAAGTTGAGGGAAAGCCAGGGGACTCTCCAGATTGTTCCAAACGATCAATGGTAAGGGTCCTGGAAGCCCTCAAAAGGCTTCAGCGGCCTCACCTCCAATATATCAGTGAAGCCTTCCTTGGCTTCTTACTCCAGCTGGGCTGGCGAACTCCATGTTTACCTCTCTCTCTCTCCTGTCCTGCCTCAGAGTTGCTCCTGCAGCATCTGTCCCCAAACCAATCTTAAATGTCCTTGCAGCCAAGGAGAAGTTTCTCACTAAGTGATGGAAGCAGAGGTCCCTTCCTAATCTACCCCACACACAGGGGGGCTTCCCAAAAGGCCAAGAGGAGTGGGACATTCAGCTGTTTTTGTTTTTACAAATGAGCAATAATTTCCAGGTATCTTGCTGAGTCAGGTAGCACTGTTTGTAAGTGTGTGCAGGCGTGCAGGCAGGGTCCAGCCCGGCCAGCCCAGGAGCCAGCCGCTCAACAGCAGGCTGGGAGAGCTCAGGGACAGACGGCCACAGGGACAGCTCAGGGATGGATGGCCGCAGCGACAGCTCAGGCAGGGATGGACAGCAGCAGGGACAGCTCAGGGACAGAGGGCCACAGGGAGAGCTCAGGGACAGATCAAGGATGGACGATCACAGGGAGACAGCTCAGGGATGAATGGCCGCAGGTGGACAGCTCAGAGACAGATGGTCACAGGGAGAGCTCAGGGACAGATGGCCACAGAGAGAGAGCTGAGGGACAGACAGCCGTTCTCTCATAGCGTTGCCTGTGAAGCAGTTTCCTCTCTAGTAGAACTGAAAGAAGGGCCAGAGATGTAGTCCCTTCTCTCTCCTAGTCTCATACCCTGTCCCCAAGCAAACAGTGATGAGATTTAGGCTTTTAGATAAGCCACTTACTAGATAATTCCCAGTGAGAGAAAATGTGACAATTCTTCCTCTGTGTCAGAGATTATGCTTTGCCCGTGGGGTCTTCATCACTAGGAAAATGTCATTACATGACAGTTGAGTTTGACAGGCAGAAACCCTCGCAAGAAAGTCTGGCTTTCAGGGAGCATTTGAAAATAAGACCTAAAATACAAATATCCTCTCCCATGAGCAATATCCAGAAGCTTCTTACAGGCTGTCAGGAACAAACCAACCCCAGATGTCTTTACAAAGTACTTTTTGTAGGCTAAAAAAGAAAAGCGCAGTGATTTGTAGACTAAATGTGGGAAGCGGCTGGGAGCTTACTGGTTGGAGGCAGGGAGGGGGCAGATTGCTGGACTCTGGCTCTCCTCTCACTGGATGACGTTGCATAAGTCACTTAGCCTCGTCTTCAAGGGAGATCATGGTGGAGCCTAACTTGCAGAGTCCTAGCACTGTGGAGGTCAAGTGTGCAGCACCGTGCTGGGTGTGGGGATGGAGTCGGTTTTCAGATCTTTGTCACCTCACAGAGTGGTTTTCACTCTGGTGCCCATGTTCCCAGACATTCCAAGACCTGCCCTAGGAGCCACCACCCCAGCTTCTCAGACAACTAGATCTTTTTCTTTCATCGTCTCAGATTTGAGCATTCTGCTGTAAGCTTTCTTGAACAAACAGGTCTTCGACTGCTGAAAATAACAGTTGGGCACCTGGGTGGCTTTGTCATTTGAGCATCCAACTCTTGATTTTGGCTCAGGTCATGATCTCACGTTCATGATTCAAGCCCCTTGACAGGCTCTGCGCTGACAGTACAGCATCTGCTAGGGATTCTGTCTCCTCTCTCTGCCCGTTCCCAGTGTGCCCGTTCCCCCCACCTCCTTTCTCTCTCTCTCTCTCTCTCTCTCTCTCTCTCTCTCTCTCTCTCTCAAAAAAAAATAAACATGTAAAAAATAATAATTCTATTGGAGAACTACTAATCTGAGTTCCAGTTAGAGTGCGATGGGACACAAGATGACCCCCAAAGCCTTCCTGCTGCAAACATCTGGGAAACGTAGATGAAACATAAAAAGCATCAGAAACACAGAGCAGAGTGTATAAGGAAGAAAGAGAAATAATCAAGAGCAGAAACAGAGAAACTGAACGCCAGAAGGGTGAGACGAGGTTGCAAGTGTGGGAAGCGGGGTGACGGGGGCACTGGGGAGGGAGGAGTGAGAGCCTGGAGAACGGCGCATCCTGATAATCCAGCAGCTTGGGTTTTAATGCCCAGATGGGAACACATGACAAGGACATGTGTCCTTCTCAAGGAAATAGCCACATGTGAAATAGCTACAATAACTAATGACACACCGCGCCACTAAGCAAGCCTCAGCCAACACTAAACAGCTGATGTCACACAGACTATGTTCTCTTACGCCGGGGATTTTAATTAGGAATAATAAACAGCTCCAAAAGCATCTCGTGCATTTGCAGATTTAAACACACTTGCAAATAACGTGTATGTCAAAGAAGAGATTATAGTGAAAATTTGAAAATATTTAGAGTGGAACAGAAGGTAAGCACCTGTATACGTGGGAAACAGCTAAAATGGTATTTTGAAAGCAGTGCTATAGCTTTAAATGCATATATTAAGGAGGAGGATCGTGAAGAAGAACAAAGTTGAAAACCAACAAGCTCAATATTCAATTCAAGGAATTAGAAAAATAAAACAGAGTAATATAGAAAATCCACAGGAGTATATAAATGGTCCTAGTAAGACTAAAAATTGATACAATAGAAAATAAAAAATTAGTAGGATAAACAAACCAAAAGCTGGTTCTCTGGAAAAACTAGTAAAATAGGCAAATCTTCAAGCAGGGATTTACCCAGGAAAAACAGAGAGAAGATAGTCATAATAAAAAGAATGAAGACAATGTCATAACTATAGCGACAATAGAGGTTTTAACACTATATGACAATTTTAGCACAATAAATTTGAAAATCTACCTAAAGTGAACAATGTCCCAGAAATACGTGATTCACTAAAACTGACTCAAAAAGAAATAAAACACCTGAGTAATGCCAATGTTAGGGGTGGAATTGCATCGCCCTAAAAAGTTGTTTAAGTCCTAACCCCCGGCACCTCAGAGTGGAATGTTGTTTGGAAAACTGGTCTTCATGGATGTAGTTAAGACGAGGGCATGCTGAAGGCGGCCCCGAATCCAGTGCGACTGGTGTTCTTTCAAGAAGATGGCCGGGTGAAGACACAAACACGTGGCAGAGGCCACTGTCCACCGAGATGGACCCTGCAGCCATGCGTAGACAGGCAAAGGAGCAACGGGATCCCAGATCATCACCAAAACCCAGGAGAGAGGCGGGGAAGGAATTCTTCCTCGGAGCCTCCAGAAAAACTATGCCTGCTGATACCTTGATTTCAGACTTCTGGCCTCCACAACTATGAGAGATTAAATTTCTGGGGTCTTAAAGCCCTAGTTTGTGTTACTTTGTTATGGCTGCCTTTGAAAACAAATACAACCAATAACCATTGGAGTCATTGAAATAATAACTTAAAATCTGCATTTATGTGTCACACATGCACATGTATACACACACACACACACACACACACACACACACACACACCCCAACACACATACAGAGCAATCCATTCAGCCTCTTCATCACATAGACAAGTAAACCAAGGCTCTACAAGGCTTCCTATCCTGAATCCCCAGCAAGATGGCAGCAGCGATGCCTGGGGCAGCGATGGGTGAGCATCCAGAGAGTAAATAGATCCCAAGCACTCTAGTGACAATACTAGACTCTGAATTGGGATAATCAGCCCCTGTGCTTTCTATAACCTCATCTTCTCTTCCCAGGTGCATCAAGATGATGGAAAACTAATTCTCTACCCCAGTGGGATTGTCTTCCAAATTATCTTTCCTGATGGATCAGGCCAGATACAGTATCCACTGACTCATATTGACTCATGTGGCACCTGATACGTTTGCAGTTCGGAGCTGGGGCATGGGTTTTCCTGAGCCCGCATTCTCGGCAGGGCTCTCTGCCTTCCCTGGGGGGTTTCCAGGGGGTTCTTGTGCCTTAACTGTCTTCCAGTTACCCATCAGGAAACCTGGCTTTGCTCATCATCAGTACAAAACAGAGAAAGTTCACCTACATCATTGTAGAAGACAGTGAAGAATGGTGTGTCCGGGCCCTTATCAACAACTCTGGCCATGCCACCTTCTACAACGAAAACAAAAAAATCTGGTAAGTTTGGGTCCTGAGAGCCAAACACCCTTCCCCAAGGGGAAGCAGTGTGGTTCACATTTGATTCCCAGGCTGCACATCTGTCCTCCCTCACTGGGTAAGTCTCTCTCTCTCTCATTCGCTTGTGAACTTGTTTCTCCAACTAGCCCATGTTGCAAAGGGGAGATGGGTGTTATGAAGGCAGCAAGGCAGGTCCCTGACCTCGGGGAAGGCACTCAGTCCTCGGTGCCATTGCTTCCTCGCGCGTGAAATAGCAACCACAGACTCACAGTGACCCCTTCCCTGGGCCCCACCACCTCCATACTTCTTGAAAGTCAAACCTGGTGGGCACAGCCTTAGAAAGACCCAGCGCCCCGCTATTCCAGGGGCCCCAGAGAGGAGGGCGCGGCGAGGGCTTTGGAGACCCATGTATTGTACACAGAAACCAAACTTCCAAATATCTCATTGTAACTGAACTTCCTTCTTAAGCTCCCATTTCTGGCAACAGTGGGAGACTTCATCCCACCAAGTCAAGGTAATCCGGCCACTTCAAAGCCTTTCTTTATCTTTTTGGGGTAAGTATTCAGTTTTTTCAGGATTTCCAGGTTCCCCTCGCTACGAAGTGGTCAGGGAGTGGGAAATGCCTACCGTCTTGCATCAACTTTATATTGCTTTTCTGCTTGAGAGGCAAAATCAGACTTTCTTTTTTATTTCCAATTTTTTTTTTCACTCTCCTGGACTTGGTTTTTAAAAATATTTTCTGAAATATTCTTTCAGGTTTTTTAATTTTGTTTTTGTGTGTTTGGTTTTTTTTTCTTTATTTTTGGGCTTCTTTTTCTTTTTTTCTTTGAGTTTTAAAAAAAATTTAAGTGTATTTATTTGAGACGGGGTTGGGGGGGAGGGCAGAGAGAGAATCCCCAGCAGGCTCCACACCATCAGCACAGAGCCTGATATGGGGCTCGATCTCATGAACTGTGAGATCACGACTTGAGCTGAGATCAAGAGCTGGATGCTGAACCCACTGAACCACCCAGGCGCCCCTCTTCGAGTTTTTTTTAAACACCATTTTCTAGTTGACTTTGTTCTCAGTGGTATCTGCCTTGCCCTGGGGGCCTTTTGGGCAGAAAGTGAGGTCTAAAAGGTAGAAGAAGCTACCGGATACAAGAAGCACCAAGTAGCAGGGACAAAAAACTCAGCCAATTATCTCAAATCGTTACCTGGTTACATTCAGTAGGGCCTCCTCCCCAGTAACACTTGCTTTTAGGGCCAGAAGAGACCTTAGAGAAATCTAGGAACTACTGTCATTTTCTTGATGAAGAAACTTAGGCTCAGAGACTATAAGGGCTCATTCAGAGACATACATAAAATCATAGGCAAAAAGTTTTAGGACATTTTGACTTAGCCTAAAATAAAGCACTTTTTAAAAATTCTCCAATAAGGCATGCAAGAGATACCAACCACATCTTATCCCTGAGTCTCAGCCCATCAAAGCCCAATGGGAAGGATGATGCTCTCGCACTGGGAAAGGGCCAACCCCCACCTTCCAGGTGCACATTCTGTCAGTCCGGGTTGGGGCCTGGAGATCTGCATTCCTTAAAAGCTTATACAGGACGGTGTGTATGGGAGCCCACACCAGGAGCAAAGAGAAAGGGAAGGAGGCAGAGAAGGAGGGGCAGGCCTGCCTTTGCCGCAGGAGAGGCTCTGTCCCGTGCACAAGGGCCAAGCGCCATGGTTACCTCATCTCTTCTTGGTCTAGGTTGAGCCTGAGCCAAAACCTGGGCTACTACTTCCCCAAAGGCCAACACCAGAAGGCCTGGAACTGGTGGAATCTGAACCTCCACGTCCACATGCCACCTGTCTGGCCCATCTCCTTGAAAATCAACCAGTACATCAAGGTACAAGTAAGGAGCCAGGAAGAGATCACCTTCTGCTTCAGCCACCAAAAGAAGCACATCCGCTTAAACCTGGGCACCAAGTACAAGGTAAGGTCTCACCTTCCTCTGCCAGGCCCACTGCCCACCGTTCCATGCCATCAGCCTCTCTCTGGACCACGTTCTGCATCTCTGCAACCCACAGAGAAACAAGGCCGCCTTCACTGACCTGACACTTGACCACAATAGAAGCATTCAGTCATCTCCCGGGCACTTGAGATTTGGAGCCAAGGAGCCTGACAGCCTCAAAGAGCTCAGACAAAAAAA
>NC_043703.1:54212578-54240319 GCF_006229205.1 Suricata suricatta | reverse complement strand
GTGCGTGGTGGCTGTGTCTCAGAGCCAGCCCAAACATCCCCCCACACCCCAGGACTAGGGGTGAGCCGCCATGGCATTGAAAACATCTGAGCCCTGGCATGGGGGCTTGGCACCACTGCCCGCCAGCTGCAGGGCCCTGGGCAAGGTCGTGAGCCGCCCTGTGACTCAGTGTCCTCATCTGCAATAGATGCTCACCTCACAGTTACAACCCAGGGATTCGAGGAGGTAGTGTTGGGAAAGCACTCCGCCCCAGCTGCTCTGTGTGGGCTCGCCATCACCAGACAAGGCCTCTTCCGGATCTTTCTCCTTTCACAAGCCTGAAAACACTCTTCCGCTAATGAGGAGCTTGGAAACAGCTGGCCTCACAGAGGCGCGCGCGCGCGCGTGTGTGCGTGTGTGCGTGTGTGCGTGTGTGTGTGTGTGTGTGTGCGCGCGCACGCGCGCACTCAGCCCCACTTTAAAGTATCTGTTGTCAACATTTCAGAGACCAGAGATTTCACACGGAAGAAAGGATTTCCAGCTCCTCCGCACCTGTGTTATCAAAGAGTGGACAGAACAGCGCAGTCATCAGGGATGGTCTTCCTAAGGGAACGTGGATCCCCCTCACAGACTGGGAAGGAAATAAAGCAACCAACCAGATGGCCAGGAACTCTGCAGATCTAGGTCCCACCATCCGTACGTGTGCTAGAGCTGTCCCTGCAAAGGCCACAGGCCGGTGCCTTCCACCACAGACACTTAACCATCACAGTCCTGGGGGCTGGAGGCCAAGATCAAGGGCTTCCCACTGAGGGCAGGTGGGGAGGATGTGTTCTGGTCCCGCCCAGTTTCTGGTAGGTCCTCACCAATCACATCTACAACAACCCTATTTCCAAATAAGGTCACGTTTCCAGTCCTACTGGGCGGGGGGAGGGGAGGGGAGAGGACTTCAACACAGGAATGTAGGGGGAGGGGGGAAAGGGGGACACAATTCAACCTGAAACACACTCTCTGCCCCACCCCCTGGGCCCCTCCCAGACCCTCACCTTCCAGAGAGGACACATTCTGGCTGTCATTTTATCTTCAATGACTTGGGAGGCAAAAGGAGCCTCTCCGGGAAATGAAAATGAACAGAGCTGGTCTGTTTTATATACGCACGTGCTCAGTTACACACAAGTGTTTCCTAACAAAGTAAGGAGTAACATAATGGGTGCACTGCCCACGAAATTACAAATTCAGTAACTAATCAGGTCATGCAACAGATCCACACTGAGCCCCGGGTCCAAAGAGGAAAGAACGGGTTGTCTGCCCCCAGGGGAGGGGGGTTTACAGAGTGGGGATCAGAGCGCAAGCAAAAGCAAAACAGGGAAACTGTGGCTCTATGGAGGAGCACAGCAAAGCGGCGTCCCCTGGGTGAGAGGGGCGGGGTCACCGAAGGACGAGGGGTGGCGGTGGGGCGCACGCTGGGAGTCCACGGGAGAGCGGATGGTCTGTGCAGGGACATGGGGAGAGGGGTCATGGAGGGCAGACCTGAAGAGAGCGCGTGGAGACACGGTGCGCAGGTAGGTATCTTTCCCGGCCGTCCAAGCTCCAGCCTCTATGGAAGGACAGCCCGCTTGTGAGTGAGCAGCTATAGCCGGCAGCAGCGCCCTGCCTCCCACTGCAGACACTCTGTAGACCAGGCTGCGTCAGGCAGCGTCCAGTCAGGACACAAGCCACACCGCTAATCTGAACGGAGAAAATGTAGTATAAAGGATTAACTAGTTAACACGCAAGGAGAACTAAAAGAGAACTCAGAAAAGCAGCAACAGCAATTGCAAGGCCTCCGCTCCCCTCCCCTGCAGAAGAGCCCAGCAGGGAACAAAGAACCAGGAGGAGCCCCCAGCAGCACCAAGGCAGAGGACTGGCCGCAGGCCGGTAGGGAGTTTCACCGGGAGTACTGGGAGCTGCACGCTTCCTACTTGGAGACCAAGAAATCTCACTAGAGAGTGAGCGCTGCCAGCCTCCCACACACTGCCACTGCCTCAGTACGTGTACAGAACAAGACACACCAGAACAGGAGACCCCTTCCCCTGTGCCTGGCAGTATGCCTCCAGCACCCTACAAAGCCTAACTCTGCACCTGCTGGCAAACGAAGATTCTCAGGGTCCAGCTCCCAAGTCTGAAAGAAGGGCCAAAAAAATGTGGATTTGGAGCAAGGAGGCAATAAATCAGTAACTGGCACAGAGATAGAGACTGTGGTCCTGAGCTTGCCCAAGTGAAAGCAGCTGGGAGGACCCTGCCCTGACAGTTCCTTCTGCTTTGAAAGAACACACAGATCTGTGATGTTTCCTGTTCTTATCCCTCTGGCTCTCTGGCCTCTGGTCTGTCCAGTGAGTACCCCCGCTTCCAAAAGAGCCCTTTGCTGCCCAAGTGAGACAGCGGCGTCTTCTGTCGCGTGTGCTCCTGAGCGGGCAGATCTGGAGGAAGAGCCGTGAGGCTGGACGGACAGACGCACAGGGGCCCATATGCCTTCGGGAGACAGGAGACAGACGAGCTAGTGGAGCCACTGCAGGAGCTAGTGCTCCAGGGAGGAGGCAATAAAGTTCTCTTCCGAGAAGCAACACTCTCTCACCAACGTACCTCTTTGAAAACCAAGGTTGACTATTCTTTCTTGTAAGATAATAAATAGCAGAAGGGAATTTAAAGATACGGGTTGTTAAACCAGGGGCAAAATATAAACTTCCTATTGCTACTTCAATAACACTAAATTTCAACATGACTATTTGTGCTGACGGTATTCAGGAAACTGGCAGTTGTGCAAACAAACAAAAAATTATCTTTCAACTAATGAAACATTAAGATGCTTCAAAAATGTCTTTCCACAATAATGATCTTACTAAAAAATCTACACAGTGCAAGCAGAGGAAATCTGAAGAGATTGGCGGAGCCTACCAACGGCAATATCCTGCTCGTGACAATGGGCTCTACCTCTGCAAGATGTTCCCACTGGGAGAAACTGGGTAGAGGTACACAGTATCTCCCTGTATTATGTCTTCTCACAACTGCATGTGAATCACAAGCTACCTCAATAAAAACCTTAATTGAGAAAAATATTTTTGAAATGAATGCATACACATAACAAACATGTAAGGACAAAGTAAGAAGCGAAAATCTTTATTTTTTAGAAAATTCACATTTATTAAAAACAGCAATTTCTAGCCAAATAATATAAAGCATTTTAAATTAATTATCTGAAAGTATGTACACTCTTTGTATATAAGTAAACACTTGAAACTGTACAGATTTAAACAAATATTCATTTAGCAAACAAGTTGGATCACTATCACCTACTTCGCACTTTGTAAGATGTTCGAGTGTTTCAGAAATAAAAGGTTCAAACACGAGAATGAGTGCCATCAATTATTTTTATCCTTAAGAACACAACCTGTTCTGTACATCAAATTAAATCAGTCACAGTAATGTACAATAATCATGCCCTCATTTCTTTGGAAAGGCTATTAAAAAGTCAAATGTACATATAATACAGAAAACAGGATAGTTTACAGTTTATTTCATTAAACATGTATTTAAAATAGTAAGTGGAAGGAAATATAATCTTCCTGAATCATTCATTTCATGTCAAAAAATGACTATGGACCCTCTTCACCTTTTACTGCCCCAAATAGACTACTAAGCCTTACCAAGCCACATTAATCACCAATTTAAATAGAGTTGAAAAACAAGTGACCTGTTTAAAATGACAGACCTCGGGAGTTATAACTATCTACATGCTGTGGGTCTGCTTTAAGGGGATGAGAAATGCCCCACAGTCCTGCAGAATGAGGTCTGCTGGCTACATTCCAGAATGTTCTCATCAGTGTTCTATCCCTAGATAGTGTTTGAATCACTCAAAATTCCTCCTGAACCAAAAAGCAGTCTGTCCAATCAGGAAACAGTTTTCTGTAGGAAAACTCAGAGATGTGCATACCTTACGTGAGGATCCGCGATGGCGTCAAGGGGCGGGCCACCTTCGCCCTCCCAGCCTTTGTTGGCAAAACGTGCGCTGCCGCAGCAGACCCACAGGGCTGGGGCACAGCACGGCCACTGGACAAAGACACGGGACATCGAAGTGTTCACTTTGCAGAGAGTGACTAAAACCGAAGGCAGTGTATGGAAAGCTGGTAACCCAAGCCTTCGTGCATGAGGTGCCCTCTCCATCAGGTGTCCTTCCCCCCCTCACATGCCAGACTGAAGACCCTTCGCTGGTACTTCCCACTCACAGACAGACTGTTGTGCCGTGAAGATTCTCATTACAGATACTGCACGTCTCCATTATGAGGAGGCTCCAGCCGCTGCTTTTGAACGATCTGCACCCACGCAATCCATGAAGCGCAGATACGGGCCCTTCCACGGAGTCCTTGTATCTTGAAACTACCTCACATCAAACACGCAGGAAGATAACACCCCAAATTCCCAGGAAAGCAGAGTGTGTTCTCAGATGCATCCAATCTACTCCAAACGAAACTTCAAAGTGACAGGAGAAACATTACGTTAAATAGAGTGTAGAAATAAGATTTCTGGAAGTAAAAAATAGCCTCTGTGGAACGTTCAGTGGCTCAAAGTGCTGCAGAGTTTCAGGCTTTACCAAACCTTACTCTTAGCTTTCTAATGAACTGTTTTTCTGTAAAGTTCTTCTTTGCACTAGTTATTGTAACCTATGCCCCTCGCCCAGCTTTTGCTAAGAACCGTGTCTCTGCGTGCCCACCACAGCCACCCCTAAAAACTCACGACGCTTGTGACCATTTAAAGGTGGTTCTCACACGCCTAGATTAGATTAATCTTTGGCATTGTGATGTTTTTTTTAAAGGGAAACACCAATCTTTCAAACGCTCTGCAGCCAGCACTGAGCAGCACCCCTGCGTGGTTCTCGGGGACATTCCCACGTACGGTCCCTCGGTGTCTTGCAGGCTGCCAGGCCTCCCAGCCCGCTCCACCCGGACAGACATCGGCATGCACGGCCCGACGGGCCTGCTTATTTAGAAACTGACAGGAGAAGGTTCAGCTGAAAAGCAAAGAGAAAGGCTACGTTAGTTCTGCTGTGGAGGGTCATGCTCAAAATGGAGCCTAGATCCTCAAATCAGGATGCGAGAATGAGTCTAAGATTTTTAAGAAACCAAATGAACATGGCAATAACCCGCGATGCCGATCTGATTTCTGAAGCAGCCGTTGGGCGGTGGTGGGCTTTGTGGTGGCCTGTGAAGGGTCACACTCTATCACCAAACCAAACTTTTTTAGAATCCGATGAAAATGACAAGAAAAAACCTCTAGCATCCTAACCCTGACAAGGGATAGAAATAAATCTAAACAATCGATTTCACCTTTTCACCTTTTGCAGTGTGCATCGGGGGAAGAGTTGTGTATAAGCTGAAACTGGTGAGTGACTATTTGAGATGCATAAGAACAGGTGTGAGGAACCCTGCCAGACCCCCGGAGCACCCTGCCCAGTGGGCAAAGGAAAGCGTGACACGGAGCGACCCCAAGGAGAGCCGGAGAAACCCACTGTTGGGGCAGGGCGGGGACTGAACTCTGCACACGGCCACTCCGTCAGCTGGTGAGAAGTCTGTGGTTAAATGAACCCGGCAAGGAGCCCTTCCACACAGGACAAACTGTTTGGTAATCAAAATCATCGCCCCTTAATCTCTTCTATAAATCTGTACTTCCAGTGAGGGATGCAAAATAACCTTCTTCCTGCCAAAAATACAAAACCTCGATCTAATCATGACAGAACAAGACAACACCAAATTAACTGGCCCATCAAGGTCAAGAAAGCCAAAAAGGGGCACTTGGGTGGCTCAGTCGGTTAAGCATCTGACTGGCTCAGGTCACCACCTCATAGTTTGTGAGTTCGAGCCCTGCTTTAGGTAAGCACGAGCCCCGCTTCTCTCTCTCTCTCTCTCCCTCCCCCTTCTCTCTGCCCCTCAGTCACTTGCTCCCCCTCAAAAAAGTAAATAAATAAGTGTACACATGTACGTACGTACATACACACACACACACACACACACACACAGAGAAAGCCCAAAAGGCTGCAGAGCTGCTCCAGGTTAAAAGAAATTAAAGAGAAGTGACACCTGAAAGCAACATCTGGGCTGGACCCCAGAGCAGGAGAGACTCATCTATAAAGGATAGTACTGGCACCAGGGAGGAAATCCGAGTATGGACTGTGGATTAGATAAGTGCATCAACGTTTCCTATTTCGATCACTGTGTGGAGGTAGGGTCAAAGAATTCCTTGTTCCTGGGAAATACACAACTATTTCCAAGTAAGGAGCAGTGTCTCCCAACTTCCGCTCAAATCACTTAAAAGAGGGGTGGAGTGGGAGGGGAAGGGAGAAAACTAAAGATAAAGCAAATGGAGAAAAATGTAAACAACTGGGTAAAGTTCCTTATTATCATTCTTGCATTTTCCTATACGTTTGAAATTATAACCAAAAAAGTTACCCCCCAAAATCTGTATGCTATATAATGAATCTTAAGAAAATGGGTCACAAACATTCCATTTACAGGTGAAAAAAAGATTTTTTTTAAGTAAGCTCTACGTCCAATACAGAGCTTGAAGTCACAACTCCAAAATCAAGAGTCCCACACTCTAGCAACTGCGCCAGCGAGGTGTCCCTCCACGGGCGACAGTAAGCCAGGGGGTTCCCTCCAGCCACGATCCACAGGATCAGATGACAAGACTCTGTTTCCTCCCCTGTGAGTAACTCAGTGAAGTCACTTTACCTGTTAGGGCCACAGGTTCTTTATCAGTAAAATGGGGCAAATATAGGGGAGTCAAGTGAAGATTAAGTAAGATAATATATGTCAAATGCTTCAAACAGCACTTGGCAGCAGTCAGCAATATCAGCTGCTATTATTATTATTATTACTATTATTATTATTATCTGGAAAAGGTTAACGGTCCTGAAAGAGGATCAAGGCACAGAGTGATGGGTCTCCATCAGTGTTTTCCAAACCGTAGGTGGCAAGCCAAGTGGTACATCAGGAAAATAGTGTAGTGGTTCTTCAAGAAAAGGAAGCGAGGCCCAGCAAAGCAACTGAGCTGTGAGTGATGACCGGCTATAGAACTTTTAAGTTACAAACACACAGACACTAACATGTGTATCCTGCCCACAGGAGTCCAGTGGGAGCGCAGGAACCCTGCGTGGTTTTGGCAAGCCCCACCTGGCTACTCCACATCTATGCTGGTGCTGCTGGACACAAGTGGAGAAAAATCAGACAGACGACCATGCTGAATGGTCTCTCTAGGATTCATAACTGCTGAACTCAAATGAGCCTTCCTCCTCAAAGCTTTAGCACCTTCTAACGATGACCCTACTTCCTATTTCACTCACAAACATGAAGAATCAGATGAGAGCTTCCATGAGGTTCCACCATGGCCACCACCTCCCACACATGCACCCAAACACTCAGCTCTCTTTCCTTCCACGACCAAATACTCCCATCCCCATGCACCTGACAAAGGCTCCACCCTCCAAATTCCACCCCCCACTTCGTCACTCAAGGGCATTTTTTCCAGCATCATTTTTTCCCTCTCTCTGGATCCTCATGAATATACAAACATGCATTTCCCCCTATCTCTAAAAGGAAAAAAAAGGAAAGCTAATCCAGTAACAAATTAACATTTATTTATAGGGTAAAGGAAGGAAAAAGCTGGAGGGGACTGAAAGCAAGGCATCTCCAATTCTACCTTGTTCTAGAATTCTGACTTGGGAACTATTTAAGTATTTTATATAATAAAAGAATAAAATAATATCAAAGTGGTGGGAAAAACCTAACCATATATCAAGTTAGTAGTATAATCACAAAGAATATAATTACTTCAAATGACTCACAAAAAATTATTTTAACTAAAATCCTGGAACCACAGACTCATCTTTTTAAAATATGACCCATCTATCCATACAAAGAAATATATAAGGCCATACAAAAGAATGAAGTTCTGATACATACTACAACATGGAAGACTCTTAAAAACATTCTGGTAAAAGAATGAAGCCGGTAATAAAAGGAAATATACTGTATGATTCCATTTAATGAATTGTCCAGAATGGGAAAATCCATAGAGACAAAGAGTAAATTACAGAAGATGGAGGAACAGGGAATCTGCTGACGGGTATGAGGTTTCTTCTGGGAGGGCATGAAAGTGTGCTGGAATTAGATAGTGATGATGGTTGTACAATTTAGTGAATCTACTAAAACCCAATGAACTATCTACTTTAAAAGGGTACATTTAATAGCATAGGAGTTCTATCTCTATTGTAAAAAGACCCCATTTTTCTCCCAGTGTGTTCAAACCTCGAGAGACTCACCCACACTCAGTGCCTGCAGTCCTTCCCCCAACTCTCCACCCACACTGATTAGGCTCCCACAGCCTCTAGTCCTTACACATATAAAACCTGTAAGCTATACCAAACTTCAAACTGGAAATAAAATACCCTCCATAGTACCAGTCAACTCTAATACATAACACATGCTCAATAAAAACTTGCTGGCTCAACTGAATACATGAATGATAGTAAACATAGACTCTCTATAATCAGTTCTTCAAATTTAGGGAGAAAACATGAAACATTTCTAATATCAAATCCCTAGAATAACTTTTTTCATTTGAAATGTGGGCCTCCTTTCATGCATACTTCAAATAAAACTATTCAGCAACTTACCATTATTTGAATCTTTCACAAATAGTTCATGTATGTCAAACATAGCAACTTTCAATATCAGAAAGGATTAAAAAGGAAAATTATAAAGCCATCACCAAAAATCTGAGAGAGCAACTCAAAGTTTGAATTCTTGCCATCCGAATACAATAATGTACAATTTTTACTTTTTTTTTTTTTTTTGAGAGAGCAAGCATACACGGGGGAGGGGCAGAGGGAAAGGGAGAGAGAGAATCTTAAGCAGGCTCCATACCCAGCACGGAGCCCATTATGGGGCTCAATCTCACAACCATGAGATCAGGACCTGAGCTAAAATCAAGAGTCGGACACTTAATTGACCCCAGTAATATACAAATTTTTAAATTAAAATCAAAAACAGTTACTCAAAGACATTATCTATTCAAGTAAAATAACCAAGAAGGAATAAAAGTAACAAGGATCTTCTGATGATGGGTTACCTGTTCCATAGAAGGACAAGCTATGATCTGGGTATCTTCAGGGCTGAAATCTTCCTTTAGCAAAACATGGAATTTCTGGAAAACTTGCTGAATATTATTCTTAGAAAGAAGAAGAGGTAATCATATTAAATGAGTCACCAGAAACATGTAGTGGTCTTAAACATGAAGCACTAAGAATGTTAAAGGTTTTTAGTTTTCTTTTAAATTCTAGTTAACGTTCAGTGTGATGTTAGTTTCAAGTGTACTATACGGTGATTCAACGCTTCCATAAACACATAGTGCTCATCATGATGCGTGCCCTCCTTAACCCCCATCGCCTATTTCGCCCGCCCGCCTCCTCTCTGGTAACTATCAGTCTGTTCTCTATAGTTATCTGTCTATTCCTTGGTTTGCCTCTCTCTCTCTAAGAATGCTACACCTTTTTTTTTTTTCTCTTTATGTTTATTGAGAGAGAGAGCGCGCGCACACACAGCGGAGGGGCAGAGAGAGAAGGAGAGAATCCCAAGCAACCTCTGCACTGTCAATGCAGCAAGATCATGATCTGAGATGAAAAAGGAGTCGCTCAGGCACCCCTCTTACAATGCTAAATCTTAATGCTATTTGCCAAACAAGTGGAGGAATTGTATCTTTCATTGGATTACCAAAGGCATATAATCTGTACTTAATAACTCAAATGCTAGAACAACCTAAGACTTATCGTATAATATATTCCTGGAAAGTAGTCCCTACCCCCCCCACACACACTTTAGAGAATAGTAAGAGCCCCCAGCAGCAATTTCTTACACAAAAGATAAGAAAGTTCCCAGACACACAAAATGTACTTTAGAAATCAACCAATGCTTCAGTAAAGATGTGTTGTGAGCTCAACACAGAGCTGGAAGTTATGAGCACTATATTTGCTCTGACATTTAATCCCTGGGCGGCCACTGCAAGCCATTAATTTTCACTACTCATCATTAAATGAAGAAAAGTTCCTGAAATGGTGCTTTCTCAGGTACTGGGCTACATTCAATATTAGGGTCTGATGACTTTTTTTTCTTTTTTACTAATTTGTACTTTAAGGTCAAAATTATCTGTTGCCATAGGTATCATAAAGAACTTCAGACAAAGATGGGGGAAGGATACAATCAGGCAGCTGCTGGCTTATAAACCGTTGAAGCATCACAGTGATTATAAATCAACTTTACTAGAAGAGCATACCAACATTTTAATATTTCACAGGAAGAAGAAAATGGGAGCCATGGCAAGAACCCTTGAAGAGACTGGCCAACATTCAAGTAAAATATCACAAGACTCACCCTCACAGGTTTGAACAGGATGAATTCTGTATCTTTATTGGAGAGGTACAGTGACATACTCCTCAACGTCAGAGGCAGCTTCGCCTTTATGGTCTTGTAGGCACCTGCTACAAGCTCACAGACCTTTGCTGGAAAGAAGGGACCTCATCAGTATTACCAAGAAAGAGAGAAGGACACTTCCATTTTCATTCAAAGGGGAATAAAGGGAGAGAAAAATGGCTGAAGAAAGATCTGTTTGCCCCCCAATTTTCTTTCATTCTTCCTATCTATCAAGTTTAACCACAAGCCCTATAAACATTCATTACATACCTACTCTATACAAAATTCTACTTCTGAAGGCTAAGACGGCAAAAAAATTCCCCCAGTACCCTTCAGGACACTTACAGGGCCTATAATAGCATGGCTTTGGAACTCAGAGGTAACACGAAGATAAAATAAAAAATTATTTGCAGAGAGACACTTAGGAAGACTTACTTCGTTATGAATGAGCTCATTCACAGAACCGACTCGCAGTAAGAGATGCTCTCTCACTTGTGATGATCCTGTGAGATCATCCCAACAATATCCATATACACATCTAATGGTAACTAAAAGCCTGTCTGTTACATTCTTATACTGTATTATCAGAAAGGGAACAGACTTCCAGAAGACTGTAAATGACAAAATTACAAAGCCCACTCTATAGCATCTGAAAAGAAATACAAATTCAAAAGAAGAGTAGTAAGCTGTATGAGGTAATTTAAGAAGAAACCATCTAGAAAGCTAGAAAGAAAAAGACTGATTCATAGTCTCAAAGATGTTCAACTTCACTCATAGTTAAAGAAATACACATTAAGACAACGGATAGGGCGCCTGGGTAGCTGAGTCAGGTAAGCATCTGATTCTTTATTTTGGTTTGAGGCATGACCCCACGATTTGTGGGATCCAACCACCCCCCACCACCCTGCACTAAGCATGTAGGCCTGACTGGGATTCTCTCTCTCTGCCCCTCCCCGGCGCTCTCCCTCTCTCTCTCCCTCTCTCTCTCAAAAACAAACAAACCAACAAAAAAACGACGGGGATATTTTTGGATTGGTAAAAATTACGGAGACTGCGAACACCCACGTTTGGGGAAGGGTGTGCAGAAACAGGCCTTCCCACCTACGGCCCCTGCGTCAGCCTCTCTAGAGGGATGCGAGGCAACGTAGCACAACTGGAAATACCCACATACGTCACTGCTTCACACTGCCACTGCTAGAAATCTACCTTGTGGATATACTTACAAATTACCAAAATACGTGTGTACGGGGGCATTTACAAAAGATGGGGCACAAAAAACGAATGTCTTATCTATTAATAGAATTATCAAACTGTGCTACAGAGATGCATTCCACACATCCGCTAAACAGAATGCACAGAGCTAGATATGCCAGTATAGAAAGGGCTCCAAGACACAGAAGAAGTTAAAAAAAAACAAAAAGGAATAGAAGTATAATCATGTTTACAACATTTTAAAAGTCCATATATGCCAGTACATATATAAGAATTGGGGAAAAGAGACTATTTATAGTGGTTACCTTGAGAAGACCAGCTTAGAGGTGGAAAACAGAATTACTTTTCATTTTAAGGACTTTTTAATAGCTCAATTTTTATATCATATTAAACTTTTTTTTTAATTGAGGAGAACTGTGGTAGAACAGGGCAAGAAAGTATCAAGGCTCTTAAGAAGAAAGAACAAACAATCCAGGATTGTTTATTTTTCATAAAAAGAGATGAATGTTCCCATAAGGCACTTAATTCCATGGGCCCTGGTTCAGTCCCAACACATGTCAAGGATCCCGAAGTCAGTTTTCAGCACCCATGATAACCAAATGTTGGGTGTGAAGCCTTGTGAACACCCTCTAGTTCCTATGAAGGTATATTTTTCAGAGTAAGTTAACAAACTGGCATCCTAATTTATAACTCGATCTCCTCTGAATTTATCAAGAAATGATCGCCACACATCCAATCAAGACTGCATGAACCAGTCACCTTGGGTATCTAGGGCCCTAGACAGGTCCCTAGATTGTTCTTGATGCCCCCACCCCAAAAGCCCAAACATCTCTCCGACATTTAAATGTGGACTTGATGTCATACAGGTGCAGAAACAGCAACTCCGCAGCTGCACGCGGCCCCACGGACAGAAGGTACAACGAGGCAAACCAGAGTGCCACTGTTTCTGTGCCGGGCCGCCTCCTCACGAAGGCAGGAAGTGGGTTAATGACAAAAGAGCAAGGCGCACTGCGATCTGTCCCGTTGTCAGCTTCCTTTCATCCACTCCTCTTTTCTAACGACCATGCCAGTAATGCTTCGGGGTACCACACGCCTAACACTGGGCGCTCCACGAGGACGCCACTGGAGAAAATGACAGCCCAGGTTTTGAGTGAAAGAGGATCTTTCCAAAGAGGAAAGAAAAATATATTAATTATGCATCAAGCCCCTGGGCTTAGATGTATTAAATATGCCTATGCCTGTCTGCTGGTTTCTACCTATTTTAAAAAAGATTTATTGCACCCAAGAGTTTCATTTATATAAACATTCAAAATAAAATCAGCCGTTTCTAAATAAGCCCTATAAGTGACTGAAACCTTGAGCCAAAGTCCCAATTAATCCAGAGGTGGTTAGAATTCTTTCTGGAACTGTGCTGAGTTATGGAGTGACCAGTCTGCTCCTGTGAGGGGTCAGGACAGGTGGCCACCACCACAGCCAACTATGATTAGAATTTCCAGTGCTACCAATAAAAGAATCTCATTTTCTGTCTTCTGGCAGAACATACTACTGCACCAAGTATGATATCTGTCCTTTGGTAATGTAACGAAGACTTCAATCTCACATGTGATATAAAGGTTTAAAATAATGACGACATTCACTGTCTCCATCACAATAAACAAAATGCCTAAAACAGTCACCAAGTTTATTTGCAATAAAGCAAACCAAGGCAAACCTGTATTACATCATCAAAGTTCATGGGACAAAGTTTTGAAATAAAATTCTGTCTCGATTCAAACACAAGTGATAACTCTGTACATTTACAAATCCTCCTAGGATTTGTAAATCCTTCTTAGTTCTAGGTCAACTTCAAATTAACCTGCGGCATTAATAAGACTAACTGAAGACTAACTGTTTAGAATGTCCTCAGTTCTTTTCCCCAAAAGAAATATATACCTGGCTAACATCAACATTCTTCCGATATGAAAACCAATTGTATTAAAAACCTAACACCAGATTTAGGTGCCTATAGACAGTCAATTGTTTATGAATACTAACTCTGAATTTGGATCTGTTGCACTCTGAGCAAAAAGCTGCCCCACCAACTCGGATACAGCTTATCCATAATTAAAAACAAGATTATTTTACCATTTTGCCCTTTCTGGTTTCAAAATACCTCTATCATGATATGGCCAAAAATACTAATCAACCAAAATGATTCCTTCCAGTTTAAAGGCAACTTAAAATGCCACAAAACAAACCAACACTAACTCACAAAGTTGTGATTTTAAATGTCTGAGGTCTAATGTTAAAGACAAAAAGAAAAGAAAAAAAATCCTTCTGGCACAAGAAAAATTTACATTTAGGAAAGAGTAAGACTGGAACCGCTAAAGCATTATCTGCCAATCAATTATACCGTCTGCCAACTCCCTGCGGACACAATTTTTACAACTCTTCTCGAACACTCTAAAATGTGAACAAACAGAGGCTGTAACTTGCATAAAATGTGAAACAAAATGATGACCCCGCCCTTCACGTACTACTCGCAGCGTCCCCTCCGCGATCCCGGACCACCACCCACGGGGCTTTCATCGGGGCTCTGGCACGACGAAAAGCAAGTGTCCAGAATCAAAGTGTTTCCACCTGAGCCACGCTGTGTTTGAGTGTTTCTTAATTCTTCCTTCCCTGGGATGTCTTTTGAAATGCAAGGAGTGCTGTTGACCCATTAAGACCTGTCCACTCCAAACTGCATCCTGCATCAACACAAACCCACAGGAGGAGCAGGAAACCAAACCAACTCCAAGCTGTCAGAGACATACAAATGCAAATTAATCACCATCCCCAGAGAGAAATCCCAAACCGTAAAATGTGAGTACCTGGCTGTGCCCACGGCTGCTGTGGAAGAGGACACTTGGGCCCTCCCTGACCGGCCATCGTCTTCAACGCTGAAACCTGGCAGACGAGACAAAAAGAAAAATGTCTCCTTTCATGTCACCACTCTTGAAGGACACACACCACCATCTGAACCTATTAAACCATAATATTAGTCAAAGGTTTAATCCTAAAAACTGCACCATAACTCATAATCCTTTTAACTAATAATATACTTTGGCAAAAAAATTCTTTTTTGATTTTAAAGGCATATGCTGTCTTGCCTTTGTCCTGAACGCCAATGTCCTGAACATTTTAGAGAAGGTAAAACTGAGGACCCAAGGGAAATGTGAACACAAAACAGGTGTTTTTTAAGTGTAATGTCTATTACATTCACATTAAATTATTTGTATGCGGTTAGAAAAATACCGCCCCAGCAGGACAAAATCTCATTTACCTACCTAGAAATTCTTTTTACTTTGTCACAGGCAGAGAGAATGTTATGAAGACAGACAAGACTTTCAAGTAGCATCAAAAGTCATACTTGACCAACCAGTGCTATAGGAAGCCTTGGATGCTCACCTTTTATTCATCTCCCTTTTCATTCCTCAGCCTTCAGTACAGAGAAGCAAACCAAAAAAAGTACCTTTGGCTGCTTGGGCAAGTCTGTTCTTAAGATGGCAAACTGCGGTGGGGCTAAGGGGTAGATGGGGCCGGTAAAGGACAAAAACCACATGAAACAGTTTTTTTAATGGACTGTTAGGTGCCAAAGGTCCAGGCTATGACCTTGGCTTCACTACTGTCTCGGCAGAAAAATGTGAGAGCCAACTCTTTCGAATAAAGAGGGCCACAAAAATATTTAGGCAGAAGACGGGCACAGACAGGATACAATGTTAACTCCGATCCAAGCTCACACTCCTGACTACGCCAGGCCTTTGCTCAGGCTGCCGGGTGTATAAAATCACCCTTTCCTATGTCACTCAATTTCTGTCTGTATCTTTAACTTTTATTGTGAGAGACAGCTTTAAAAATAAGATCATATATAGGATTATAGAGTAGACAATGCTAAAAGAGATATATGTTCATGTTTGGTATTTATTATACAAAATATTTCCCAACATAACTATGTAAACATACTCATGGGTCTACATTTACAAAATTAGGAATAGAGTGCTGTGACATCTTTTTTCCCTCTGCTTAACTTGAAATTCTGGACATTTTTCTGTGCCCAACAGTTATGTTTTAATAGTAATGGCTTCCTATTATCCCACTGATTGTTCCAGAAGTTTATCAACTTCATAATGACGTGATGCTGTAGGTTTAGACTGAATTAATTATTTTTATATTAAAAAGCAACACAAACTTGTATACCCAGCTCTATTATCTCAGTAATATATACTTTAGGTCAAACTGCAAAGAGCAGTTTCTTCAAAAGTCTTCCCCAATTAACCCTCTTTTATTTAAAACCCTGAGACGAACACAGACCCACTGTCAAATGATGACATTGTGATACACTTCGTAAAGTTTACAGATTTTCTATCTTGATTTCCCACTGGGTTAACTCCTTGAGAACAAAAATTAAATTTATAGGTCAAATTCTATCACATGCACTACAATCAGAAGAAATTTAAATTTATAGTTTTGCTGAGGAAACATAAACTTCAGAGGGAATATTAAGAATAAACTCATAACACTGCAGTAAACTGCTTGAAAGAAAATGAATATTGCCAAATACAAGTCTGAGTATTTTTAGCATAAACTGGTCCCACCAGGGAGAAGCACTTATTAGCTTAGTTATAATCTTGAAATGTAGTTCCTAAAATGCTTTCATTTGGATTTTTGCTAAAGCAAAACATGCGCTTCAAATCTGTCATATTTTACTGTAACATTTCTGCAGCATTTACAGAGTCTACTGCAGAAATGCTCTTTTGGTCCTCATAATGCTCTTAACTAGGGAAGAGGGATGCAATAGCTAAGGCTTGGAGAAACTACCTTGCTACCATTTCATTCAGGAGGTGGCGGAAGGGGGTCTAGAGTGAGCTCTGCTTTCCCGAGTCAAAATTGTAGGCTCTCTATACCCATGGCCAGTCCAACCCCTACTTAAGGGTTTGTTTCAAGCAATGTTCAATATAATAGAATTCTAAAACACTAAGGAAAAAGTATCAACAGTTTTTGAGTTTGACAGAAGATATCTAATCCAAACTGTTTTCATATCTCCAACACTTAGAACAGTACTACATTCCCTAGGGTAACTCAAATAGTTAGAAAAAAGGTTACTTTTCAAGGAGCAGGAAACAGGGCAATAGAACATATATGTTATTCTAGAATTTACTTTATTTTCCTCAAAAAACACATTGTACCAAAAAATCAGGGAGAATGTTTACCCAATTAGATTAAGAGTCTGCAGAAAGGTCTTATGTATATTGGGTCACTCTGCACAACTTTAGTTTCTCAATCTGTGAAATGAAGATGTTTTACTTTCTCTAGGTACCAGGGATGTAATGAGAATTAATGAAAACACAGCATCTCAACAAGGAGAGCCAAGGAAGGAGCTATACAGGCAAAAAGGCCAATTTATAGCAGGTGACAGGGGACTGGAATCACACCCCAGTCTGGAGGCTCAAAAACAAGTCTTCAGGCAGCCTAAGAATGTTCTTTCCACTCACACAGTCTGTTTTATTATGCAAACCCATATATATTTTAAAAATCAGTCTAAACTTAAAAACAAGCTGAGAACATTTTGTCGGTAAGGCTTATATCCAAATGGTAAAATACGGACACCTACAAACATGCATCCAAATTAGAGATGAAATACGGTCTCCTTCCTGCATCTATGGATGCTGCTTTTCTTGCAATCATTCATCAAGGTATAATCACCGACTGCCTTATAAAATGCCAACTATAATAAAAGAGGCACAAGATTCTGCACTTGCAGATTTACCTTTAAAGAAAATCATTCTAAAGTTTTAAAATCATTTATTTTGTCTCTGCTATTCTAGTAGCATTCTCCAGATAAAAAGTGAAAAATGTTGGGTCCACAAATTCCAAGAAGCAACATCTTAAAGGATCACACATCTCCGTGTGAACTCTAGTGCTCCCGTTGTGCTCCCGCTGTAGGCCTGTGCGTGTGCAGCTTTGTCTCTGGCTCACCCCATTCCAACAGGATGGGGGGAGGGACCTGAATTTGGAATAAGAGAACATGAAAGGTATACTCAGGCCTCCTAGCTGGAGTATCTACGAAGTATTCCGACTAGAGTCTGAAGAGCAGGGAGGGGCTGAGGTTGACAAAAGAAAATGAGGCAACAGTGAATAGTCTGAGCAAGGGCAACACAGAGCCTGAGCACGGGGATGGGACCGACTTCTCAGCGACGTCGAGAGGAGCGCGTTTCCCTCGCTGATCCCTCAGTGAGGGGTGACGAAAGAGGTGTCCCCGCGGTAGATGGGTAGCATGTCCATGGAGAGCTATTATATGATTCAGGCTCGGAATACATGTTTTCTACATAAACCTCTTTTTTTTTTTTTTTTAAGATTTTATTCTTAAGTAATCTCTACACCCAACTTTGGGCTTGAACACATAACCCCAAGATCAAGAGTTGTTCACTCCGATTAGGTCAACCAGGTACCCCATAAACCTCTAATTAAAAAAAAAATGTTCATTGTGTCCAGAGCCTTCCAAAATGCACAATTACAGAGTCATACCAGATTTACCAAACTTGTACTAACATTTGCTTAGATAGCCACATCAGTGAATTTACATTCTCTTGACTTCTATGAAGACTGTGCGTTTCCAGAAAAACACTTTAATCCTAGATTTCATTATAATCCACTTGCTTATGTCAGAAGATCCAATCTACTGCTCTGTTAGTGCAGAATACTCACATATAATATTTCCCACCAGTATTAATGTGGATTCTCTCCCAAAAATACATACTACAATCTATACATATAAGGACAATTTCAGCAAAAACTGTAATGACTTGTCTGTAAATTATGAAGTATCAATACTTGTGCCATTTTTTAAAAATCAAAACCCAGCAGGAAACATTTCTACTACCCTCCTTTTAAATTTATGTGGTGGGGAGAAACACACTCCAAATACTTAATATGAATGGATTATATCCAGTAGACATGTACCCTATGCTGGTGATAAAAGAGTAGCTTGATTGCTTTGACATTTCTATATTTGCTTTTCTGATATTTATTATTATTTTTAAAAACAAATGTCTTCTGTCTTTTGAACAAAAATCAAGGCTTCAGGCATATCAGCGTTGATGGCCCCAACAAAAAATTACTAACAGACAATTCACTTAGTTGTCTCCTGGTCATTTCAAAGATACATCTTGTCTTCCCAGTTAGGATGTAGGTAACTAAATTTGAGAGAAAGGGCTGTCATATTTTAATTACTTAATTCTTAATAATTATAATGTCCTCTAATACATGTCTGGACAGACAGCAGAGGCTTAATAAATGAAAGCTAATTTCAAGAGTATCTAAGCATTTTTATGAAGTCCTTCATAACAGTATGTATTAAAACAAAACAAAACAACGATTAGGTTGAAACAGGAAAGTCAAAGTAGCCATACTCTGATTTTTTCGTTGCTAGCATTCGCCAGCAGATGAGTTTTGGCTAGGAGTCAATATCTGCACTCTTTCTCTTAAAAAGCAAAAACTGTGCAAGCGTATCTAAAAGTCCAAACCAAAAAGCTTCCATAATAGGAAACACGGTGATTTCCTAGATGGAATCGTTAAGATTTGGGCTTACTAGTTACTGTCTCCTGCCAGAGTTTTCACAAGAGGGTAATTCAAAAGGAAGTCTAAGGAAGGATTCAAAATTACTTTAGCAAATAGGCACCAACGTCTCTACCTTTGTCATGAACTCCTCCAGCTGCTCTACAAACTGCTTGGTCTGCTGCTGAATAAACTGCTCGCAGGCCGATTTCAGATGCCGGTCTACATCTTTTTTAGAGTCAAGATAATGTTCTCTTATCTCAGGAGTTCCCTTAAAAAGAAGATGACAATTTCCTCCTGTTTTTATGTGCCAAGAAATGACCAGACATGTCAAGAATGCCGATTATCTCCCACCACCAATGAACCAGACTCCTTCTCACCTCCAACAAGAACTCTATCAAGGCATTGTTGCTATTCAGCCTAAAAAATCTTGGGACAGTCATGGGGTTCAGGATTTTAAATGCTGCATCTGCGAAACAAAATGACTCATCCAGTGAACATGTACAGTTTTAAGAGAAAAGCCGAGTTACTGTTTCAGTGTGTTAATATACACTAGTTCTCTGTTACCACAAAGCAGAAGTTTCCTTTCTACCAACTCATCTCCATGAATGGAGGAGCATGAGATCAGTGCCAACCACAGCTACAGTACCCACACACGGCTATTTTCCCGAAGCCAGGCTTGTGACATGACTATTAATCTCAATTATTCATTTACAGGGGGGAAAAAAAAGCAAAAGGATAAATGGTAATTGATACCTTAAAATTTCACTGCTTTACTTTTAGGGCGCTAAACAGGCTTTTCAAAGAAACAAATTCATATACTTACCCAGCTTCATTGCTTAGGGTCCTGCCTGGCACAGAAATTTATTCATTTGAAAAGCAGAATGAATAAACTCATGTGTCAGCCAGAAGAAAAACACCAAAAGGACATATTTACCCCTCAACCTCCAGACTAACTAGAATCTATGGAAAGTACTAACTGAGGTCTCATTGATGTTCAAATGCAATAAGATATAATGTTAGTCATGAGAGGTTAGAGGTTTAAAAGTAAAGAGAGCAAGTATCCTTAAGTGATAGAACAGACACGTCTTCGCTTTGTCACACTGCAGAAAGCAAAGCACCAAACGCTTTCACCCTAGTTGTTACCAGCGTCCACACAGCAGTGCTGGCTGCCCGCACCCTGGTCTGACTGAGAAAGACCTCTTTGTCACACTCAGTACTGAGAGTAAAGCTTTGGTAAATGGCTCCTTGTTTCTGCTGTCTTTTCTAGCAGACAACCTAAAAGACGGTCTGTGATAAATGGAATCAAATCAGTATATGGTAGGATTACACAGGCTTTATAATGTTTTACGGAAAACATACTTTAAACCAGTATTTACCAAAATCTTAGGGCATTTCATTTTCTCACACTTCAGTGGATCTATACCAGAACTAAGTAAGCAGCAACAAATTATAGATAAGAAATTAAGTGAAAGAAAGTAGAATTGCCCTCCTTTATTCCATCACTTAAAAAAAGTTAAGGATGAGCAGCCCCTCGCACTCGTCAAGGTTAGAACACTATTCCCATGCTGTGCACTGAAAGGACAGAAGGGAATCAACTAGACTGCTAGGGGGACGGAAGCCTCTGATGAGAAAAAGCTCTAAAAAAATTATGCATTCTATGAAAGCCAAAGCCAGAAAACCTGGCCGCTGTTAAAAAAAAAAAAGGGGGCTCCTGGGTGGCTCAGTCGGTTAAACATCCAAACTTTGGCTCAGGTTATGATCTCACTGTTAGTGGGTGTGAGTCTCGAATCCGGCCGGCTCTGTGCTGACAGCTAGCTCAGAGCCTGGAACCTGCTTCAGATTCTGTGTCTCCCTCTCTCTCTGCCCCTCCCCCTGCTTACACTGTGTGTGTGTGTGTGTGTGTGTGTGTGTGTGTGTGTGTGTGTGTGTGTGTGTGTGTGTGTGTGTCTCTCTCTCAAAAATAAACATTAAAAAACATTATAAAAAATAAATATATAAATAACACACAAGCTTACTATTCAAATTCCAACAGAACCAAAAGTTATTCTCTGTGGTGAAGAGGAGAAAGGATTAGGAAAAGAGTAAACTGTTCTAACATGCTCATGAAGAGGTCCTTTGGCTCTCAGGAGAATTCACTATGTTACAAGCACAGTCATTAGGAAACTAACAACCAGCCACCCATGCAAATCCTGTGTGCAAAGTTCTCCTAAACCACAGAGTGCAGGAAATCCTGTGAGTAACTATTTTCTCAATTCCCCCAATACTTAAGAGAGAAGTCCATTATATAAACAAGGTCACATTAGAGCTTAATTCTCTTGGAAATGGTTAAGAAAAGATAAAGTTTAGATAAATTCGTAAGTAGGGGAAAGTAGAGATATTCTTAGTTCTATATCTTGAACCACTTAAGATCAACATCTTAGAAAATAATTATTTTGATCTTTTAGAAGTCAGCTCTCTTGTTAATCCAGTCAGAGACAAATCACTGGGAGAGATGAATCATCTTTCCCAAAATGATTCAATGTCTATTAACAATTCAAACCCCTATCCACATAATTATATAACAACTAGCTGATTTAATAATACAAATTAGGCTTATTTAAGCACCTAGAGCTTATAAAGCACTTGAACATACATTTTTCATGTTTAGTGATCTCAATAACCTGGTGAAGTTATCGTGACAAGCTGATTCTGCTCATTTCACCTCAGACAGAAAAGCTACAACCCCCATCCAAGATCACACAAGAGCCAGGAAATGGTGGGCCAGGAACAGAACCCAACTCTTTCAGGCTCTTAGATAAGAACTCCTCCATTTCACCCAGCTGGCTTCCTGAATTTTCATGAACTAACAAACTCTACTCAATGTTTAAAATCGCTCCAATTAGCTGACACTTGTAAGTAGTTGTTACACTGATTTTTCATTTTTTAACTGGTTATGGTAATATGTGGCAGAATCAAAGAGAAGTAACGCTATATTACAAACTGAAATGCTCAGATACAGCTCCCTTCATAAAGAAAATACAGAAAGTTAGATGCAATTAGGATGTTGAGAGCTCAGCTCAGTACGAACAAGTAACAAGCTTAGCAAGCAAGGCATGCAGGACAATTGCAGATGAACATAAAATAAACCTATAACCTTTGCTGACACATTTGGACAGGTCAAACCCACCCAACTGTGCCAGCCAGGACAATAAAGTACCTCTAGTTTTCTTGAGGTCCAGGGAAATTTCCTTAATGGTGAATTCAGTATGAAATGGAGCAATCTGTTCACGAAGGATCAAAAGGTGCTTAATTAAGAAAAGTTGTCCATCAATCTGAGTCTAAATTGTAAGACAGAAAAATGGATATTATCACAGATTAAATAAAAACATATAAAACACAGGTGTTATTAATCAACATTAATCTGCCTAACTTCATGGCCCTTAACCTAACCATAAGTACCCATGCTCCTTTGCTGTGCAATGAACTCCCCATATTACCCATGTGAGAATTATCTGGAAAAATCTTGCTGCAAACACTTACACGGCCATCCACTCTACTTCGTCAACCCAAGGAAGTAAATCAGACCAAAGGTTGTAAAGTGAACACATTTAGAAAAAGAAACCAGATCTACATTAACTTGGTTCAGAAATGGAAGAGATGGAGTGACCCAACCTCAGCACGGAGCAGGAAGTAGAGTTCAAAGCATGAGCATGACTCTGGCCTCTCACAGCTTTCCAGTCTTCATCAAGTAATATGGCTCTCACTATTTGGTCAAAGTGGTTTCAATATCCAGAATATCAGAAATACTCACATTTACACAAAAGTACTAAAGGAGTTTCCAAATACAGAAATGAGCTGGGGTTACCACTGTGGATTATCCTCCCATCGACAGAGCCCTGCCTGCCTACACCCTGAGAGTGGCTGCACCCGATATGACCAACAAGAGCCGAAGTATGGAAAGAGCCCAAATGTCCATTGATGGATGAATGAATGGATCAAGATGTGGTATCTATATACAATGGAGTATTACTTGGCCATCAAAAAGAATGAAATTTTGCCATTTGCAACTATATGGATGGAACTAGAAGGTATTATGCTAAGCAAAATTAGTCAGAGAAAGACAAATATATGACTTCACTCATATGAGGAATTTAAGAAACAAAACAGATGAACATAAGGTAAGGGAAGCAAAAATAATATAAAAACAGGGAGGGGGATGAAACATAAGAGATTCTTAAATATGGAGAACAAACAGAGGGTTGCTGGAGGGGCTGTGGGAGGGGGGATGGGCTAAATGGGAAAGGGGCAATAGGAAATCTACTCCTGAAAGTACTGTTGCACCATATGCTAAGGATGTAAGTTAAAAAATAAATTTAAAAGACAGACAGCCAGACAGCCAGACAGCCAGAGAGAGAGAGAGAGAGACAGACAGACAGACAGACGGACACTGCCCCAGCATCTGCTCTGCCCTGTTAAGGCTCATCCGGAACAGCCTTATGATTCAAGTTTCACTGCCAAAGTTCAGACCCAATCCTGAAACAGTGAAAAATGATAACTTTCATTTCAGGAAAAAGTCTGTGTATTAACAAAAGCAAGGCTGTGTTTGCTGGTTCTTGCTGCTTACTCAAGACAGAATTTTACTCTGAAAATATTTCTAATGATGTTATACTATACTAGGAAAAAGAAAAAGTCCCTCAGTAAACAATAAAAACTTTAAAGGGATTATTAAGCAAAATAACTCCTTTCTGATCTCTCCCTCTCTTCCTTCTAAATAAGCCCATAATCAACAGAGAAGTATGATTTACTGATGGACACTGACTTTGCACTCTGGCACACAGAGCATTAAATAAGAAGGAAACACTACACATTCTGAATACTTGCTCTATTTTTCAAAAAACTAACAACTCCAAGGGGCAAGAATAGTACAATATAGATGGGCTTTACTAAAGCTGTTATCCAGCAAATAGTATCCTGTTAGCAATTTACTGATCTACTGGGTGCTCAACTTCAGTAAGGAAGAACAATTTCTTGCCTTAAAAAGCTAAGACACTAAGTGATCATTTTCTTAAAAGGCAAAAGTGCAAACTCTGGAATGAAAATAAATTAGCTAATGCTTACCAAATAGAGGGCCTCCTCATAGGTACTTAAACCCTTTACAATATGCAGGAAGCAAAGCTAGACAAAATAGGACAGCCTCACAGGCCTCACAGGGTAAGGACTAAAGAATCAAAAAGCCCTTCACTCCTCCCTTTAAAAAGAGAACAGTGTGTATATGAAGACCTAAGCCTATAAACTTATTTTTAAATTAGGTCATTTTTTTTCTCCTGATGATCTAAGAAATACATGCTCATTCTAGAAAATCTGGAAAGTAAGAAAAGTATAGAGAAAAGAAAAAAGAAAAACCGTCCATAGTCCCCCAAAAGTTTTCAACGTTATTGTTTTGCTATGTTTTCACCACATAAAATCATAATGTATAGCTGATTTGTATCCCTTTTTTTGCCAGAACATATTTAAGTTGAATGTTATTGCTTCATTAAAAAACTTAATGGCCATGTAATAGTCTACTATGTGGAATATGCCACAATTTATTTAATCATTTACCTAATATTAGAATGTCTTTCCTGATTTCATATATTGTAAGAAATGTGAGAGCTCAGACTTAGAAATACTTCTTAAAACTTAAATCTGCCTGTCCAGAGTTAACTTTCCACCCTCTCTCTAGCATACAAAAATTCTACCTTCCATTCCATGAGTGGGAGAATGCAGTGGTCACAAACAGAGGGTGTGTGTGTGTGTGTGTGTGTGTGTGTGTGTGTGTGACCCTAATTTATCCAAAACTTTGAATACTCAAGCAGCAGAAAAGTTTCCCTGGAAACACCTCCCCCCGGGGGACAGGTAGTTTAACAGAGGGTTAAACAGAGCAACACTTCTACCCAGGCTATAAAAAGTTCTCAGGGGCCCTGGGAGCAGGCTTCAGCCCCAGATGCCTTCTTGATTAACGACTGGAAGTCACAAAGTCATGGCAACTATTTCCAGTCATGCAACCCCTGCACCACAACTGTCTGTTCTCCAAATAGACTTGGTTGATTTCCTCCATTCAACTATTCAAAACCATCACTAAATGATGATTATAAACTGCAGTTTTGGTCCTCCAGGGAAACAGGAAATCTACTACCTTCCCGGTGTCTAGGGCTATAAGAAGCAACTTTTATCCTACAGAATGTATAATCTAAGTACCCTTTTTGGTACTTTGGCAAAGTTGGCACTCTTTATTTAGCACTATAACAAAATACAACTGAGCCTTGAACAACATGGTTTGAACTGCGCTGGTCCACTTACAACATGTGCATTTTTTAGAGTACAGTAATGTATCTTCTCTTCCCCATGACTTTCTTAGTAACATTTTCTTTTCTCTAGCTTACTTTATGGTAAGAATACAGTACATAATACATATAACATCCAAAATGGGCTAATTGACTATGTTGTCAGTAAGGCTTCCAGTCAACAAAAGGCTATTTATCAGTAATTCAGTGTTTGAGGAGTCAAAAGTTCTACATGTATTTTCAACTTCGTAGGGGGACCTGTGCCCATAACTCCTGCGCTGTTCAAGGGTCAACTGTTCGAGCTCCTCTTAAAGGGCCTCAAAATTAAATTATATTAAAAAAACATATCCTACTGCCAAAATGGCTTTAAATTTCTGTGCCTACAAATAAATGCTGTATTGAACCATATTATTATAGGTAACAAGATTTCACCTAACACTTCATCAAACCTTGTTTTTGCTGATAGACTCTGATGCTCCAAGTAGTGACTGAATGCAGGCAGACAAGGCTTCCTGGGATAATCCTTGGAACACTGCCCTCTGGCGAAATAAAAGAAAAACATTACCCTGAAGTGTTTCATAGCACAGGAAAAAGAAAAATTGTAAGCTGAGTACAACGAACAATGAATGCTTGCTTACCCTCATCCACTGAATTAAGTTATATTACTGGCACTATTCCTCCTGGAACTTCCTACTCGTATTCCTAGTTCTAGACCAATACTTAGTTTTGTAATATGCATCTCTCAAGACACTCATGTGACCCTTCAACAACATCTCCTTAGCACCTACTTCACACCAGGCTCTGTGCTAAATAGTGCTAAATAGTGGTGGGTGGACAAGGGAGATGTGGTTTTGACCCGATGGAGCCCTGACTTCCGTAAGTTGGAGGCTTTTTTTAAACTCAATAAAAACAACTTTAAAACAAAGCCTCAGTAAACCAAGTTCTAAAAAATTTATCTCTATGCAGGGGGTGGGGAGGATACACCCCCCCTCTTTGAACTATATTCTTAAGAGACAGTAGCATCTGGATAATTAATTACATAGCTGTTGTATTTAATCACTTTTCTCTTTATATGCACTGGAGTTGTTACACAGTTTAAATTAAATAAAACCACTGAATTTTAGGGTTGCCTGGCTGGCTCAGTCAGAGGAACGTGCAACTCTTAATCTTGGGATATGAAGTCAACCCCCATGTTGGGTATAGAGAGTACTTAAATAAATAAACAAAACAACCACTGAATCTTATAAACTATTTCAGCAGCAAGCTAAGTAAATAAATGTAGACAAATCTAATCTTTCAAGACTGATAATCACCCACTACTGTCCATCTACATTAATCATATTATTAAACATTCTGGAATGCATACAGTAACTCTTACCTAAAATCAATAGAGTGTTTAAGTTGGTGCTTAAAAACAAAAAAAGTACTGCTAATTTCAGCAAATCACTAAAATTAATCCCATGATTAGAAACACATGCAGCCTTAATACTACTTATCAAGGATGCTGATTTAAATGGAGTACAAAACTAAAGTAGTTGCATTTAGTAATAAATTTAACACTAAATGTGTATTATGTATAGTATAACCTTTCTGCATGTCTTTTTCCTTATCTATAAACTAAACTAAAACAGATGACTTAACTAGTAGTTTTAAACTTTTAGGTGGGCATAGGTCCCTATGAAAAGTAATAAAAGCCTTCTCAGAAAGACACAAATGTAAACATGCATAAACAATTTTGCCCAAAATGTGAAGGTGTTCATAGACTCCCCAATGGCCACACTAGTGAATTCTAAGGGCCTATAGAATGTGCAAATTAAGAATTCCTAACTTAACTGATCTTAAACTTATCTCTATATTGAAAAATCATATGATTTGAATTACTTTAAAACCAAACAAACTACCACATCAATATCTTAAAATTAAATTTCACGTGAAAGAGCAAGCAATTTATGGTAAAGATACAAGAATTTACACACATACATCTATGCATCTGTACAATTTGGAGAGACACACAAGAGTTCTTCGAACTGTTGGATACCACATCCCATGAAGATCTGCTGGAGAAATTGTAGTCTGTGGTCTAGGATTGAGGGATTCTGTTGAACCTAAAAACCCAAATGGAAAAAAAGACACATTTCACACACATAGAGGTCCATCTTATTTGCATGGCAACTAAA
>NC_043703.1:54174987-54212478 GCF_006229205.1 Suricata suricatta | reverse complement strand
ACAAAAGCAGAGCTAAGATAATACTTTGAAACAACTGGGGAGAGTGACGTATGGACCGGGTATTAGAGGGCATCAGGAATCTTTATTAAGTGTTTTAGTGCAATAATGGTTTATGGGTATGTAAGAGATGTCCTTCCTTTCTGAAGAGAGGATGAAATACTCAAGAGTAAACTGGCAATGATGTCAATAATTTACATTAAAATGATTAGCAAAAGACTGGGGCGCTTGGCTGGCTACATCAGAGGAGCATATGTCTCTTGATCTTGGGGTCACGAGTTTGAGCTCAACATTTGGTGCAGAGATTATGCAAATAAATGAACTTAAAAATATATAAAAAATAAAATGATTACAAAAGAATATATGTATATATAATGTGATAAAATGTTAAGTCTTGATTCCTGGTGGTGAGTACTGGTATGCACTGTTCACCGTGTCATCCTTTCTACTTTTCTGTGTATTTGAAATCTTTTCCATAATAAAAAAATAAAAGTATAGCCAAGCAAAACATAATTCCCTTTTGTAAAAAGGAGCCAGAACTGCCTGTACTTAGAAGGAGATCCAGAGACTGATATACAGAGTTATGGGTGAAAACAAAGAGGAAATGGCATGGGTTAGTGCTTTCATTTTATAATTCTGAATTAATTTTTTGGTTTTCAAAAGCATGTAGTACTTGTGTCATTTCAAAAGCCCTGCAATGGGGCCTTACTTTAAACTAAAATAACTTTATACTAAATTCCTTAAAAAGAATAAACCAGACAAATTTTATCAAAGAATATTTAGGAGATTAAGTATCTATTATGTCTGCAGGATCCCTCCTTCAAAATAAAAAGCCAAAAAATTACCGCCAAATAAAAGTTTAATGAAATTATCCAACTGCCAATCCCTCCTCCTTTGGCTTCGATCACACCTTATCCTCTTGCTCGCCTCTGACCTCTCTGGCTGTTCCTCCTCAGTTCACCCAGGATACTCCATTTTGCTCCCTATTGTCAGTATCTGTTAAGGTCCTCTCTCTCTCTCTCTCTCTCTCTCTCTCTCTCTCAGATTTCTGTTATTAACACTCTATTCTCAGTGCTGGGGTGATCCTATGTAAGTCCACTGCATCAAGTACTCCACAGTCTTTATTTCCAAATCAGCCCTCCTCTTTATAGCTCTAAAGAAGTACTGCCCAACAAAACACAATGTGAGCCATAGACGTGACACATTAAAATGCCACATTAAAAAAAAGTAAAAAAACCCACAAATGAAATGAGTTTAATATATTTAATACATATCAAAAATATCACCATTTTAACATGTAATCAAGGCAGAAATTACTAATAAGGTATTTTCCATTCTTTATTTCATGTTAAGCCTTAGAAATCTAGTGTGCATTTTATATGCTAACAACATATTCAGATGAGCCACATTTCACATGCTCAATGGCAGGCGGCCACCATGCTGAACAGGTTGGCTCCAGACTGATATACACACATCCTCTCAGTTGTCCCACATGGACCCTACTAAGTCTTCCTCAGCCCCTACACCTAGTATGACATCAAATTCTACTGACTCAAGCTTTTAAGGTATGTCTCATCTATATACTTCTCTCCATCCCTCATTAGTACCCTGGTTCAAACCACCTTTATCTTTCAAATGGAAAACAAAACAATCTCCTAACTAGTCTCTACAGTTCTGCCAACAGAACCTTATTTATTTTAAGGCCAGCATGGGTAAAAGAATACAGACTTTACCGGGGAAAGGGAAGGAGTACAAGACCGGGGTTGCCAAGACAGAAATGTAATCTAATCTCTCCAATAACTCTTGAAAAGGTTTTCTAGGACCAAGAGGTATACATGGCATACGTTCTATTTCAGAGGAGGAAATTTTAACCCCTATGGGGCAAGCATGATAAAATGGCTTTGCCAGAGAGGGAATACCCAGGCTGCTTGGCGGTCTGGCTTCAAGGTATCAACTCTTCACAGAGTATCTCAAAACACCTGATGATACCCTACACCTGGGAACGTGGAGGCTGCTGGGACTCCGGCAAGGCTCCCACTCCCAGGCTCCCCCATCCCAGGCCGTCCTGGCTCCATGGCAAGCTGAGCTTCACTGTCCCCCTAACGGCTAGAAGGAGAGAGAAGCCAGCTCACTGTCTACATAACTTATGAGAATCCAGGACGATTCCTGGACAATTTTGCTCCCTGCAAAAAAAGTACCATGGTCCAAGCTATCCCATACATTTCAATCAGTATTTTATCCCAGCCCCAGGCACTCAATATAGTTACAAAATGCAAATCTGGTGGTACCATGATGCCAATATGCTAAATTACCAAGAAGTTCAAAGTCCACGAGACTATCACAGACACCTACCTGGCCTGCTTTATCTGCTCCTTCCCTACAAATAACCTATGCCCAAACATCCCAAACTGCTGGACTTCCTCAAAGCACCCAAGGTCTTCATCCCTGCACACCTTCCTCCACGCCAGTCTGTCTTAAACCTTACTTCGCCTGGCTTCGTTCTTGCCTTTATAAACAGTACAGCTTTCGGACACCACACCTCTCACTGAACTCATATTCTCGCACTCAAAGCTCATCTCCCTTCATAATTTTGATGCCCTTCACCCATGATCCAAGAGTGCCCTGTGTACACCTTTAGGCGTGTCACCACTGAATTACATCTGTGGCTTGTCAATCTCCCCCCACTCGTGTGTGGGCTCCTCGAAGGCACACAAGCTGTCTCTCCTGCCTGGAACACAACGAGTCCTCAACAAAAATTTAAATGAATGAAGAATAAAAGTTTGTGTTAAACATAATTAACATACCAGATTTTGTTAGGTTATTAGACTCCGTTTCCTCTAACTGAACATCTGAAAATGAAGCATCCGAAGGTACTTTCTTCTGTTCATCCTTTAAACTCTGTGCAATTTGCTGTGTAATGAAATCAGGAAGAAAATTAAAGTGTGGTTTTTGGCTGTATTTAGCAATATGAACACATTCTCTCCATAAAGTTAAAAAAAAAAAAAACCCCATCTACTTAATAAATGAATGGACTAATAAGAGAACTAAGGCAAAACAACCCATGGAAATGAAAAAGTTACATTAGTGTAGCGTGTCCCTGTTCCCATAAACACACACACGTGTCCCTGTTCCCATAAACACACACACGGCTTCTGTGAACCACTCACCTCAGAACCACTCCCGGGTATTCGCTCAGGGGTCAAACACACAGGCTCACAGAGGAAGCTACTTTCAACTTTACGTTTAGAAACAAAGTTTAAGATTGGGTACTTCCTGAATGCCAGAAATGCTTTATCAAGTAACCGGCCAATTCAAACAACTCATCTTCTCTTTATGTGTGAATGGCTATCTATAGTAAGCTATTTTTCAAACAGATTATTAAAAATCAGCTTATGGACTGACACTATTCAACCATTCTTCACTGCCTAAACAATAACATCAAACACACACAGGTCACAAACTAGTAAATTAGTAATGAAGACTTCACTAGTTTACATTTACACCTTTATAATGGTGGAAATACACAGAAAGGGAGACCTAACAGACACCTAGCTACTGCCAAAGGATTGGCCAGAGAACTATTTGGGAGACCGACTCCAGCCCAGTCCTCTTACTCTGAATGCAGAAACCAGAAAGTACAGCTAATCCCTAAATGGCACACAGATGTCACAGCAAGATCACCTGATACTCCTGCCCCTCACCAAAACAACAACAACAACAACAACAAAGTAGGCAATACTTACCATAAGTCGTGTCCTTAAACCAAAAGGTCTACACATCAGGATACTGGCCATGTGACGACTAACTAAACATACTAAATGCGTCACTAAATTACACGGGGACGGGGGCTTTAGTAAACTTCATCACCGAACGGTCTATTAGATAGAGTATGAGAGACGTTCTGTCTGCAATATAAAACTACTATAAAGAAGACAAGGAAAGAACACAATACCCCAGATTGGGCTGAGAAACAGACCTGGTCTTTGTTATACACTTGGTGGTCTTCAAAGCCACGGTAACTTCTGTAAACGGACTGTCTATTGGTTCCCTGGAATTATTAGCAGTATTTAAACACCAAAAGAATTTCTACTATGAGCCTGCAGAATAAGAAAAGCTGGGTAATAAACTAACAGCCCCAATACTACCTGCCCTACCTATCATGTATCTGATCCCTGCATGGTTGATTTTACATATTATATTAAAAAGAAAAGTACTATGCAAACAATTAACATAACTACCCAAAATATAAATTTAAATAGAAGTCAGGAGAAGGGATGAAAGTTGAGGAGAATATCTGTAAAATAGGTGAGGACATTAAACCAAATGGCCTGGTATATTTCAAGCCTATTAGCTTTAAAACAAACATACTTCTTACTACACATTTATCAGCGTAGGTACTAAAATAAGTTAAGTGAACACGCTGGTGAGGATGTGCAGCAACAGGAATGGGTTAGTATACAGACATATATTTCTTTCCTCTGTCAGCTGAGAGGATCCAAAACCAGAAACCCTCCATAGCTCTGAGCACACCCAGCACCTAGACTTTGTTTTCTAATACCATTCTCCAATGAAAGAAGCCAAGACACCTTGGAGAAATGGCTGACTCTAGGGCTATGACAGGAAATAGACCAGATGCGCCTGGGGCATCTTAAGGAGGCAAGAGACGAGGGAGTGTTCAAAAAACATACAAATCAACCTATAAGCCAGGGATATGTCAAAGGGACTCAGGAACCAACTGAAAGATCTCCCAATGGTCAAAGCTGGAACTATTTGAGCAATAAATAAAATAGCAGTGGCCTATAACCCAAAGTATAAAATAAATATCCATGAGCCCAAACTGATATCAATAAATGATTAAATGACTACATACATGCTTAGAAGGAAAAAGATCTCCCTTGTAGAAAAATTCTAAATAATTTATATAAATACTCTGCATCTCAAGGAAGCAGCATAGCACGGGGGAAAAAAGCAACTTTCCAGTGAAGAAACCAGACAGTGCTAGCTCAGCTAGGTGATCAAGGTCAGTAACAACTTGATAAGTCATCTACCCTAAATATGATGTGCTAAAAAAGGTACTTTGGGTTTTCCTCCCCAAAACACGTAACACCAGCTCATCATGAGAAAAACATCAAATTCCAATGAGATGGGGTGGAAATCCTATAAAACTTAACCAATTCTTCTCAAAAATGTTAAATTAAAGTCATCAAAAACAAGGAAAGTCTGAGAAACTGTCACCGGCAAGAAGAGCCTAAAATAACATGAAAAACAAATGCAAGATATTATCATAAATGGGATAATGGGATCCTGGAATCAAAAAAGACATTACACAAAAACTAAGGAAATGCAAATAAACTATGGCCTTTAATTAATACCACTGTATCGTTACTGGCTCATTAACTGTAGCAAATGTACCATATTAACATAAGATGTTAATTAACAGAGACAACTGGATGTGGGGTACATGGGAACTACCTTCTCAATTTTTCTGTATATCTAAAAACTGTTGTAAAAAGTAAAATCTATTAAACAAGGAAAGAAAATCAGGATATGTGACATCCCAGAAAAGCAGTCTAAACATAAACAAAATAATATCTGAGCCACACTGATAACAAGAGAGATTACTCAGGAACTAAAAGCATGGGGATGAATATAGTATACACTTAGGAAGAAATGGACTTTAAACAGTTTTTCACAGACTAATAAATATAAGTCAGCACTCCTGCTGTAAGCCAATAATAATTAAGGAAAGACAGTTTACAAATATTGCAAAAATTAGACTACATTTTTAAAAATACATCAGAAACATGTAATGACTTAGCAAAATTATTTCAGAGGAACATTTTCAAATTTACTGGCATCAAAATTTCCTTTGGGACTTTTCAAATAAAATAATCAGGCTGCTACTGATAACTGTTCAGGGGTACCTGGTGGCTCAATCGATTGCCTAACTCTTGATTTCAGCTCAGGTCATGATCTCACAGTTTGTGGGATGGAGCCCCACATCAGACTCTGCACTGGCAGGACAGAGCCTGCTTGGGATTCTCTTTTTCTTCTTTCTCTCTGCTCCTCCCCCACTCATACATGCTCTCTCTGTAACATTTATAATAAAAAAATAAAATACACTTTTATTTTAAATATTTTAGATATTCAAACAAACTAGGTCATGTAATTTGTTCTAATAAGTTAAAAAGCAGTCATATTCTAGGGCTCCTAGGTGGCTCAGTTAGTTAAGTGTCTGACTTTGGCTCAAGTCCTGACCTCACAGTTGGTGAGTTCGAGCCCCACATGGGGCTCTCTGCTGTCAGCATGGAGCCCACTTTGGATCCTCTGTCCCCGCCTCTCTCTGCCCCTCCCACTCTCACACACACACACTCTCTCAAAAATAAAAATAAACATTAAAAAAATAGTCACCTTCTTATATGTAAAGGAAACTGAAATGACAATCCCCTTCATATTAAATTTTAATACAGAAAAGCAGAAACATCAAAACTCACCTTTATTAAGAAGCCAATGTCTTATTTTTAAATAAGAAATAATCCAAACTCATAGAAACTAAGAATAGACTGGTGGTCGGGGGGCAGGGGGAGGGCAGGCGGAGAAAGGTGGGCAAAGAGCACAAACTTCCAGTATAAGATAAATAAGTCCTGGGGATCTAATACACAGTAATGGTAACTATAGTTAACAACACTGTATTGTATATTTGAAAGTTGCTAAGAGAATAGATTTTTTAAGGTCTCATTATGTACACATGCACAAAAATGTAACTATGTGAAATGATGGATGTTAACTAATTTACTGTGATAAAGATTTCACAACGTATACATACATTAAACCACGTTGTACACACTAAACTTCTACAATGTTATACATCAATTGTATCTCAATAAATCTGGGAAGAAACTAAACTTAAAAAAAAAAAACATACCATTTTGGGGGCACCTGAGTAGTTCAGTAGGTTAGGCATCCAACTCTTGACTTTAGCTTGGGTCATGATCTCACAGTCTGTGAGTTCAAGTCCCATGTCAGGCTCTGTGCAACAGTGCAAAACCTGCTTGGGATTCTCTCTGCACGTCCCCTCCTCATACTCTCTATCTCAAAATAAATAAATAAACTTTAAAAAAAATTTTTTTTAAATTTAACTGATCAGTTATATATTTCACTCATTGCTTATTAAATGAATCAAAGAATTTTAAAAACAGTCAAATATTGTTTTTAAATATTTCAAGGGATATGAAATAATAGCCACTGTCTATTATATGACTGGTAGGTCAAGTGCTTTCTACCCATTATCTCTCCTCTCACAACAAACCTAAACCTCCACAGTCAGTATCTTTAAACCTACTTTACAAATAATAACAGGTAACAGACACTGATCAACACAGCTAGAATTTGAACCTAGATCTGTCTGACTCTACAGTTCCCCTAGGCCATGCAAATGGCAACCTTACACAAGCAAAATCAGAGTCTAAAGAGATTAACTCTTAGTTTAAAATCTTCAGATCTATAGTTAGACTCAAAAGCCTAGGCTGGAAAGTAATCTGATTGTGTATCTTGTTAGGATATAATCTAAGAACCAAAAGAAGCACAAAAAACCTTGAATTTAATAAGTTTCTTGTTAGTTATGGTATTAGTGGTATAATTCTAAAACAATTATTGAGTACGTTGTAACTTGGAGCAAATGAGTAGATACATGGAAGGTATTGGAAGCCAGTTTCTTTTGAGAGAGAAGGGAGAAACAAATATGGAACGGGGAAAAATGAAGAACCCTACAGAACTGGATTTGAAACAGAGGTTTCAGTACAAACTCATGACATTTAAAATTATATTTTTTCTACCTTTAGGCTATTAAAGGGGTTAGAAGTAATGACATCTACTGCTAGCAATGAAAACACCTAGCACTCAGATCTTGATTTCTAAATATGACTCTCCTCCTGTTAAGAAAACCAAAACTTCTTGGAGAAACAGGTGACTCTAGGTCTAGGGCAAGAAATGTAAACGGTAAGTACCTGGGTCATCTTGTATAAGAAAGCAGAGAAATCTAGTTTGATCAAGATAAAAAGAAAGACTCAAATTACTGGAATCACATATAAAGAGGGAACAGTAATACTGACCTTACGTAAATAAAAAATGTAAATGTAACAACAATGAACAACTGTATAACAAATTAGATAACTTACATGAAATGGAAAAACTCCTAGAAAAATACAAACTACTAAAACTGATTCAAGAAGAAACAGACAATATGAGTAAACCCATAACAAGTGAAAAGACTGAATAAAAAATTACCCACTAAGAAAAGTCAAGCCCAGATTGCTTCACCACTGAATTCCACCAAACATCTAAATTAATACCAAAATTCTTCACCAACTCTTCAAAAAATAAAAGAGGAAATACTTTCCAACTCAACTGTCAAAGCCAGTATTACTCTGATATCGAAACCAGACAAAGATATCAAGAAAAGAGAGAACTACTCACCAGTATCTCTTATAAATATGGATACAAAAATCTTTACCAAAATACTAGCAAACTGAATCCAGAAACATATAAAAGGAATTACACACCAAAACAAATGGAATTTATCTCAGAAATGCAAGGTTGGTTTAACTTCAAAAATTGATAAATGTAATATATCAACAGAATAAAATCACTACATCATCCTAATACATGCAGAAAAAGCATCTGACAAAAACCAACACCATTTCATGATAAAAACACTCAAGAAACAGAAGAGATAGGAACTGCCTCAAGGTGCCTGCATGACTCTGATTTTAGCTCAGGACATGATCCCAGGGTCATGGGAATGAGCCCCCTGTAGAGCTCCACACTGAGCGTAGGGCCTACTTAGAATGCTGTCTCTCTCCTTCTGGCCCTCCCCAGCTCGCACTTTCTCTCTCTTAAAAAAAAAAAAAAAAAAAAAGGGAACTTCCTCAACCTGATAAAGGGCATGTATGAATAATCTACAGCTAACATCATGCTAAATGGTCAAAGACTGGATGCTTTCCCCTGAATATCAGGAATAAGACCAGGATATTTGGTCTCACCATTCCTTTTTTTTTTTAATCTTTACTTATTTTGAGAGAGAGAACATGAGCAGGGGAGGGGCACCAAGAGAGAGAGCATCCTAAGCAGGCTCTGTGCTGACAGTGCAGAGCCGGACACAGGGCTCAATCCCACAAACCATGAGCCAAAATAAAGAGTTAGATACTTAACTGACTGAGCCAGGAGGTGCCCCACTGTCTCACCATTTCTATTCAACACTGTTGGAGGTTCTAGCTAGGGCAATTAGGCAAGAGAGACACATAAAAGGCATTAAGTTTGGGAAAAAAAGAAGTAAAACTATTTGCAGACGACATGATCTTAGGTACATAAATACATATATATTTACACATACATATAGAAAATCCTAAGGAATTCACTAAAAAAAACTATTAGAATAAACTAGTCCAACAAGGTTACAGGATCCAAGATCAATACATAGAAACAAAATATATTTCTATACACATGCAATGAAAATTCAAAAAATGGAATTAAGAAAATAGGTCCAGCGAGGCGCCTGGGTGGTTCCGTTGGTTACGCAACTCTGGATTTTGCCTCTGGTCATGGTCTTATAAGTTGAGCCCCATGTTGAGCTCTGCGCTGATAGCATGAAGCCTGCTTGGGGTCCTCTCGTTCCCTCCCTCCCTCTCTCTCTCTCTGCCCCTCCCCCACTTGGATACACATGTTCTCTCTCTCAAAAAAAAGAAAATAAACATTAAAAAAAAAAAAAGAAAAGAAAATAGTTCCAAAGAGCCTCAGTGGCTCAGTTGGTTAAGCATCTGAGTCTTGATTGCGGCTCATGTCCTGATACCAGGGTCATGGGATGTCCACTCAGTGTGGAGCCTGCTTAAGATTCTCCCTCTCCGTCTCTCTCTGCCTCTCCCTCACTTTCTCTCTCTCAAAAAAAAAGGAAGAAAGAAAGAAAATAGTTCCATTTACATTAGCATCAAAAAGAATAAAATACTTAGGAATAAATTTAACAAGTGTAAAAGTTATCCTCTGAAAACTATATCATTGAAAGGAATTTTAAAAGATCTAAATAATTTCAAAGTGTTCATGAATTAGGAAACTTAACACTGTTAATACGGCAATGGTCCCCAAATTAATCAAGATACAGGGGCCCGCCTAACCAAATCCCAGCTGATTTCTCTGTAGAAACTGACAAGTTGATTCTAAAATTCATATGGTCATGGCAGGGACCAAAAACAGTCCAATCTTTAAAAGCAAGAAGATAAGAGAATTAACATTTCCCGAATTCAAAATTTATTATAAAACAATAATCAAATCAGTATGATACACAAAAAATAGACATAAAGTTCAATGGAATAAAACTGAAGTTCAGAAATAAAACCAAAAAAAAAAAATCAATGAGCAACTAACTTGAATAAGGGGGCCGAGACCATCCGATGGGAGAGAATAGCCTTCCAGCACTGATGGTGGGACAACTGGACAGAATGCTCAGACAACAAATGATGCACAGACAACATGCAAATCAAAACCACAACAAAATACCACTTCATATCCACTAAGATGGCTGAAATCAAAAAGTCAAATACTGACAGGAGTTGGCAAGTGGGTGGAGAAATCAGAACCCTCATGCACTGCTGGTGGGAACGTAAACTGGTGCAGCCGCTTTGGAAAACAATCGGCAGTTCTTCAAACGATTAAACACAGAATTACTATACTACTCAGCAACGTACATGAGAGAAATGAAACCCATGTCCACACAAACATATGTGGATGAATGTTTGTAGCAGTGTTATGTGTAACACCCACCAGATAGAAGAACCCCACATGCCCGTCAGTGGAAGAATGGATCAACAAAACATGACCTACCCAGACGATGGAAAATTATCCAGCCATAAAAAGGCATGAAGTACTAATACATAACATGGACAAACTGTGAAAACACACTAAGTGCAAGACATCATAAAAGACCATGTATTATATAACTCTATTCATATGAAATATCTAGAACAGAGAAACCTATAGACAGAAATTAGTGTTTGCCTCAGGCTGGGGTAGGAGGGTGATAGATAAAGCGTACACAGTTTCTTTCTGAGATGATAAAAATGGTCTAAAATTGACTATGGTGTCACAGGTACCTTTCCATGAATATATTAAAAACCACTAAATTAAAAACTCAAAATGGGTGAATTATAGAGTTTATAATTCAATAAAACTATTTAAGAAAAAAGTCCTCAAAGATTATGGGGACATGTCAAAAGGACAAAGAAGCTATATAAAGGGGCTTCCACTACTCAGATTTCGGACATTTCTGAGCTTCAAAAAAAATAATGACAATAGATTATATGACTTCCACTAGGGTATAAGGGACAGGGGTAGGAAAAAGGGAAGGAGAAAGAGAAATTAATTCTTTACAGCAGATTGCCAACTAATAAGTGTAGAAGAAATGGACGATATGAAAACTGCCATTTTGCTACACCCAGTGTAATAAGTGGTTCAACCACAGATCATTAATGGTTGCAATAACCACTGGGTAATAAGATGCTAGGGAACTCACATAGTCTCTAAGTATCACTTCATCGTTACTCACTAATTACAAAGGGGGTAATCCACTTTTATAATGAAGAAAGTCAGCAACTACATTAACCAATTATGGAACATCCTGTCATCGTGTGCCTTTGATGTGATAAAGGAGGACACAATATCAACTATGTAGTTGCAAAAAAGAAGAGAAGAGAAAGTGTAACCTGAATCTAAATATGAGGAAAACAATCAGACAAATCCAGAATATGGCACATTCTACAATAAAATTGACCTGGTCTCTTCAAAAAAGTCAATGTCATAAAAACAAAACAAAGAAAACAAAACAAAAAAAAAGCAAGTGGGGCAAGACAGTAACTTTGACTGGATCCCACTTTCTAAATTTTTTTAACTTGTTAGTAAAGACATTTGAAGGATAATTCGGAATTTCTGGAAATATACTACTGCATATAAATAATATTTTGAATTAATGTTAATTTATATGTATATATGTAAAAATGGTATGTGATTATGTGAAGAATGTTTTTCTTTAACTTTTTTTAATGTTTATTTATCTCAAGAGAGAGCACATGTTTGCATGCTCATCGAGTAGGGGAGAGGCAGAGAGAAAGGGAGGGAGAGAATCCCAAGCAGGCTGTCAGCATGACCTTGACCCGGGCTTGATCTCACAAACTGTAAGAGCATGACCTGAGCCGAAATCAACAATCGGGTGCTTACACGATTGAGCCATGCAGCACTCCAAAAACATTTTTATCTTAAGAAAGAACGGAAGTGTTCAGAAGTGAAGAATCATGATACCTGTAATTTACATTCAAATGGTTCAGCAACAAAATATCCACACAAAGAACTAAAGTAAATGGGACAAAACACCAACAACTAGTAAATTTGGAAAAATTCTAGATTCAACTGAATATTCAATGATATTAAAGCACTATAATACGGTTTTTAAGAAGGTGTGATAATTGTATCACAGTTGTGTTACAACTAAAAGCGCCCTTGCCAAAAAAAAAACAAGTGTGACTACATCAAACTAAAAAGCTTCACACAACACAAGAAACCACAACAAAGTGAAAACATGACTTACAGAATGGGAAAAAATATCTGCAAACCATATATCTGATAAGGAGTTAATATCGAAAATATATATAGAACTCCTAAAACTCAACAGCAAAAAACCCCAAATAAATAAATAAATAAAAAGGGACAAGGGAACTAAATCAACATTTTTCCAAAGAGGATATACGAATGGCCAACAAGTAAATGAAAAGATGCTCAATATCAATAATCATCAGGGAAATGCAAACTAAAACCACAATGAGAGAATATCCCACACCTGTTAGAATGATTATCATCAAAAGGACAAGAGAAAAATGCTTCTGGGGATGTGGAGAAAAGGGAGCCCCTATGATCTGTTCATAGGATTGTAAATTGATGCAGCCATTATGGAAAACAGTATGGAGGGTCTTCAAAAATTAAGAACAGAACTACTATATGATCCAGCAATTCCACTTCTGGATATTTATCCAAAGGAAATGAAAACTAACTCAAAAGGGTATCTGCACTCCCCTGTTCACTACAGCATGACACGTAATAGCTAAGACATGGAACCTAAGTACCCCCAGTGGATAAATGGATAAGGCAGTTATGGTACATATATACAGGGGAGTATTATTCAGCCATTAAAGGAAAAAAAAAAACAAGGAAATCTTACCATTTACAACAACATGGATAGACCCTGAAAACATTATGCTAAGTGAAATAACAAAGAAAGACAAATATTGTATGATCTCACTTTTATGTGAAATCTAAAAAAAAAAAAAAAACCCAAAAAGATACAAACTTTGAACTATAAGATAACTAAGCACTAGGAATGTAATGTACGACATGACTACACAACTGCAGTTAACAACACAGTATTGTTATCTATCTATATGATAGATAAGAAAGTTGTTGAGAGGTAGATCCTGAGAGGTCTCAACACAAAGAGAAATTTGGTGGGTTTTTTTTAACATTTATTTATTTTGAGAGAGCGTGTGCACATGAGCAAGGGAGGGGCAGAGGGAGAGAGAGAATCTCAAGCAGGCTCCATGCTGTCAGTGCAGAGACTGATGCAGGGCTCAATCTCACAAACTATTAGATCACCACCCTAGCTGAAATCAAGAGTTGGACACTTAACTGACTGAGCCACTGAAAAGCCCCTACAAAAATTTCTTTTTATTCTATCCATATGAGATGATGAATGTTAACTACACCTACTGTGGTAATCATCTTATAATGTATGTAAATCAAATCATCACACTATATGCCTTAGGCTTATACACTGATATATGCTAATTATTTTTTAATGGAACTGGAAAAAAAGACTCCACTGCAAACAATAAAACATGCCCTTACCTTTTAAAGTTGCCTACTAAAGTATTTACTGAAGAACTGTTGGAGTTTGCTGAAAAATAACTAATGGTGAGCAGGGGGAGTAATGGAGGTCGTTGTGAAATAAGACAGGCCATGTGGAAGCTAGGATAATAATATGTAAGAGTTTATTATATTATTCTACTTTTTGCTCAGATTTGAAACTTACATCCAGAAAGTTCTAGATTCTGAGCTGCCTGGGTGGCTCAATCAGTTGAACATCTGGACTCTTGATTCAGCTCAAGTCATGATCTCACAGTAGTGGTGTCCAGCCAGGCTGGGAGAAGTCTGCTTGGGTCTCTCTCTCTCCCTCTACCACTCATGCTCGCTCTCTCTCAAAAAAGAAAAATAATAATAAAGGTTCTAGATTCTAATTCTGTTTTAGCACTAATACCCTCTGCATTATTTAAACTCTGTCCAGCACTCAAAGAAAACACTCATATGTAACTGAATTAGTGAGATAAATCTAAGTCTTCAAACCATAAACTGGTTAATATTGTTTAATTAATCTCTTCAAAGACGTCCTCCAGGGTTTTTATGAGACAGAATGACACATGGTTGGCTATGTGACCATCAACTATAGTGGCTCCTACGTTATCAACCCTCTTCTAAGCCATTTATTAAAAACAAAAAGAAATCACAGGGAACACAAATTCAATTTAAAAACTGAGAACACATTTCCTAGAAAAGGGGAGGGAACTGAATTAGAAAATACAACTTGAAGGAAAAACAACCTAACATCATTTCTGTTCCATTTTTATTTTACTTTATTTCCTATGATTTTATGGTAAGTTTATCCTTGATATTACATCTTGAATGAGAATTAAAAAGGAAAATCCTAGCTTCACTCGTACAAACCATCCAGAAGGCGTGTGGGACTGAGGGAGAGGTCACGCACGGGCCCCTACCTCCATCATCACCAGCTTATCCGGATAGGCCAGGTCCCCAGGCGCAGGCTTGTAGCCCATGATGTCCGTCTGAATGTAGATGTGGGTTCTGTACACGAGCCGCTCTTGCACATCTTCCAGCATCTGCTTTACTCCGGCTGCAAATGCTCCCAGTTGTTCGGCTGATAAAAGAGTGTAATGCATCCATTCCTTTATATTCAGAAAAATGCTTTCTTTAAACAAGCAAAAATATTACTAAATTGCCTAGTAAGGGTAGGAACCATTTTTGCCTCCGAGACTGTGGCTGCATTCTATTTCAGTATGATTCAAAGACCTTAAAAAAAATTAATAAATGCCTTTCAATTTCCTCACATTGAAAACTGGAAAATAAATTTGCCCTTATACCTTCTTCCTGGGCTCTGTGATATTATTTCTACTATTAACATGACTAACAAAATCTGAATTTTAAGGTGTTTTATGCTTTTCAAAAGTTATCTCATACAGCTCTGGACCAATCCTGAGAGAGAGCTAGAGCAGCTTATTAGTTGGGGTATCATTCAATTTTACAAATAAATTGAGTATCATAGATAGTAAATGACTTGTTCATGTTTCTACAAAGAAAAATGAGTAAAAACCTAAAATGAAATATGAGTTCATATAGAATTTCTTCATTCCTAAGATGCCAAGAGTGTTAGAGCATTAATATGTGAGAAAATACACATCTTAGAATAAAGTAAATGCAGTAGAATAAGAAACTCTAGAAGCATAACAAACCTGTAGTGTCTCCCAAGGAAAGTCAAAGAAAAGACAATAATTTCTGCCAGTAAAATAACTACTTGAAGGATTTGTTTGTTTTTTTTTAAGGTACCTAAGTACCATTAGGAAAAGGACAACCAAATCAATTATAGTATCAAAAAATGTATCAGATGGTTATAGTTTTCCAGAGAATTGCTTTTATTTGTAATTTCAAAAACAATAATTCACTATTTTGTATGTGAGCTAAAATAATTTGTTTTTAAATCAAGAGTATGCAATATAGTCAAAGACTTTATGTATTCCAGTAAAAATGTATTAGAAATGCCTAATCCAAAACCAACAATTCTCTCTGGATTTCAGATGCCAAAAAGAAAAGTAACTGTTATTATTTTATTACTAATTTTGCCCAAATTTTAAAATTCTTTCCCTGTTTAATTTGTACTCTAGTCAAAAAGTAAGGTGCATCTTGATTTAAAAAGGGACAAGGTATCAAGCCAGGCTATTAAAATATTAAATTTATATAAGTAAAGAGAGTAGAAGATAGTGGGTTTTCAAATTCATTGAGCCACAGATATTATTAAAATGACTTGAAATTTTGGGGTACGTCATGATCTCATGGTTCATGGGTTCAAGCCCGTGTTGGGCTCTGTACTGACAGCTTGGAGCCTGGAGCCTGCCTCAAATTCTGTGTCTCCCTCTCTCTATATTCCTCCCATACCCATACTCTGTCTCTGTCTCTCTCTCTCAAAAATAAAATAAAAACATTAAAAAAAATTTTTAAAGGCTTAAAATTTTCTAAATTATCATTTACCGTTGTTCTGTACATGATCTTCAAGCACCTCATTTTTAAGAATTCCACAAAGTTCTGATAGAGTCTCTAAGTGAATAACATGAATGATCAAGGGCCTGAAGACATCATACAATGACACACATAGTTTCTCCAAAAGTTCACTAAAATGAAAGAATAAAACATGGTTACAAGTAATAACCTTTTCAGGATTTTCTAATACTATAAATGGCATCACTGATTTCTTCCAGTCAATAAAAATAAAAATCTATTAGAAAATAGTGTGTGGAAACATTATATAATGAGAACTGAAAAATTGAAAACAATACTGTAGATTTTTTTTTTTTTTCCTTAAAAAGCTCAGATCAGGAGCTACTGGCTGGCTCAGTCCGTTGAGTGTCCAACTTCAGTTCAGGTCATGATGACCAGTCTGTAAGTTCAAGCCCCATGTCTGGCTCTGTGCTGATAGCTCAGAGCCTGGAGCCTGCTTCAGATTCTGTGTCTCCCTCTCTCTCAGCGCCTCCCCCACTCATGCTCTTTCTCTCTCAAAAATGAATAAACATTAAAAAAAAATTTTTTTAATAAAAATAAAAGCTCAAATCAATAAGGAGTCTTAAGCAGTCACTCAAATTAGCTGCCCCCAGCCAAATGTCAATATACTACAACTTTATTGCAGCAATACTTTGATACGTATGTCCCTTGCCACAATAACAAATCTCTCAGTAAAGTATCCTTTTAAACTTTACATCATTTGTGAATCAAATGTAACATTTTCCCTAGGAAAGATGAATTCAAAATTCTTGAATACTTAGAGAAACAAACCTCAAAATACTTTGGACATAGGGGCACCTGGGTGGCTCAGTCAGTTAAGTGTCCGACTTCAGCTCAAGTCATGATCTCACACAGTTTGTGAGTTCAAGCCCCATGTCAGGCTCTGGGCTGACCGTTCAGAGCCTTGAAGCCTGTTTCAGATTCTGAGTCTCCCTCTCTCTCTCTGATCTTTCCCTACTTGTACTCTGTCTCTCTCTCTCTCTCAAAAATAATATAACATTAAAAAAATTTTTTTAAGTACTTTGGACATACAAGTATATTTTTGTCAATTTTAAACACTTGAAAGAAAAAACTCAAGTTGTCTATATTCTCCATGTTGTCAAGAGTACTCTTCCCTGCACAGCATTTCACCAGCAGTGATCAACCTACTCAAAACCGTAAGACACATTTATCTCTTCCTAGTACAATAATGTTAGAACCTTTATGAGTCAAAATCACCAAAAGACACAGAAAAAAAAAGAAAAAGTATTAAATAGTGTCTATTTTTAAGTGTTTCTCACTGGTTAGAACTACAGAATTTTTTAACTAGGAAGAATTATACGTAGTGGAGATAAAGGGATGGAGTTTGCCAAGACTTACCTCCCAAATAGGACTCTTACTATCATCCATATTGTCTCCATAAATCTAACATAAAAGCATGTTGACCTTTAAATTGCATTTATTAAAAAAACAACACTGTCCCACCCAGCAGTATTCTGTTCACACATCCACGAAAGTTAAAATACTCTGCAGCTAATTTTTAAAATACTCATATAATAAGCCATGATGGTTATGAGCAAATTACATCTTAAAAGTAAGAGTTAGGGGAGCCTAGGTGCCTCAGCAGCGGAAGTGTCCAACTCTTGATTTCAGCTCAGGTCACAATCCTCGGTTTGTGAGATCAAACCCCATGTCAGGCTCTGGGCTGACAGCATGGAGCCTGTTTGGGATTCTTGCTCTCTCGCTCCCTCTCTCCCTCTCTCTCTCTCTCTCTCTCTCTGCCCCATGTGTGCGTGCACGCACACGCACGCACACACACACACACACACACACACACACACAAATTCCCTCTCTCAAAAAACAAAAACGAAAGTTAGATTTTGTGTACCACCTACTCTAATTTTGATGTTGGTTTTGTGAAAAATTCATTGTACAGTTGGTGCTCATCCTGGCACACATGGACCATAAAGGCACAGCCACTGCGAATCTGCAGGAAACAAACACACGTCACCTACAGTTAAAGACACACAAGGATTCCAGCACTTATAAATAAAGCGAACATTTTATTTGCAATGAGATTATGCATATCTATTTATAAAACTCATTCAAGAACAGAAAATGGTTGGTTTTCAAAGATTTATTGCAGCACATAAATATGGCTCATTTTTATTTTCTGCTTTCGTTTTCTAGACTTTTGACAAATTACTTTTCTAGTTGAAAGGGGGATGTTTAATAAAAGAATCTCTATACATCTTTCTATAGTATGAATGAAAATCACTAAACAAAGAAGCACTTCTGCAGCAAAAGTGAAAACTAAATGGTCAGTATAAATCCACAAACTGTGAAACTTCATCTTTTAAGGAATACTTGTTTGGGAATCTTCATTCTTAAAAAAATATATCAATATGTGAATATTTTAACAAGGTGACTGCTACTAACTACATTAGATTTCTCACAACTGAAAGAAATTCTTTAAGTTTGTTGATATGGGAACTAAAACTCATTTACCCACTTGTAGCTTCTAGCATATCAAAATATCTCAGACCAAACAAACAAAACTCGCAGAAACTTACCAAGGCACAATGATCTCTGTTGTTCTGGCTTGTTAACTCGGTCACAGTACATGTGATGCTGGGGCCTAACAGAAGTTCCCGCTGGTCAAGGTAACACTGATGGATGTCATTCAGCAGTTGTTGGTATCTGAGGAAAAGCACAGGAGGTTGGCGTACAAACTTCTGATTTCAGGTGTGTAAATTAAACCTGATCTTAAATCCCAGAAGTGGTTTCCACACCTCTAAACTGTAAAGTCACTTCTCATTTGCCCACAATAAATACTACAAATACTTATGTATAAAAAGAAAAAACAAGCCATAATGAACTGTGGTTCAAAAGCTATAACGTTTATCTTTTTAAAGAAAGATTTATCTCCCAAGAGTAGAGAAAGATCTTACACCTGTTGAAGTTAAAAGCAAATCCTGCTTAGGGCGCCTGGATGGCTCAGTCGGTTAAGCATCCGGCTTCATGAGTTCAAGCCCCGCAGTCAGCTCTGTGCTGACTGTGACGCGCCTGCTTGGGATTCTCTCTCTCTTTCCCTTTTTGGTTCTCCCCCACTTGCTCTCTCTCAAAATAAATAAATAAACTTAAAAAAAAAGAAAAGAAAAGAAAATCCTGCTATGGAAAAAAAAGATGCCTTGCAAACTCACTAAGTCACGTCTATGACTGTGTTCCCCAAATAATGAATGTGCTGCAAGCAGGCTGACACAGTATGTATGCAAGGTAACTGCTCAGAAAATATGAAGGACATAATAAATTTGGAAAAATAGCACATCAAGAAGAAGGTCATTTGGAAAGTGAAGATATTCTAGGTACTCACTCAGGTATTTTTTCAGATCGTTGTTCTATTTGTTCAATGATAGTCTGCAAAATGAAAATAAATTAAAAATAAATGTTTTAGTTCTACTTTTTAGTTACTTTCTCATTTTAACTAATACACGCTGTTAGAAAATCTATAAATACAAAATGCTGAAACGTAAAAGTCACCTATATAATACCACAAAATAACCACGGTTAATGTTTTAGGATATTCTTTCAGTTTGTTGTATACTATAGTCACTATATTTTTCTTTTTTTAAAAAACCTAGAATTATGTATTCAGCTTTATAATCTGCTTTCAAAAAATTAACATTTCAAAGCATCAATCTACTCAACATCAGATGAAAATGTATGGAAAGCCTTAGCATAGTGCCGGGTATCTAGTAAGCACTCAACGGGTCATTATTATTATTATTTAAAGCATTACTTTAAACAGCCACATAAGAACCCCCAGGGCAGATGCACCATAAGTCAAACACTCTGTTCGACACCCAGACTATATCCTGAGAAGAGCCCAGTGGTCAGGGGCTCTGGGCCTGGAGTGAACCCGGAGGGTCTGGGTGCGCAGCCCAGGACCAATCTGAGTCCAGGAGCGTCTCACATCTCTGAGTGTCCACCTCCCCCTACGTAAAGCTGCCATCACAACAGTATGTACTTCCCAGGTGGGGACCCCCAACACTGGGTCAAAAGAGAGACTTTTAGGGGCTCTTGCTCCATTCTCCTAAAACGTTTCTGAGAAAGGAACTGATTGATATCCCTACCAGCAATATTGTCTGCCTCACCAAATACTCAAAAGCACAGACTGTTACACCTTAATCTGACACTTTCTTGGCAAAAAATGCCAGCTAACCTTAAACTGCATGTATTCTCCATGGAGGCTATACAAACACTTGTATTTATTAATCATTTGCATTTTCTTTGAGTAATCTGGCCACTTAGGTATTTATCTTTCTTACTGACTTATAAGCATTCTTAGTATATTAAAAATAGTAACCCTCTCACTCTTATCTGTTGGAAACATTTTAGTTTCTATTTTTCTTTGGCTGTTTAAAACTCAGAAAATTTAATTTTTTTTTTATGTTTATTTTTGAGACAGAGAGAGCACAAGTTGGTTAGGGGCAGAGAGAGACGGGGACACAGACAAAGAAGCAGGCTCCAGGCTCAGAGCTGTCAGCACAGAGCCTGACATGGGGTTCGAACTCACAAACCATTCATGACCTGAACCAAAGTCATGCTTAACTGACTGAGCCACCCAGGCACCCCTGGAAAATTTAATTTTTAGAGCACAAATCTTTTACTCCCAATAATTTCTGCTAGTTTCTTTTTTTTTCTGCTTATTTTTACACTTAACTCTTTAGTTCACTTATAGTGTATTTTAGTAAAGTTATAAAGTGAAGAGCTTACTTTTTCCCCCCAAATATTGAGCAAACCTTCCCAATAGTTTGTAGAAAACTAGAACCCTTCCTCTTTAAGAAATTATGTACTGGGGTGCCTGGGTGGCTCAGTCGGTTGAGCTTCCGGCTTAGACTCAGGTCATGATCTCACAGTTCGTGGGTTCGAGCCCCACGTCGGGCTCTGTGCTGATAGCTAGCTGAAGGTCTGCAGCCTCCTTCAGATTGTCTCCTTCTCTCTGACCCTCCCCTGCTCGTACTGTCTCTCTATGTCTCTCAAAATTAAATAAAAAATCATAAAAAATAAAAAATAATTAAAAAAAAAGAAGTTATGTACTAAGTTCTAGAATTTTCCATTCCAATGATCCATCGATAAATTCTTGGTATCACTGTATTTTCCATATTTTTCTTGACTAGTCTTGCTTATTTAGTATACCAGATGAATTGTAGCATTATCCAAAAAGAAATTCCTTTGGAATTTTTGCTAAGATTACATTTGACTAATAAACTATATTAGGAGGAACTAACATTTAAAAAATTAAATCTCCTCAACCAGAAACAAGATAGGCTTACTATTTATTCTCTTTTATGATTTTCTGTCTAGTTTTGCCATTTTCTTCATCCCTGTATCTCCATTAAGGTTATTTCTAGATAAATATTTTATACTTCTGTCACTAATGTAAATAGGACTCCATCACATATATTAATTAGTTACCATTAGTAAGTGGCAAGTAGGAAGGCCACTGAGAATTATAGAATCATTTTATATTCACCTACCACACTGAGCTATATCACATCTATCTACACCATTTCTTTTCTAATCAAATTTTTACCACTGGTATTTGACTACTAAGCAATAGCAACCAATCGGGCACAATCTAAATCTCACACCATCAATGAACCACCCTTCTCCTGTACCTTCTATAAATAAGATCAAGTTTCTCTTATTTCAAAAAACATAAAACTCCTTTCAACTAGCTCTGAGGGAAACAAGGAAGGGATTGAGTCAGTCAGCAAAAGTAGACTACTCTTTCTAGTATCTTCACAATGAGTAGGAAAAAGATACATGGACCAGCTCCAGTCAACTGTTTCTTGGCTGTGTTATTAAATATGGAAATACTGATACACAGATCTACTTTCTACACCCTCCCTTTCTAATCACTCCATCAAGATAAATATTTAGTACATAAGTACCAGCCACTGGGCTAAAGACAGTAAATAAGCCACCTGTTCCCAACCTCAAGAATATACTACCAACACTTTAATCAACCCCTATTTCTCATGGACTAGTGAAAAATCTTCCTTGTTGTTCAGGCCTCCCTGTCTCAAATCTTTCTTCACCATAATCCATTATTCAAAGAGCATCCTTAAGCTAATGAAATGGCAAATCTGATAAAATCATTCTCCTGTTAAAAATACTTCACTAGGGGAGCGTGGCTCAGTCAGTCAAGCGCCTGAGTTCAGCTCAGGTCATGATCCCACAGTCCATGGGTTTCAGCCCTGAATCATGCTCTGAGCTGACAGTGCAGAGCCTGCTTAAGATTCTCTCTCTCTCCCTCCCTCTCTCTCTCTCTCTCTCTCTCTCTCTGCTCTTCCCCTACTTGCACACATGCATATGCTCTCTCTCTCCCCCCACCACAAAATAAATAAACTTTAAAAAAATAAAATGCTTCGCTAGCTCTTCACTTTTCTTGAATTAGCATGACAGGTGATACCCCTTGTGAAATGATGTCTGCTATCTTTCCTATCTTTTCTCCCCATTTCATGTTACTAATGTCCTGTGTTCTGATCACAAGTTATAAGCAGCTCTTCCAAAATACGTATCTCTTCAATCACCCCTATATATGCTGTTTTCTCTGCATAAAATATACTTATCCATCCCCTCAAGCCCACTATTAATCTGTGTCTTTTAACGGCAAACATCACTTTCATCTAGAAGTCTTCCCTGAGCATCATATGAAGAGCTAAGTGTTTCCTGTTCTGTGCTCTTAAGGCCCCTCTAAGGTACACTGCTGTAATGTGGAAAGACGGTGCCTACCTTTCGTTTGTGTTCATTTTCCTGGTATAAGCAAGACGCCTAACATACAGTAGAGCTTCAAAAGGGCTGGCTAAATAAACTTCATAGCAATATCCTATTTATGTCAACAGACTTACTCTGACTTTAGGAGCAGCAGCTCGAAATTTCACGTAAAATAATGTGAAGGCATTGTCTGCACTGGGTACAGATGCAGGATCCTAAAGAGACACAGGGAAAGGGTAAGGAAAATCAGCAAACGAATAATTATTCAGAAAATATGACACCAACCATTTTAAATGGCTCCCGCTTGGCCTATATACTAACCAAAAACTTACAGAGAAAAATCTCAAAGAGAGATTAAATATTAGTATTATTGCTAGAAATGAGAAACACCTAGGTGGAACTGCCATCTCCTTCCTCTTTATTATTAAAATTTACCCTATGTTGCATGAATTTTGGTGGTAAACAGACCTGAATTCAGATTCATACTCAGTCACTTACTGACAGCAGGAAAATGGCCCAATCACTGGACCTCTCTAAGATTCACTGCAGTCATTAAATGCAGACAACATATACTCATAAAGGTTTTATGCAGCTCAACAGTAAAGCACTAGTTACGGGTACACTGTTAAGTACTAGTACTGATTAGGTATTAATTTCCTAAACTTATTAAAAATTTTACAAAACAGAAGTTATACAGTCTGGCCTTCATGTCAGCTAAGAACAATATAAACAGTAAAATGCAACCCAAAAATCAGAGGCTTTGAACTAAAAGTTCAAGAAGATACTTCATGTTCTTTGGAAAGTAAGCTTAAAAAATAAAATGCATAATCTTTGTGATTTTATTTTCTTATATGTTAAATGACCATCTTAGCTAGCTCTGTTCTTACTTTTCTAACCTAACACTCGGCTCATTTTCCATCTAGCATCTACTATGATCTGTAACTGATTAATTTGTTTCCTTCTCTGCTGATTATTTCTTCTGAATTATCCACGAAAACAGGGATCTGGCTGGCTCCTTCTCACTACTGTACAGTTCCCAGCACAATGTCAACTATTGAGGTAGAAGGCACTCAATAAAAATACATTTGCTAAACACAGAAAATTAAATTATCTACCATGTGTTTAAAAGAAAAACATTCAAAGTATCCATCATATGTAATCCTACCACTAAGAACCAGTTTTATCATTTTGGTGTATTTCCTTACAATATTTTCATGAAGAAGATAAGAAAATGTTTTAAGGAATAAATAGTTCAAATCTTATTATTTACCATATAATGATGAGGACTTCTCACATTATTAAGTATTCTTTGAAAATAAGATTTTGATGGACAGATATAATACAGCCATTTTTTTCTATTCTGAATAAAACTGTGATGCATAGTCTTATTTAACAAAAAGTAAAAAAAGAAAGGTTTCTGGAGTTACTAAGTACTAATCTTATACTTAGATTAAGGAAAATAAATGAATAAAAAAAGAAAAGAAAAGGCCTCGCCAGTGAACTCACCCTTTTCAATAACTGATTGGTGAGGTTCTGCAGTGTGTTCACAGTGTATGTCTTCATGAGGTGCAAAGCTTTAGAAAGACACTGCTTAAACTTCAGCAAATATACAGGATAATCCTTAAAATTTGGCTATAAAGGAAAGAAATATTTACAAGGAGGAAACAAACACTGGCACAGCCAACTATGAAAACAAGCCTGTCCTTTAAGTAAAGATATATATGACTTGCAAAAGGTCTTGTATAGATTATAAGCTTGGCAAGGATGACCCCAGGCTTCTCCCCCAATTCCCCTTCAACCAAAAGTTCACTGTATGCCACTTTGCTCTTACAAAAGACCTACAATAGTATCATTTTTTGTTAACCAAAAGAAATCCAAAGAGGATTTTCACTTTTATGAAATGGTAACTGCTTCTTCACTTTATGCCACTTTGGGTTACAAAAGGTTTCACAGTAACATCCTGCTTTCAGACAGTGGGAAAAACCCGTACAACTATAAATCCTTGGGAGATAGAAAGAGAATGATTAAATCAAAGGGCCTGTTCCTTTATTTCCTCCCAAGTAACATCTCCTATTTCCAAATAAGTATCTAGAACAACAGGATGTCAAAAGCCTAAAAATCACCCATCCTTCTAGATGGATAGTCCTGTGTTAGCCAGGACCCCTTTCCACTCCAGGCATTGTCTCAGCAGCTGAAAGTACTTTCTTTACAGCACTACTGACAACGACTAAGAATTCACTATAGTTTTTCTTCAAGTATATTACAGATACACTTTTCCCTTCAGAAGAAATGATTATAACATAAAAAGTAATATAATATGAGTGTTAAAGATTTCTTAGAAACATACAGAAATAGGGGCACCTGGAGAGGTCAGTTAGTTAAGTGTCCATCTCTTGATTTAGGCCCAGGTCATGATCTCACAGTGTGTGAGTTCAAGTCCTGTGCTGGGCTCCATTCTGACAGTCAGAGCCTGTTTGGGATTCTCTCTCTCTCTCTCTCTCTCTCTTCCTGCTTGTGCAAGCACACATGCGTGCGCGTGCTCTCTCTCTCTCTCAAAATAAATAAATATACTTTAAAAAAATACAGAAACACCGTGACTTACGTGAGATGAGATATATGTTATACAATCATCTAACTTGGCCAGCATAGGTATAAATCCTTCACTATTAACAGACAATGTAGGAGAATTCAGTTTCTTTAAGAAAAAAAAATTATTTTTAATTTACATAAAACATACAGGCAAAGTTAAAAATTATGTATTAGAATTAGCATATTTCCCTTTAGGCTGTAACAGTTATACAAATGTCTTTAAATTTTAAGAATCACCAAAATATCCTCAAATATAGCCCATGTGTAATCATAAAGAAAGGACAAAAAGTAATACTGATTTAATTCCGTTTATTCCTAATGAGCTTTAAGGGGCTCTCCATAAATTAGCAAATATTTACATTAATACACTGTACAATGTCATATTAAATTAACATATCAAGTACCTCGACTTCTCATTTTCCAGTACTTTACAACATACACAAATTTCCTACTTTCAAATACTGGCAATTTTCTCAAGGTTAAAGGATTCAATAGCAGTCATACTATGAAAGTAAAACAATACATAAGCAAAATATACATAAATGTTTAATAAGTAAATATATACAAATATTAGCATAACTACACATAATAAATAAATATTTAATACTTAACATATAAAACTACACATTAAAACATATGAAACTATATAACATATGTCTTTAAGATAAATATAAAAATGTAAGTAGAAGAAGTATATGGAAAACGTAAGTAAAACCAGCCAACTATTTTTTTTTATCTTGATAGCTTAGCAATGAATAATTCCATCTTGCATTGCATTATTAACTGGTTACTAGTTTCCTATCTCTATAGTAAACCATAATAATTATGATTAATTTAATACTTTTAGTAATTTACATGTAGTAATTATAATTAATTTATGAGCTGGAAAGACACAGGACTATAATTTACACAGCAGTCTTAATTGAGACTATTACTTTGGGATACAAGCATGCATTATAAGGACTATACTCCAAACTAAACAGGAGATTAACTTAAAAAACATTTTGATTACTAATAGCACAACCACAGCAAGATTTAAAATTTAATATTTCCCCTCACAATCATGACAGCTTACAAATAAGACACTGTAAGAGGTACCAGACAAAGGGATTCTACTAACAGTAATATGACTTTAACAGCAACTATTTAAATCATACTTTTAAAAACCTGAACTGGTAACAATATCTCCATTGGGTACAATAGGAATATCTATCTGCAAGCAAACTATTAAGTTAAAATATCACTCAAGCCAATTTATAAATTTAAAGATTTATATCAGAAAGGAAAATACAAATAAAGTCACTAACTTCACAAAAAGTAAAAGAAAAACATGCTTACTGTGTTAATAGTTTCCAATTCATTAAAATAGGAAAGCTTTTGTTGAATATTTTCAGCCAGATCAACAAGTTCCGACTTGCATTTTTTAAAAGAAAAAAAGCAGTATAAGAACATAAGAATCAACACTCTAGTCTCAAAAGTACATTGAATACATTTATACCAGACATATAAATTTATTTGAGACCTAAGATTTCAGACTAATGCTCAAAGATTTCTGCAATTATGGACAAATTAAGTGATGATTATTACAGCAACTTACATATCATCTTTTATAGAATAAAAAATAATTCCCTTTTAAAACACACACAAAATACACATAGAGAAAACACAAAGTAACTTACATGTTTCATCTTTAAATCATAAGTTTAAGTACCATCTAAATCAGTTCATCTTTTCATAAACCCCATTAGTGTAATCACTTTGCTTGTTTGAAAAGTGTCAATAAAAAGTGGACAGAACTAATGTATCCTATCCTCCTCACTCTGAAATCTTACTGAGACTTAACTCAAAACATAGGAAGCTTGCTTTGCCCCAGCCATGTAAGCTTATTTAGAATGCAAACAGGCCAACAGTATAATAACGTGCATGCTTAGCACAAGGCCTCATACAGAGCAGAGTTCAATATACACTTGGAGAAATTAAAGAAATTAGAATTAAGTTCTTTTCATCTATTTAAAAGTAAAATACTAAATAGAGTCACTAACCCTCTCTCCTACTCCAAATTACCTGTTCTTTTAGGAGCTGTTCACAGGCTTCATGTAGGGTTCCTGTCTTATTGGACACAAAAAGATACTGTTTCTGCAATGATTCCAGATGCTGAAGAGCACTGTTTACATCATTCAATATAGCATCACACTGCTCCTGAAACCCAGACAAGTAATCCCTCATCTGTCTAGAAAACAGAACCAAAAGGGGATTGGCAATAATATTTTCCCCCAATAAGCAGAGTCAATAAACAACAGTCTCATTTTTCCCCAAATGCTTGAATCTCAGGAGGAAAGGTCGACCTACTCACTGAAGTTTATTATAGTCAGAAATGTGCCAAAAATTATGTTAACACCTTTTCCAATACTGAAGAGGAAAAATCACTGGAACTATGAGCAACAAAAGGAATCAAGTTGGCTTTTCACATTTAAGGCAATAAATCACGGGCTCCACTTTCACAGACTGGGACATTGGGGCCAACCCAAGGTATTAGGTAGGCCAAGCTCTCAGGTCACTTGCATCTTTGAGAGATGGTATGATGTCACAGGGAGAATTCTGGACTTGGAATCAGAAGACCTGAGATACTGAGTCATATCAGGCAAGTCGTTTAATATTTTCAGGCTCCAGTTTGCTCATTTGTAAAATAGGAATAATATAATACCTTCCCTCACATAACTGCTATAAAGATTAACTGGAATCACACATCAAAGAGCCTAACACATTGCCTAGCAATAACAGTCACTTAATAAATGTTAAATAAACGCAATTATTCAATCCACAGTCTCCAAATCAGCTAGACGCTATGCATATCATTTCCCTATGCTATCAATACATACAAACAAAACAACACAGTTACACCCAACCTATGTGGGCATCCCCAAAGTCTCTTGGGTCACTACTTCTAAAATAGAGCAACAAACATCTCTTAGAGTTCCTATAAAATTCCCACTTGAACTCAAACCTTTCTAGAGTTCTCTAAAAAACTAATATGTGCACCTCCTATCGTATTACTTAGGATATAACTATTTGTTTAGATCACACAACTTATGTCTGGCTCTTCTTAAAGAAAATGTTGCTGTTAGGAGTTTTCTTTGTATCTTAATTTCATTTAAAGATATAGACTGTGGGGTGCCTGGGTGGCTCAGGCGGTTAAGCGGCCGACCTCAGCTCAAGTCATGATCTTGCAGTTCGTGAGTTTGAGCCCTGCATCGGGCTCTGTGCTGACAGCTCAGAGCCTGGCGCCTGCTTCAGATTCTGTGCCTCTCTCTTTCTCTGACCCTCCCCCTGCTCATGCTCTGTCTCTCTCCATCTCTCAAAAATGAATAAATGTTTAAAAAAAATTTAAGTTAGGGTGGCCAACAAACTCAAGAACCACATACCTATATTTAGTTTCTTCATCCTGATCCATCTGAGTTTGTAGCTTTGCAAACCATGAGAAAAACTGGGGAAATAAAGCATATAATATTGTCAACAAAACTAAAACAGACCAAAGGAAAAATGGCTACAGGCTAAATAGCAAGTCAAAAGGGCAGACACTACCTAAGTCCTATTGTTTGTGGTTCAGACATTAATAATTATTGTTAAGCCAGAAGATGATAATTTAATTCCATAGTCAACAGCTACATGCTGGGAAAAGCAAGGGATATTAAAAACATTGGTCATGTCCAGAGTCAAACAGAGATAAGTAATAAAGATACAATATATAAAAAGTATATATTCTTTCCTAAGAAGCTAATGCCTATTTGCTACATTGCTCAATTTGAGTAGGTAACACAGGCCTTTGGGTAAACGTTAACACTGCTGTCTAACAAGGATTATAAAAATATAAACTCTGAAATAATACACCAGAGTGGCTTAAGAACATGGGACTTCTATATCAGCTAACCCTGGGTTTGAGTTCTAGCCCTACCATCTATGTCATGAAAAATATCTTAAAAAGAGGTGGAAGGGCACCTGGATGGGTCAGTTTATTAAGCATCTAACTTTGGCTCAGGTCACGATTTCAAGGTTCATGAGTTCAAGCCTGCGTCGGGCTTCACTCTGACAGGGCAGAGCCTGCTTGGGATTCTCTCTCTCTACCTCTCTCCACCCCTCCCCGACTTGTGCTCTTTCTCTCTCTCTCAAAATAAACTTTAAAAAATAAAAAGAGGTGAAGACTGACCTTATACAAGCATGAAGGATAAAACTGTTTTATATCTTGATCATAGTGGTAGTTAAACTTGTCAAAACTCATCCAACTATATACTTAAAATGAATACATTTTATTGCGTGTAAATTATAACACAATATATTAGGAGGTTTTTTTTTAATGTTTATTCATTTTTGAGAGACAAAGAGAGACAGAGTGCAAGTGGGGGTAAGGCAGAGAGAGAGAGGGAGGCATAGAATCCAAAGCAGGCTCCAGGCTCCGAGCTCTGAGCGCTCAGCACAGAGCCTGATGCGGGGCTCGAACTCACGAACCATGAGATCATGACCTGAGCAAAAGTCAGATGCTTAACCAACTGAACCACCCAGGCACCCCAATATATTAGTTTTTTTTTAATTTAAAGAAAAATATGCAGGTACAAATTTAGCCCAGATCTCCCCCCTCCCCCAAATTAGTTCATAGACATGGTGCAAGATTATCTTCTATAATTCTCAAGTTGGATTTGAAGTTAAGGGTATGCTTCATTCTCTCCAGATCCTAGGCTTGCCAAGTGCCTTAGCTATCATTTACTGAATACTGACTGTGTCCCTACCATACATTGTATGCAGTATCTTATTTAATTTTCAGAAAAATCCCATGAGATAAGTATATAATCATCCTTGTTTTACAGATTAGAGAACTAAAGGCCTAAAAGGATAAGTAATTTGCCTAAACTCACAAAGCTGGTAAGTGATGGAGGAGGTGACTTGCTGGCCTAACTCAAGAGATGGAGCTCTTTTCTACTTTGTTGCACTGCTTCAACTTCCTCTATCTGCAATTCAGCATGCTGGCTTTTTGTTTTACTTGGTAAATGCCTCAGCTCTGAGTTTTACATGGCAGAAAGAAGAGACAAAAGAAGTAGCAGAAGAAACTGCTATACATTTAGGTTTATAATTAGGAATACATAGAAATCAGGGGAAGATTGATTATACATGTAAATTATTAAAAAATACCTGTAAGGGTTCATCTAAAGGCAATATATAGGTTCTTCAAAAGAAATTGCCTAGCAACAAGCAGAGAGGGGTGTATGTGTGTGCATGTGCGTGTATGTGCACACTCATATACATGCTAGGGGGACCCATTAACATAAGTAAACATTAGGGGAGGTCAAAAGTGCATGAACCATTAAAACCTTAATGATTAGCTACCAACATCCAAAGTTGGAATATCGTATCTTTATCTGTAGTGCAAATACAATTGGGAAACAGGTTTATTTAAAACACTTACAAGGGCTCCTGGGTGGTTCAGTCAGTTGAGCATCTGACTTCGGCTCAGGTCATGATCTCACAATTTAGGAATTCAAGCCCCACATCAGGCTCACTGCTCTCAGTGCAGAGCCCACTTCAGATCCTCTGTCTCCCTCTCTTCCTGTCCCTCCCCTGCTCATGCTCCCACTCTCTCTCTCTCAAAAATAAAAACATTTTAATTTTTTTATTTTTATTTTTGAGAGACAGAGACAGCAAGACCAGGGGAGGGTCAGAGAGAGAGGGAGGTACAGAGTCTGAAGCAGGCTCCAGGGCTCTGAGCTAGGTGTCAGCACAGAGCCCAATGGAGGGCTCGAACCCATAAACCATGAGATCATGACCTGAGCCAAAGTTGGACGCTCAACCGACTGAACCACCCAGGCGCCCCAAAACATTTTAAATAAAGAAATAGAAATAAAAATAAAACACTTACAAAACCACAGCTAACACAAAAATCAAGAAAGTTCTAGAAAGATCTGATGTTAACTATATTTTCGAAGGTTTAGAACTTTTAACTAAGACATTTTTTATTAGCCCTGTCGAGATATTTAAAATAATTGAGCATTCTTAGAAACAACAATGCCACTCACCTGCTGTGCAGTTTCAATTCTTTCTTCTTCCATATCTAAGGAAATGAAACCCTTCAGGAGAATATCTTCCGTAGATTCAGGTACTACGGCGGGCTCTCCAGCAGGCAGCGCCTGGGATGTTAAACTGCACAGGTCTTCAAGTGGAAGCTTCAGAAATAAAAGGTTTGAACAGTGTTTACCCGAAGTAGTACACTTTTTAATGTTTACATAACTTGAAAATTCTCTAAACTCATGATTGTTACTCCATCTCACTTGTTTTGAAAGAGAAAAGAGGGGCACCTGGGTGGCTCAGTCGGTTAAGCATCTGACTTCAGCTCAGGTCATGATCTCACGGTTTGTGGGTTCGAGCCCCGCATCGGGCTCTGGGCTGACAGCTCAGAGCCTGAAGCCTGTCTTCAGATTCTATGTCTCCCTCTCTCTCTGACCCTCCCCCACTTGCACTATCCCTGTCTCTCAAAAATAAATAAAAAACATTTAAAATTAAAAAAAAAAAAAAGAACCTGTCCGTTTTTCCAGATACAAAAATTTCATCTGAAGATAGACTTTTATCAAAGTTAAGAAGCTAGATGAACAAATGAACCATCACTAATTTAGAAATATAAGGGGTGCCTGGGTGGCTCAGTCAGTTAAAGCCTCCGACTCCAGCTCAGGTCACGATCTCATGTTCGTGGGTTCAAGCCCCATGTAGGGCTCTGTGCTGACACCTCAGAGCCTGGAGCCTGCTTCCAATTCCGTGTCTCCCTCTCTCTCATGTTCTGTCTCTCTCTGTATCAAAAATAAATAAAACATCTAAAAAAAAAAAAAAGGAAAGAAATACAACCCTTTGGGGGCACATGTGTGGCTCAGTCAGTTAAGCGTCCGACTTCGGCTCAGGTTATGATCTCACACTTTGTAGGCTCAAGCCAGTTGTTGGCCTCTGTGCTGACAGCTCAGAACCTGGAGCCTCCCTCTCCCTCTGCTCCCTCCCTCCCTCACATTCTATCTCTGTCTCTTAAAAATGAATAAATGTAAAAAAAAAAAAATTGGGTGGCACCTGGGTGGCTCAGTCGGTGATTGTCCAACTTCAGCTCAGGTCATGATCTCATGGTTTGTGGGTTTGAGTCCCACATCAGGCTCGATGCTGTCAGCGTGGAGCCCACTTCAGATCCTCTATCTGTCTCTCTCTCTCTGCCTCTCTCCCCACCTCTCTCTCAAAATAAAATAAACATTAAAAAGTGTACTACTTCAGGTAAACACTGTTTAAAAAAATTTTTTTTAAGAAATACCCTTTAAAAATAGGCTTTAAAAATTTTTTTAATTTTTTTAAATTTTACATAGAACATTTGTGGGAGGAAGGGGAGAGGGCAAAGGACTGAGAGAGAGAGACAGACAGACAGAGAATGAATCTCAAGCAGACTCGATGCTCAGCATAGAGCCTGATGCAGGGTTCAATCCCACAACCCCAGGATCATGATCTGGGTCAAAATCAAGACACTCAACCAAGCCACCCAGGCACCCCCAAAACAGGCATTTCTGCCCTGAGTTTAAGTGGGGCTCTGCCTTCTGGGCTGGGGAAGCACGTTACAGGGCAGCCTGGTTTGAACAGTGCTCCTGCTCACTTATAAGCTGTGTGACAATGGGCAAATTATCTAATCTTCTAATCCTCTATTTCTTTTCTGTAAAATAGGAACTACAGTATCTAGCATGAAGCCATTGGGGAAAAAAGAAAACACACGGGTGGAAAAACAGGCTTCTTGACCTTCTGGGAAGCTGCAGACAAAACAACAACAACAACAACAACAAAAACAAAAAACCAAGTTCAGCCACGTCCTCAACCTGCCTTCTCCCCCCATGTGACTCAGACTCAAGAGCCAGGAGGCCATGAGTACATACACACATCTTACCACGGGTCTCACCTGTCCATGGAAACCCTTCCTGAATGGTGACACAGTGCTTCCCTATGAAAGGAGCACGGCACAGTAAGAATGAAGTTTCTCAAATCCAATGAGAATCTATCCTGAGTCCAAAGTGTCATCAGCAACTGTGTGCTGCCACCAGGTGTTCTGAAGGTAAAAGGGCCTAATTGTTTCATTCCAAGTTCAGTTTTCAGTCTGCAGGCAGAGGAAGCTGACCTAAGTCACACTACTTCTGCCCTGGAACCAGACCGAGTGCCAACAACAAGCTGCCTCCTCAGAGGGGGAGGAAAACCCACCAGAGACAATACTCCCTGGATTCAGCATAATGCTGCCACACAGTAAACACTCAATAAATCTGGGCTACTGCCATTTATCATTTTATTATTATTCCTACATTAGAAGCAGCAAAAGAGTCAGTAATTCTATAAATCAGAATCTATAGTGCTCTTGGGAAAAGAATAGTCCAGAGGCTGTCTTTTTTTTTTTAATCTTTATGTATTTATTTTGAGAGAGAGCATGCATGCATGCAAGTGAGGGCGGGGCAGAGATAGAGGGACCGAAAGAATCCTAAGCAGGCCCCATGCTCAGTGCAGGGGGGGGCGGGGATCCTAACCTGAGCCAAAGGTAAGAGTCAGATGCTTCACCAACAGAGACACCCAGGCTCCCCCATAAGCTATCTTTATAAAACTGTATTTCATTAGCAGTAAAATTTAGTTCTATATGAAGAGACTGTGACAAAATTCAAACACATAATTCTATCACCAATGTTTACACTACACCTAAAGGGGAAAGGCGGAAGGAGATGTAGATCAGGCTCAGATGTGAAAAACATACCAGAACACACAGGGAGACCGGCTAAGGGAAAGAAAGCTGGGCAGAGCGCTGCTCCAATGCACTCATCAGTCCACTCAGCGCAGCTAAGCATCGTGAGCCTGAAGACGGTCAGTAAAAACCACCCAACAGTAAACGTAAAGAGGGAAGAGAGTGAGAAAATGAACTCCAAACACAATATCCAAGAACAGGGAGATGGTATCAACTTATCTAGGACATGTATAAATGGAATCCCAAAAGGAGAGAGAATAGGGTAGAAAAAATGTTTTAAAAAGATAGTATTTGAAACATTTCTAATAAAAGACAGTAAACTACAGTTCTGAGAATCTCAGAGAATCCCAAGCAGAATCTCTCTCTCTCTCTCTCTCTCTCTCTCTCTCTCTCTCTCTCTCCCACACACACATACACACACACCCAAGTGCACATGTACACACATGATATTCAAATTCCTAAAAGTAAAGTTTAAAAAAATATACTGGGAGACAGAGGAGAAAAGACATATTATAGACAGAAGAACAAATGTAAGAATTAAAGATAAGAATTACAGCAGACTTCTCACCAGAAATTAGACAAATCTTTTAAGTGATAAAAGGAAAAAACTGTCAATCCAGAATTCTTTATCTAGTAAAGTATCTTTTTTAAGTAAAAAGGACTGTTTAAAAAAGCTGAGAAAATGTATTTCCAACAATCTTAAACTACAAGAAACATTAAAGGCAGTTCTTCAAAAGCAGACGGAACATAATACCCAATGGAAAAACGGATCTTAAAAACAAACAAAATACTAAAGGCTCTAGAAATAGTTAAAATATGGGGCGCCTGGGTGGCTCAGTCGGTTAAGCAATGACTTTTGATTTTGGCTCAGTTCATGATCTCCTGGTTTGTGAGTTGAAGCCTCCAGTTGCGTCAGGCTCTGCACGGAGAGCACAGAACCTGCTTGCGGTCCTCTCTCTCTCTCTCTCTCTCTCTCTCCCTCTCTCTCTCTCTCTCTCTCTCTCTCTGCCTCTCCCCTGCTTGCGCACTCTCTCTCAAAATAATCTTTAAAAAATATATATCTTCTAATTTATTTTACAAAACAAAATCACAGGAAAACTCTAGACACTTGAGAAGGGAGTGTAGATATTCCAGATAAAGTCTGTAGTCTAGATGCTGAGAGTAAACATGATCATGTGAATATATGAAAAACATTCTATTTGATCACTTCATGTACAAATACTAACTACTTTACAAGCATGAGGACTTAAATACCAGAAACAGAAAGAGGCTTCCTGTCCCGATCCTTTGTTCTCACTAATACAAAACCACTTTCTCTCAAACCAACCAAGAGAGAATCGACATTAATTGAAACTATTTCTTTTTTAATGTTTGTTTATTTTTGAGAGAGACAGAATGTGAGCCGGGGAGGGGCAGAGAGAGGAAGACACAGAATCTGAAGCAGGCTCCAGGCTCTGAGCTGTCAGCACAGAGCCCAATGTGGAGCTCAAACCCACAAACTGTGAGATCATGACCTGAGCTGAAGTCAGACGCTTAACCGACTGAGCCACCCAGGCGCCCCTACTGCAACTACTTTAAGAAATAATGTTTTAAAGAAACAAGTTACTTTTTAAAAGAGTATGAAAAAACGGCCCCATTAGGTACATTCATTCAGCTGTCTTCTTTTCTTAAAGCACCTGGAATAGAATGGAAAGTCAAGAAGGGGTGTGCTGGGGCCACAGGCTTTCCTGTTCTGACCTCTCATTCACTCCTGCCTCTGCTGGCTGGCTCAGTCAGTAGAGCAGAGACTCTGGGTCTCAGAGTCGTGAGTTCGAGCTCCAGCTCCACGTTGGGTGTAGAGATTACTCTAAAATAAATAAATAAATAAACTGACTCTCAGTAACTCACTCACTCCTGAGTGCTCTAGCACACCACACTGTGCTGACTTCCAGATGGGCATTCACCATCAGAGAGAGAGCGCAAATCTAGGCACCTAACTGGCAGTCCTAGAGAGCTACTGTATAGTTTATACAAATGGTAGACTAACATATTAAATAAAAATTGCAATAAACAATCAACCTTTCCGGACCAGCTAAGCAGGTCCAGGAGAAAAACAAATACACCTTTCTCCCCCAAACTTGATTTCTTGTACGTTTCTGGGTTGGAGAAAGTCATTTTCGTAATCTAAACAATTCATTCCCTAAAAGAAACATGATGATACTTTCTCTGAAACAAATCATTGAAGATGTATAGATGGAATCGTAGAACCTTCTTCAAGGCACTTAACCTCTTCTTACCTTTGGTCTGAGTGATGCCTATACCAGCCCAGGTCATAAGATTCTAATCTACACTTTCAAGTTATCAATCATGTGGGGGGAAAGCATATGAGTAATACAGTGCTCGTAGCTCGCTTGCCATGTGCACTTTACATACATGATTTTACTAAATTCTCACAACCCCCATCAGACAGTAAGTGTATTATCATCCCCATTTTATAAAGAAGAAAACAGGCTCAGAGAAGTTAAATACACTAAGAACACACAGCCTTTAGGAAAACAAGTGACAATATGTTTCAGGCAAATTTCAGGGTTAGTTAATTGTAGCATTTATCAGGAGCTACTAAATTCAGCAGAAAGAAAAAAGCCCTCACTATGTAAAAAAAAATTCATCTTGGCTACAAGAAACCACTCTACCCAATATTCTACTTCAAATTCTTTTATCTAACACCAAAAAACCGAAAAAGATATAATTTCTTTCCAAAATCTGACCAGTTCCTCTTTATAAAAGAGAAAGCTATTTTCTAAAGAAGTTAACAGCTTTACGGTGTTTGCTGAAGCATCGGCTGGCCTTTTGCTGTTTGGTTAACTTGCTTGGCCCAAGCCGTTCAGGAAGTAATTTATCTTGTGAAAACTGTGAAACGCTACGGAAAATCCTTTACAGACTCACAGTTC
>NC_043703.1:54163815-54174887 GCF_006229205.1 Suricata suricatta | reverse complement strand
GAAAAAAAGGATGAAAATGAAAGATTTCATTTAATTCACTCCAAAACCTTTCCTTTGTGCGCAACGAGCATAATAATAGTTTATGAGCTGAGACACTAAAAACAAATTGGGTTACTTTTCTTGCGAACTCTGTTCCCCACAGGTGCTTCTGTTAACAGGCCAAATCAATTATAAATGGACTGGAACATTTATAGAGCAAACAACTTCTATTATCCAGAGCATAAAAGACTTCGAGAGCCAAGTCAAAGAAATTTCCACCAGTTTCCTCATTTATTTCAGCACAGCATCCTACAGGTGGGCAGAGAAACCCAAGAACACCTGTAATTCATGGTAGAAGCTCCAACAGTGAAAGTAACTTTCAAATCAAAGTTCTTAATCTCTAAAACTTGAGGGTAGAAAAAAGAAAATTTAAGTCTCTAAAAAACAATCCACCTTTAGACACAATCCCAGATCGTGTAAAATGAGTGCTTTCAACATAAAAAACAAACAAACAAACCCCACCATCATTATTAATAAAGTAATAATCCTAAACCGGGCCCTCAGACCCGAAAAAAAGTCTATCTGACAATTCATAAGATGCTCTTTTTGATACTGTAACTACTTGAACTGAATCACACAAGCGATAAAATAAATAACATCCCAATAATTAGAATTAAAGACACTGACACTAACACCGAAAACCAGCATTACCTAATAATGTACTGACCCAGCTTTCAAAGACAATTCTTTTTTATTGCTCTGCTATGGGTCAGATAAATCGATCTCGCACAATATACACTTGACGGAGAGTTCACTGCTCTGCGTGCGCTGAATGAAACCCTCACTCAGGATCAAGTTTGTCTCTCCAAGTGCCCCACGGAAAAAAGAAGCTGGATTACTCATTAAGGCGGTAAATGAATACTAATAAGGAGGCATTCCTGAAGCAAAGCACTTGGGGGTCGGTGCCCTCTCCTGGGAGACGGTGGGCAGCAGGATCACGGCTCAGCGGATAGCACGGACACTAGGGGCAAGACGCCGCCGGCAAGGCTCCCAGCCGACCGTCCCAGCCCACAGGCGGAGGGCTGGGTGCCTGCCAACTCCAGCCACTGGACGCCCCCGCAGTGGTCCCAGCGCAAGAGTAGAGTTGGCGATCGCCGGCAGAGCCAGGCCTGACAGCCCGGGCAGGTGAGGAGCCTCTCCCACCGGAGCCGCCGCCGTGACCGGGGAGGAGGGAGAAGAGACCCCGGGCAAGAATCGGCAAGGCCCGGGTCCACGGGCGCGAACGAAGCATCCCAGCCCGCTTCCTCGGCGCCCCAGCCCGTCACCTCACCTCGGACGGCACAGGCAGGTTCTCCACCGCCGCCTTCAGCTCCAGCACAGAGTCCGTCTGCTTGTCGGTCAGCGGCGCCGTCGTGTCGAGTCTCCGGTCCCAGAGAGCCAGCTTCTCCCGAGCGTCCCGCTCTGCCGCCGCCTCCGGCGGCAACAAGAGCGCCGCCTCCGCCATCGCAGCCCTCAACAGCAGCGGGGTGGAGGGGACCCCGACAGGCAGGCCCGGGCCACTTCCGGGGGAGCCGGGGCTTCCAGCAAGGCACCGGCGGCGGGGCGGAGCGGATTACCCTGACTCCGGAAGTGCTTCCATAGTGTGTGGGGGCGGGACAGAAGCCAGCACAGACGTGGCTCTAAACAGGGTGCAAATATTTCCGGTTGGGAAGGCGTAGAGGGAGAAGAATATAGGCCCCGACGGAAATAGATGTGCCCCTACCGGAAGTCCCTTCCTCAACTTCAACAACTTTATTGTAATGTGTGTTCAGGTTATTGACAATTGAGCTACAGGACCCTGCCGGCAGAGGTCCTCCTGGGCCCAGGGATCCTACTTGCCTCAGCTCGCTAATGAGTCCTCTGGATTGACTGTGTGGTCTAGGATTTCCGTGTAGACATGTTGACAGTTTCCACCGCCTAGATCATGACCATAGTATAAAATTTTCTAACATCCAGTAATTCTGCTGTTCGAAAACCAACTTCTGAAAACACATAAAAATTGAAAGATTTCTGAATATCAAACGTCATTAATAGTATTAGATAACTGGAAGCAACCTAAATGTCCAACATTGAAGAACTGGATTAATTCATGGCACAGACATATAATTGAAATGCTATTCTGTCTTTTAAATCATGTATTTTTTGAGCAACAAGACAAATCATTATACTATTAGATATATGTAAGATAAAAGTTATATATTCTAGAACTTATAGAATAAAATAAATATCTGTGAGTCCATATTGATAAATACTAATTGAATAAATAAACGGGAGAGAAGGGATACCTCAACAGAGGAACTCCAATCAATAAATGTAGAATGAGGAGAAATAGTAATAATTGACAGGCAAGATCTAAGAATGGATTCTAAAATTAATGGGTGAAAACTTTGAGGAGAAACAGAAATTTGCATTATATCGAATGATCTCCGCAAGATATTTATTAGTGGCAATGGAGGGGGGGAGATATTAACTTTACAGTGAAGAAACCTGGCAAATATTACTTTAAGCAAGCCATGAAAGTCAACATCATCATCAATTCTTTCCAAAAATCCAAAACTACATTCTAATCATGAAAAAAACATCAGACAAACTCAAAATGAGGAATATCCTGCAAAGCAACTGACCAGTATTCTTCAAAGGTGTTAATGTCATGAAAGACAAGGAAAAAAATGGAGGGAGTGTTACATATTGAAGGAGATGAGGGAGCCATAACAGCCAGATACAGTGTAGGAATCTGGATTAGATCCTGGGACAGAAAAAGGGAAAACTGTAGAGCAAAATACAGATATTTTAATAAGGTCTATAGTTTAGGGCAGGTAATAGTACCGTACCAATGTTAATTTCCCAGCTTTGATTATTGTATGTGGTTATGTAAGATGACAATATTGGAGGAAGCTGAATGAAGGGCACACCTGAACTCTATACTACTTTTGCAACATTTCTGAAGTCTAAAATTATCTCAAAGTCAAGAGTTAAAACTCTCATGTTGTAGAAAACATGAACCTACACAAGTTAAGATGGTTGGAATGACTAATTATGGGTTTTTTTGCTTTCTTATCTTTTTTTTTATCACTGTTTCCCCATCAAGCCACTCCACCACTATTTCCTAAAGAGTCATCTTGTAGATATGTTGATCTTCTTGTTGAAGTATTTAAAACTTTGTCTTCTTCTATCCAGACTGATCTCTGGTTCCAAAAATTTCAGAAATAAAGTTGTTTTCATTGAGTTTTGTGATGTCAATTTTCCACCAAACATCATACGTTTATATTCATCCAAATATAAATATTTTTCTCCCAAGTATGTTTTTTAATTGTTTATTTTTTTACTTTAGAGAGAAAAGTGAGCAAGGGGTGGGGAAGAAAGAGAAAGAGAGAGAGAGAGTGAGAGAGAGAGAGAGAGAAAGAGAGAGAGAATCTCAAGCTGGCTCCACACTCATTGTGGAGCCCAGCATGGGACTTGATCCCACTCCTCCTGGGATCATGACTTGAGCAGAAACCAAGATTTAGATGCTCAACCAACTGAGCTACCCAGGTGCCCCTCTCCCAACTGTGTTTCTATTGCAGATTTTCCTAAATCCATGATCACTCTGCTTTCTTCTCAAAATTATGTTTAATTCCTTAAAATATGTTTAGTAACTGGTGATTCATAATACTAAAGTGTCAGAGAAGGCCATTGAGAAGACATGACCACAATTGACCTGAGAACTGGACTCTGGCAATCGGAGAAGAAGCCCCTCGCCTCTTCTTAGAAGGTACCTTCTGTCCACCGTTCCCACAGTGGAGGTGTTTTCAAGGACACAGCCTTGAGAGAACAATTTGTTGAAACCATCTGGACTAATACATGACTGAACCCAGTGTAGGCTTCTATATAAACTTAAGTTTCTGGCAGGCCGGAGCAAGATCTACTTGTCTCACACTGACCATGACAAGCCTTCCCTTGCTTCTTAAACCTGCTGCCTGCCAATCAGGAGAGGCCTGCCACCTTCTTCCGTCTCTCATTGTGTTCCAGTGGTGGACTCCAGTTTCTAATTTCACCCAGGGAATTCCTGAAGTTTCAAACTGACATAAAGGAATGCAATGCAGGTTATTGTACCCACGGAAAAGATTTGAGCCAAGGCTGAACGTTTAATCAGCTGCTGTGAGATCACATGTGGGGAGAGGAAAATAGATACGCAGCATAAGAATGCCTGGTCTATTCTTAAACTGAAGAACTGAGAGAGCTAAAAAAGCAGCACCTGGAAGACCCAGGAGTCACCAGCTGCCTCTGCAAGAGTGGAGGGGAGACAAGAGCAAGAAAACAGAGTAACAGCAGTTTTCACTGGGTGTTTAAACTTTGCAGAGCGCTAGCATAGAAATATATACATTTAAACAATGCACTGGGTGCTCAAACTATACTAGAAATGTGGTGTACAGTATACTGCTTCAGACTGTAATGCTCTTTTCTGTCTCGTCTCCCCCTCCAAAAGAGCTATGTTTCCTAAAAGGAATCCACTTTTTAAAAAATGTTTATTTATTTTGAAAGAGAGTGTGTGGGAGAAGGGAGAGGCAGAAAGAGAGAGGAAAGAATTCCAGGGCTCAAACTCATTAATCGTGAACTCATGACCTGAGACAAAATCAAGAGTTGGGCATTTAACCAACTGAGCCAATCAGGTGCCCCAAGAATCCACTTTTATACTCTGTATTATAACAAGTCAAATTATTTCCTGTTTTCAGCTAGTAATTAGCTTATTCCCAGAAGCCTCAGCCAACAGGACAAATACAATTGCAGATTTAATTTTCTACTATAATTCTTACAAAGTATTTAAGAATTTCTAATTGTTTCCATAAAATCAGTGAAATTGATATAGCAAAAGCTCATATTGTATATACTCATACATATATACATATAAGATACACATAAGTATTCAGTGTGTGTGTGTGTGTGTGTGTGTGTGTGTGCGCGAGAGAGAGAGAGAGACAATAAAGAAGACAGGAATGCATAGACTCTTGGGAAAAGGACAAAGATGAGGTCAGAGGAGTTTGATGCATGAATGATCAAGGCCCCATATCACAATAGATGACATTTTGACTTTATTCAGATTTCACTTCTGATCTCTTGATCAAAAACCTATGAGTAAGGCAGCATGGGAGTTATTCTCTTTCATTTAGAGATGAGCAAATGAAACAAGGTAGGGCCCAGCCCTCACTGCCAGCACAGAGCCTGTGGGCGTGCTCTCTCTCCCTCTCTTTGCCCCTCTCCTACTCTCTCTCTCTTTTTTTTTTTTTAATGTTTTTTAAATTTATTTTTGAGAGACAGCATGAGCAGGGGAGGGTCAGAGAGAGGGAGACACAGAATCTGAAGCAGGCTCCAGGCTCTGAGCTGTCAGCACAGAGCCCGAATTAGGGCTTGAACCCACGAACCATGAGATCATGACCTGAGCTGAAGCCAGACGCTTAACCGACTGAACCATCCAGGTGCCCCTTTCTCTCTTACTAAATAAATAAACACATATATAGAGAGAGAATGAAGTATTTTATCAATTCTGCTTATATGCAACCTATGGATTACCTAGGGGCATGAGAGAACTTTGGAAAGTGATGGAAATGTCCTTGTTTTATCTAACGTCTTGTAATCTATTGTTAAATGTTTCATCTCTGTTGTGGTGTTGGGTCTCACAACTGTACACCTATGTGAGAACCGATTATATTGTACATTTTCAACACGTGTAGTGTACATATGCACACGCAGTGCACTCATTATACCTCAGTAGAATCGGGGCAAAGGAGAACGAAACAGATCTGTGAGTAACGACATGGAAAAAGGTTCATCCTATAATGTTGCATGAAGAAAGCAAACTGCTAAACAATATGAATATAATCCCATATTTAGCTAAAAAAAAAACACACGCACACACAGAAGAAAAAAGGGTCTGAAAAGATATACAGCAAATTGTTATTAGTAGTCATGCCCTAGGAGCTGGTTTGGCAGAGCAGATAGAAGAGTGGAGGACAAGGGCTTCATTATTTTAAGACTGTGTATTGGAAAAGAACTGTTAAGGAATGAACAGAGGTTGGGGATGAAGCAAAGGGAACTCTGGCTCCTGCTCTGCTGCTAACTGGTCCTGAGTCCATATCTTAATCTCCTAAAACAAAAAGTACTTGTTTATAGCAGTACTCCATCAAGTAGCCTGCTCACACCTGCCCAAGTCACACAGTCCCCACGTGGCTGGTCACCACGCAGGTGAGGACGAGCGCAGGTCTGGCCGGAGGACACACGCAGTCTCCGGCCGCCGGGGAGCTTTCGCTGCTCCAGCCTGAGTCCAGGGCCTTAGGCAATGTGTGTTTTCCACTCTGCGGGGGCCTCATTTTATGGTACCTAATTCGTGTCCTGGGGGATTGTTTTAATCCATGTGTGCACCTACATAGAGAAACTGAAAAGGTCATAGAGAAACTGAGAGCTGTCATAGAGAAACTGAAAAGTTCACTTACTAGACATAAAGAAACGTGTGTTGCAGTGGTTTGAGAAGGCTCTGAGGAAAGGGTGGAGGGAAAGAGACGTATGACTTCCTTCTGTCGTGACCAACATTGGCGTGGACATCCCAGGGGCCTGGGAACGGAGCGGCAGCTGGGGGAGCCGGCGAGGAGAGAAAGAAACTGGGGGCAGGGTAGGACTTCGGGGGGCTGACCAAGTGCTAGAAACCCACCTCCAGCCAGCGCCCATGAACATGGACAACTTGGACCTCTGCTCATATTAACTGTGCACACAGTCCTCACTCAGCTTGCATTTGCACTGCCAGGAACAGGGTGGCTGTACGTGTACAACATGTAGAAGTTGTTAGCGTGTACCAGTGGTAAATCTAAGATAAAGGAGCCCCGGCAGGAGATCCAAAACGGGGCCCTCCTCCCTCAACACACACCAAAGCAGGGGAGGGGAGGCCTCGGTGATCTCTGACACACTCCTGTGGGTTGAGATAGGATTTGGAGCTCCCAGTTTTAAAACTAACGGCCTGGCATGTGAACTTTTTTGTGTGTGAATAAAAACAAAAAAGCAAAATCATGTCTCTTCTTTTTCAAATTAAATAACTTTAATGATTACACCATGGCATAACATGCAGATACTCAACCAGCCTAATCTATATCCTTAATTTTAAAAAAATTGAGAGAGAGAGAGTGTGGGTGTGAGAGTGTGGGAGGAGAGGCAGAGAGAGAGAGAGAGAGAGAGAGAGAGAGATTCTTAAGCAGGCTCCCTGCTCAGCACAGAGCCCCACATAGGGCTTGATCCTTCTACCCTGAAATCATGACCCCATCGGAAATCAAGAGTAAGAGGCTCAATCGACTGAGCCACCCAGACGCCCCTATAGCCTATATTTTTAAATTTTCCTCTGCAAATTTCATTACGTATGGCTGGCATTTTGTTGAACTAGAGCTTGCAACCGCAAGCAAAGAAAGGAGGAGAAAAAAATTGTGGGGTTTTTTTTCACTTTTTATATATTTATTTATTTATGCTCCCTTATTGGGATGTGAGCTTACTAGGGAGTAGCCATCAAGTCCAGGGATGCGGCTGGTTCCGCGGTCCTGGGTCGCGGCTTCCCTTCCCCTTGGCCTGTCCTCAGCCCCAATTCTGCCCGTTAGGAGTCAGTGATTCTGGTGGACTGTGGCAGCTGCGCTCAGGAGCGCCCCCAGGCGGCGGCTGCTGGTCCGCGGGCGCCGGTGCTCCGGTGTCTGGCCGGCAAGCCCTTACACAGGCGACAGGTGGGAAGAGCCCAGGCTGGCCCAGGGCAACTCCGCCCAAGTGTGTGTGAGTGGCGCGGAGACAGCCCCAGCACCGCGGTAACCGGCTGCTTGGGGTCTCCTGTCCACGCCTGGCGGATTGCAGGCCCCCGGCCCAGCTCCCCGCTGGAGAGCGCAGTCTCAGGGTCTCTGCATTTATTCCACAGTTGTTGCTTGAGACCCACCATTCATCACCGCAAGGCTTACCCAGGGTCTGCCGTCCAGGGTGTTCACCAGCTCTGTGAACTGTGCCTGTCCTTGCGTCTGTGCCCACACCGTGCCCCACCGCCTGACCACCAAATACTGTACCCTGGGTCTCTTCTACACGTGAATATGGGCAACTTGAACCTCTGTGCCTCAGTGTCCCCATATGTAAATGCGTACTAAATAAAATAATAAAAGTTCTTGCTGCATAGGATGTGTGGTGATAAAATAAGACATATGTATTTAAAGTCAAACATGGGCGGCACTCAGTAAGGTTGAGCTATTGAAGAAGGGAGGGAAGAGAAGGAAGAAAGGGAGAGGGAGTAGAGGGAGGAGAAAATCTCAAGTTGTTTAGTTTTAATCCCTTTGGAATTCTCCAGGCTGACCTTCCAATGCCTCCAGGACTTGGACAGCTGTACCTCTCCCTGTGAGCATCTTCCAGAAAGGCATTGAGCACATTCCAAGGAGAACTTCCTCAGCTGCTTTCCAACCATTTTTCTGGGCCACACTCCAGAGAGATTCAATGCAGTCCCAACAGCAACGGGACAGGGGGGGAATGTCTATTTCAACCGGTTCTCAAGTAGGGTGAGGCTCCAGATTAGGCAGGTCACCGGACTGAGAAGCCCAGATGTTGATGACGCCTTCCCCCTCCCCCACCAGGAATCACTGTCATCCAGCACAATGACCCACGGTGTGTGTGCCTTGCATCTGAGTCCACAAAGGTTATAGGGGCCTCTCCTTTCCTCCCTTGGCGTCAGGGCAGCGGCCAGCAGCCCCCTGGTGATCTTGGCGGTTTCTGCCTAAAGTCACAGCGACTTCAGCCTTCATTCTCAGAGTACAAATAACACAAACCAGTACTTGGCTGCGTTCCCAAATGAGGGCCTTGACCTTTTAAAGAACAGAATTTAGAGCTGGCAGAGAATCTGAAGATCACATAATCAAACCCCTGCAATCCACAGAGGAGCAAACTGGCCAACAGACACAAGACGACCGGCTCAAAGTCCTACAGGTAGTGAACGTCAAAGCCACAGCTAGAACTCAACCCACTGCCTGCCGCTGATGCTTTTCATACTGCCTTGGAGTTCCTCCAAGTGGAGTGATGTACAAAGCCCTTTAAGAAAAAATTAGATTCCCACCATTGATGTAAATAGTTGTATGACGTTGCTTGAGTAAGTACAAGAAAAAACTTGACATGAGCTTTGTGTGTTTACATCAAAATAGACTTACAAGTTATATATCAATTAAAGTGTAAAATCGGGGTGCCTAGGTGGCTCGATCAGTTAAACGTCTGACTTTAGCTCAGGTTATGATCTCCCGGTTCATGAGTTCGAGCCCCACATTGGGCTCTGTGCTGACAGCTCAGAGCCTGGAGCCTGCTTTGGATTCTGGGTCTCCTCTCTCTGCCCCTCCCCCATTCATGCTGTCTCTCTCACTCTCTCTCTCAAGAATAAACACTAAAAAAAATTTTTTTTAAGTATAAAACCAGTAACATCCAAAGTAACAACATTAATGAGTTGGATGATACTGTCTTGCTGGAAAATCAAATTGCCACTGGCCACACGAAGATGGACAGTACTGACTGCCACCACACAGCTGCTTGGGGGCTCCCTGAACTTATGTCATACCAGTGACTTACTCAGCTCCCCCCTCACTTGACTCACCAAGAAGCCTTCACTCAGGCTAGATCCTTAATATGATGTGGCCTTTAACTGGCTTGTACTTCTCATTTGCATATTAAATCAATCCCTGTTCTTTTTTAGTAGTTTAAAATAGTCAAGGGGCACTTGTGTGGCTCAGTCGGTTAAGCGCCCAACTTTGGCTCAGGTCATGATCTCACGGCACATGAGTTCGAGCCCCGTGGGGGGCTCCGTGCTGACAGCTTGGAACCGGAGCCTGCTTCGGATTCTGTGTCTCCCTCTCTCTCTGCCCCGCCCCAACTCACATTCGGTCCATCTCTCTTTGTCTCTCTCAAAAATAAATAAAACATTTAAAAATGACAATAATAAAGATAAATAAATAAAATAGCCTATATGCACAAACAAGGAGAGTGGAACCTGAAATCACATGGCCATCCTAAGCTATAAAACAGTCATGTTGATGACCCAGTATATTTTTAAATATACGAAATGAAAACACAGATTTTAAAACTTTGCCCACAGATTCTACTTTGAGAAGCGCTGCACCATGTCCTGCTGCCCTCGAGGCATGGACAGTGGTGAACCTTCCCTGTCATCTGCTCCACATACTGGAAACTCCACATTCCAGAGCCATGCCTTTCTTCTTAAGGCTTTCCATCCATTAGAGTCTTAGAACGGGCCTCTGGTAATGGAAAAATGTCTAAAGGACAAGAAGCAGGGCTGCTCCAGGTCAGGGAAGGGGTGCAAAAGCAGAAGACACGGAGACAGGGATCCGAGGCCCTCCTCACAGTGGGCACTGCAGAGATGCACCTTGGGCAGCCCCAACTCAATTGTTAAAGCCTGAACAGGGGCAAGGACCCTGCTAACAACGCAACCTTGCAGAATTAGCTAATGTTGCAGTTATAAATTACCTCTCCTCTCCTCCTCACTTTACCCTAGGAGGAAGTTACTTGATATTATTATTTCCAATGAATGAATGAATGAATGAAGAAACTGAACCCCAGAGAGGGTTGTGACCTACGTAAGATAATGATCGGTAGGGGGCAGATTGGTGGACGTCTGATGAGACCTTGTCTTTCCCTCTACACTAACATTAAGAAAGTGAGTGACATGGGGAGCACCTGGGAGGCTTAGTCGGTTCTAACTGATTTTGGCTCAGATCATGATCCCAGGATCGTGGGATCAAGCCCCACATAGGATCCTTGCTGAGCATGGCATCTACTTAAAATATTCCCCCCTCCTCCACTTTCTCTCTTAAAAAAATTAAAAATAAATTTTTAAATTTTTTTAATGTTTTTATTTATTTTTGAGAAAGAGAGAGAGAGAGAGAGAGACAGCATGAGCAGGGGAGGGTCAGAGAGAAAAAGAGTCACAGGATCTGAAGACAGGCTCCAGGCTCTGAGCTAGCCATCAGCACAGAGGCCGACATGGGGCTCAAACCCACGAACCATGAGATCATGACCTG
>NC_043703.1:54159845-54163715 GCF_006229205.1 Suricata suricatta | reverse complement strand
TATCAGGCTAGCAAATGGCCAAGCCGCTCCCCACATTTGGAGACCTATTTCCTTTTGCAGGTCATCTCCTTGTTTACTCACATTATCAATTTCCCACTAACATCAGTGAACTGTATAAATCACCTTAAACTTTACAATTTATTTATACAGTAGCTGAGGCTTTATTTCACGTTAAAAGAAGAATTGCTGACCTGGATCAGACAAATGGGCCCCCAGCTTAGAATTTAGAATCAATATTTAGAGTCAAGTCATATTTGAAGACACACATAATTACCTTCCAATATTTCAACCTCAAAAAGCTATAAGCTGCAACTTTGCTGGTCATAAAACTAAAACAAGTGCAATAAAGTCATTATCACATGCTTGTGGGGAGAATAAATGTTGGTAAAAAACTTTGGAAATATCTATTGGTGACCTTTAAATTTTTTCACTTCTGGGCTTTTAAAAATATTGATAATATTAAATATTGAAAAAAATCTTTATGTACAAAGATGCCCATCATGGGATACTAACAAACATCTGGAAGCAATTTAAGAATAAAACTATGGTAAGTTTGTCTGACAGGCCTATTAGTCATTTCAAATTGTTTCAATTTAACTTGTATTTTGTTTTTTAATATTTTTTAAAAATTTTTATTTATTTGAGAGACAGAGAGAGAGAGCGAGCGAGCAGGGGAGGAGCAGAGAGAGAGGGAGACACAGACTCTGAAGCAGGTTCCAGGCTTTGAGTGATCAGCACAGAGCCCGATGTGGGGCTCGAATCCACGAACTGTTAGATCATGACCTGATGACCTGAACTGAAGTCAGACACATAACCAACTAAGCCACTCAGGCATCCCTAAAAAGTTTTCTTAATTAAAAATAAATGATAGGATTTTTTTCTCTGTTCTCAGAACTTTGAGCCATCCCCATCCCTGCCACCTCATGATCCAACGTTCAGCTCCTGTCGGAGGCCAGTAACAACTCAAGAGCAGTTTCACAAAGGACAGTTATTTGCAAAAGAGGGTATTTGCCCCCACGTCCCGGGGGTGTGCCCTGCAGCTCTACTGCTGGGGCTTCCTGAAACCCCCATACAGCGCCCCGTCTGCGTCTGCGCTGGATACTCAGGCACGTCCACACGGTAGAGCGCCACGCCCGAAAGCTGGACTTGCCACAGACCTTCTCTTGCCCTGGGCCTCACCCCAAACCGGCAGTCTCACAAGTTCCTTCCTAAACAGGTCAGAGCAGTCAACTCAAGACGTGCTGTACGTTGCCTCCAACTAAGCCCATGGTAATGGCCCTGGGTCCTGCAGGTCTTCAGAAAAGATTCGCAGCATATACTCAGAGCGGCATCAAAGGGCTCCAGGTCTGTGAATGAACCGAGATCTCTGAGCTAGGTGAGAGGCCGTGACTCTGTGACAGGGACCCAAATCAGATCTCTGCTTACCTGCCACTCTCCAATCGTGTATATCAAAGCATTTTTTAGCAGACCGACCCCGTATTCCATTCGTAGGACACCATCAAAGATCCTCACAAGTCAAAGTGTTCTATATGCCACTGTGGCCCTGGTGCCATTTGCAGGAACCATGCCTAGCCTCTCTGGGATTAAAAACGGTCACGTGACCTTGGACTCCAGCAGGCCACTCACGCGGCAGCATTTCTCACTGCCGTTCTCAGCCTGCAGAGGGCGCCCACTGCCAAGTCTCTGAAGGAAGCGGCATTTTATAATACGCCATCGAAGGGAGTATTTTCTGGGCCCCGCTCTGGAGACATGGTCAGGGCAAGAAGTTTTTACAGTATTCATATGGAGGCCCAAATACAATGCAAGATGATGATACGGACTGTAGTAGATGTGTTAAAAATTCCAGTTTCCTTTTTTCGGGTGTTCCTGGCCCTGGAAGATAAAGCATGCTTGATAATCTTGTTCAACTCCAGACTGGCCCTGTCACTTGCTTTGGCCAATAAATGTGAGAAGCGATGTGTATCACTTCCAAGTAGACACTTTGAGCCAGTATGTACTTCACTATGATCTCTTTTCTCTGTGCCACAGATCAACCATATACCAAAATAAGCTCCATCCGCCTGGATCCAGGGAAGCAAATGTAGAGCAGAGCTGTAGCTGATCTGTGATAAACGTGTCGTGTGTTTAAGAGATAAACCTTTGTTACAAGCCACTGAGATATTGGGGTTATTAGTTCCTACAGCATCGCCTAATATCTACCCTAACTGATATAACTAGAAACATGTACATAGAGTGTTTCCTGTGTGCTCTATTATTTGACAGATGTTAACTCTTCTAATCTTCACAAAGAGCTTATGAATCAAGTCCTACTATTATCCCAATTTCACAGATGAGGAGAATGAAACACAGAGAGGTTAAGTAACTTGCCCAGAGCAAGCAGAGGAGCTAAGAGTTGGATCTGAACAGCTGAGCTCCACAATACACAATCTTAATCCACTACCTCCCCAAAACAGAGGCCATAATAAACAATTTGATAAATTTGACTACAAAAAACAAAGTTCTAGACAGTTTAAAAAATACAATATACAAAGTCAAATACCAAATGACAAATTGAAAAAAGATACTTACAAGTGGCATCATGGAGAACAGGTAACAGTGTGAAAAGGACAAACAACTCAAAAGAAATGTAAATATAAATACAGAAATATAAATCCATAAAAATATAAACATGTAAGGGGCTCAGTCAGTTGAGCATTTGACTTTAGCACAGATCATGATCTCACGGTTGGGGAGTTTGTCTGTGAGTTAGAGCCCCTGCTGTCGGCACGGAGCCCACTTCAGGTTCTCTGTCCCCCTCCTTCTCTCTGCCCTCTCCCCACTCCTACTCTCTCAAAAATGAATAAAACATTAAAAAATATAGAATATAAATGGTACTTTGCTAAGAAAGTATGCTTAATTTCATATAGATTAGCAAAAGTCAGAAAGTTTGCTAATACTCTCACATAAATTTAGAAGTGTTCACTGGCCCAGCCTTTGTCGAGAGAAACTTAGCAGCATCTACCAAAATTATGATCACTCTAACCCAGTACTTCATTCTTTGGAAATACCTGCAGATTTTGAAAAAATGATAAATATAGATTCTTTTTTTTTTATTGAGAGAGAGGGAGAGAGAGAAGGGAGATCATGAGCAAATGGGGGAGCAGCAGAGGGAGAGGGAGAGAAAGAATCCCAAGCAGGCTCCGCACGTAGCAAGGAGCCCAATGTGGGGCTCCATCTCACGACCTTGAGATCATGACCTGAGCCAAAATCAAGAGTCAGACGTTTAATCGACTGAGCCACCCAGGCGCCCCAATATACAAAGATTCTTAATGTCCTGTTTTTGAAGCAGCAAAAGAATTGGAAACAATTCCCTATTGATGAAACAATATTCATAATAGGGAATTAGTTAAATAAATAAGACACAACCCTAGAGTGGTATACAAATTAGTCTTTAAAAGGAATGAAGTAGTTCTAGGGGCACCTGGATGGCTCAGTCAGTTAAGCATCTGACTTTGGCAGCTTGTGGGTTTGAGCCCTGTGTTGGGCTCTGTGCCGACAGCTCAGAGCCTGGAGCCTGCGTTGGATTCTGTGTTCCCCTCTCCCTACCCCTCCCCTACTCACACTCTGTTTCTCTCTTTCTCAAAAATAAATAAACATTAAAAAATTTTTTGAAAAGAATGAGGTAGTTCTTAAAATGTCAATATGAAAGAACTGTTGGTGTACCATTAAGTGAGAGTAAGGCACAGCATCATCCTGATACCCAAACCAGACAGAGACCCAGCCAAAAAAGAGAACTACAGACCAATATCCTTAATGAATACAGATGCAAAAATACTCAACAAGATACTAGCAAATCGAATTCAACAGCACATAAAAACAATTATCCATCAT
>NC_043703.1:54093779-54159745 GCF_006229205.1 Suricata suricatta | reverse complement strand
AAAAAAAAAAAAAGAATGGATCTAGTTATAATCTACCAAAAATTTAGCATTAGATTTTCCCAGCTGCTAGTTTAGAAATACATTCCCTGGATTAAAGGCCAAATGTGTCTTAATAGGTCCATGTGAGGGTTCTACTGTCCACTCCACAGATATTTGAGAAACACCAGCAGCCAGGGCTCCTCACTGACCTTCCTATTAAGTCAGTCAAGTACAGCACTGAATCTCCCAGGTGCAGAGAACTGAGAAAGTTCCCTGTCTCCCAGATTCTGTTTTTTTCACTAAGCCACCATATTTAATTCAAATGTTAATAATACAAGCACCTAGAAAAAATATATATTTTTTATATTTTATGGATGAGTTTTTAAAATTTTTTAAATGTTTATTTTTGAAAAAGAGAGAGAGAGAGAGACAGAATGTGAGTGGGGGAGGGTCAGAGAGAGAGGCAGACACAGAATCTGACGCAGGCTCCAGGCTCTGAGCTGTCAGCAGAGAGCCTGACGCGGGGCACGAACCCACAAACCGTGAGATCATGACCTGAGCCGAAGTGGGGACAATCAACCAACTGCACCACCCAAGACCCCCAAGGAATGAGTTTTTAATTTTTATTTTTGCTTATGTAAGCTTTACACCCAATGAGGGGCCTGAACTCACAACCCTGAGATGGACAGTAGCTTGTTCCCCTGACTGAGCCAGCCAGGTATCCCAAAAATATTTTTTTAATGTTTATTTCTTTTGAGAGAGTGAGAGTGAGAAAGAGATCCCACGTGGAGGAAAGTGCAGAGAGGAGAGAATACCAAGCAGGCTCTGTGCTGTTAGCATGGAGCCTGACGTGGGACTTGATCCCACAAACCATGAGATCATGACCTGAGTGGAAATCAAGATTTGGACATTCAACTGACTGAGCATCCCTCGCTCCAAAAATATTCTTAAGTGAAGTAATTAATGAACTAGATTTGCATTTCATCCACTGCCTCTTCTATGCCAACGAGAGGTGCCTCTGCCTGGTCCACAGTTAACCAAACCTCCCAGCTCCTGTCTCTAGTCAACAGCAAACACTGGAAGGACTGAGGGAACCTGAAAGGGTAAGGCATAGAGGTCATCACCCTGGCATTCTCCAGCCAGGGTACCTTGCCAAGCCAGTCCACAAATCAAAGTCACTGGCCTCTACTGGGTTACAGAGGTTTTCAAACAATGGGAGGTCATAAGGGTGTCCAGGCAATTAAGATGATCCTGGGTGGCTCAGGAGGAAGCATCTGACTCTTGATATCAGCTGAGGTCGGGATCTCCGGATCGTGAGATTGAGCCCCATGTCGGGCTCCTCAGTGAGCATGGAGCCTGCTTGAGATTTTCTCTCTCCCTTGCTCTCCACCTCTCTCGTGCTTTTCCAAGAATAAATAGACTTATAAAAAAAAAAGAAAGAAACGATCCCAACAACTTCTTGAGGAGAAATGTCTGTAGCCACTTTCACAAGTGCCATTTCTACTCCAACCTTCTGCATTCTTTGGAGCTTAGCTTTGTTTAAAGGTTTCTATTTATCCAAAATAACCACAAATCATTTGGATTATGTTTAGGCCAGTTTATTAAATAATGAAACAAGATTTATGCTACATATTCCAACAATGCTTAAATAAAGAGCTTAAAATATAAAGGCTTGTGAAAAATGTATAGTTTTTATATAATACATACTATTTCTAGCTCACGAATAAATATGAACAAGGACCATTTTTATATCACAGATCATCAACACTTAGCATCAATGATTACACAAATCCACAAGCAAACAAAAAAGTCCATTATCTTCATTTTAGTTATAAAAGCTAAAAATCCTTTTGCCACATTTAAGCAACATCCAAGGGGGTGGGGAAGACCTGTAGAGCCACACCCCTGAAAATATGGGGCCCGAGTGTCCAGGTCCCTAAGTTCTTTCTGGGGTAGGAGCATGGCAATTGCATGAACTCTTTCAGGAAGCAGAAAAATGAACACAGGTTAAGATCCTGTTCTATATAACATGTTTAATAAATCTACCCTGGAGAAATACTGTTATTGTCTTAAAAACGTACTCAAGTGTTACAGTGAGCTTTGAGCTTCTTTTCATCCTGGTGTGAACATATACATGATTTGAATAAACTGAGAGGATGAATGTCACATGACGTTGACTCTTTCTGGTCTTCGAAATGCCTTGCTTCTACTGTTTTAGAAATTGTATGTACACTTAAAAATATAGAACGTTTTCTTCATTTAAAAATAAAAAAGTGGCTCTTAAAAAGTAATCCTTTAAACTCAAGGAACTCAAAAGTGAAAACCTTTCCAGAGAAAGCCCTTACCACATCAATGGAATGTCCTGGTAAGAAGGAAGAAAATCTCTTGTCTAAAAACACGGTTCGTGCCAGGAGCAGGGCCCCGTGAGCTCAGCTCTGCAGGCCCAGCTAGACGGGCCACGGGGCTGGGACTCTTAGCTACGTCTTTAACAAAGGAACCCCTACATGCCACGCCACCGCCTCTTCCTCTCGCTTTTTAGTGACTGTCTCAATTTTGGAAATGCAATTCTGCCTCACGAAATCTTTTTCCAAGTAAACATTAATAAAGAAGGCCAAGTGAAAGCGACTGGTGGGCAAACTGCCCGATCCATAAGAAAAACCTGGGTTCCTTCTCTTCTGCCTCAAGGGAGGTGGCAACCCGGAGCCAGACACACCGAGAACCCACAGAGCACCTACCAGGCAGGGTCTGCCCTGGAGCCCCAGTCAGGGTGTGTGTTCTGTTCTCCAAGGTCAGAAGTGACAGCACCCGAGTAAATATGTTCCCTTCCCCAGGGCTGTCTGCTATTACTGTATAAAGATCTTTGGGCTCTCGGAGTCACTTTTTATTTTCAAAGGAACAAGATGAAGGAGAGAAAGGAAAGGGAGAATGAGTTTTGTTGTCTCTAAGAAAAAGAAAGGAAGATACCATGGACCTCTTTCAGACTAGAAAACAGGTGCAGTACTAAAGAAAGGGTTTTTAAAATTTGAAGCAAGTGCTTTCCATCCAAACCAATCAGGAAGTCTGAGACAGGAAATATTTTAATAAGACATAACCTGAACTGAAGTAAAGTCTGGGAAATCCAGAAACAATTCTTCAATTTACTCGCAACATCTCGCTAATGAAAACCTAATGCAACTGTAATTTATACTGTGTTCTTTTCTTTTTGCAAGGCCTTTAGCCACGGGTTTTGCCGGGGATTCCAGTGAGAATCCCGTGGTAAGAAGACCCTCCTCTACACCTGACTGGCGCTGGGATTCTGGCCGGCTAACAGCATGACTGATGTAAACACACTGACCCTCAAGTCAAGTTATAGCAGCTGCAATTTTCTTCATTTGACCCTGAACATTGATAGATGTCATGTCTCCATTTCACAGACTGGGAAATAATAAACTGCGCTTAAAATCAGAGCAAGTTACCAACATTACCTACAACCAGACCCAAACCGCTAAAAACCCCTCCCATCAATACCGACCTTGCCATTTTCAAAGCCAACGTATCACACCATCATGGGCTTAGATATTAATACTTTGTAACGATTCCTCACAAAGGTCAAGGCTTAAAATCACTTATTGTAAGTGAAAGATCCTGCCAAAATAGGAAATTATAAAGCAGTGCAATATTCCAGAGATCTATTTCCTGCACTGTCTACACCTGGAGTTGAAAGGGCCAGGTCTCCACACGGGAAACGACTTCAGCCGACAAGTGAAAAGTCTGCACAAGTTCAGGAACGGTAGGTACCACCCTCGCCGAGGCTCTCTCCCGCGGCTCCTCCGAGCTTCTCTAGAGCGGGCTGCTCTCCGCCGCTGCTAGCTGCTCCCGCCCCCCAGAGAAAACAACACACACGGTTCCTGACCTTCGTGCAAGTTCTCTTTAGCAAGAAACGTGCATTTTATACGCTGTTTTCGATGTTGAAGGTCATTTCCATGGTAAGGACCAGTGTCTGGATGTTCGTTTGTGGCACTAAACATCTGATGCAGAGCATCAACTGCCAACACGCAGCAACATGAACCGACCCCACCTTCATCCGTTGCTCATGCTTCAGAATCCGTGATGAACCAAGCGAGTGAGTGAGAAGCAGCGTGAAACACAGGAGGCTTATTGTTTCGGAAGTAGGCATTTCCAGAGCGAGAGGTCATGCAGCCTTGACTTGTCACAAGTCCAGTTTCTTCAACTGCTCGTAGGTCACAAAAAACTGCAGGTATTGGTTAAGGCTGACAACGAAAACACCATATCAGCAACACTGACACATAAAAGCGGACTCACGGACAGCACAGCTGACAACTGTGTCAGGGCAGACCACAGGCCATGGACCTGATTAAATACCAGGGGCTCCATCCTTCTCTGCCCCAAAAGGTCTTCCCGTTAGCCTTCCCAAGGCCAGCCTGGAACAGAACAATCATACCCACGATCCATCAGTGCCCTAGCAGCAGCTCCAAGAGCCTCCTGGAAGAAGTCACGCATGCTGGCCAGCTCTGGTGACTGCTGCTGTGAGCAGACTTGCGGAAACAGTAGATTCTATGGGAAACTGAAAGACAGCAAGCCCTGGTACGCCCCCTCGAGGGTCAACGCTAGGCAGGCCTTCAGCAGGAGGGAGGCGCAGATAACGAGAAACAAAGCATGGTGAAAACCACGTTTCCTCCTTTATAATTCTTCCTTTTCATGTCTAATGAACGGCTACTTCTTTCCTGCCTCCCACTTTGGCATACCGGAAACAGTGCTTATCGGCCAAATAATTCAGGAGCTAATTCCTGTTTATCCTCAGGCACTCTCTAAAATAAGCATTCTAGAACAGCACTGCCAGACTGCATCCTTCCCAAGGGTGGCTAAGGATATAAAAATCAATCCTTGTCTCTCTCTGTAATCGTAAATATTCTCGGCTTCTAAAACAGAATCTGAATAGAAATTTTTAGTGATATCATTACCTTTCAATAACACTATCACTATACCAAGATTTGCTGGGCCCAGCACAGAGATGTTATACCTTCCAAGATAGAAACTGAATAGTTATTTCTTAGAATCAGAGGAACTCACAAGAATAAGAACCCACTTCTAAATTATCATTAATAACATGTCAATTTATACAAACAATATTCCTTTAGCTACACCTTTTTTTCAGACGTACTGCGACAGAAAAGGATACAATGATATTCCATGGGCCAAGTCTCAACCAATTCGGCCAAAACCCTTTATACAGAGCAAAGAAACCTTCATTCTTCCATGTCTATTAGAAGCAGGGACAAAAGTTAACAACCAACTTTCCAATCATGTCAAATGTGTTAATAATTAGTAGGCAGACTGAATGGTCGGTTTTTTTAAAAATGAAATCCTGTTTGAAAAGACTGCTTAAAAACCCATTGCCCTCTGCCTCCTTTTGCTCTTTGAGGGCCTCCGCATGGGAGAAGGCGAAGGCTCCGTGTCCCACCAGCCCACCCCAAGCAGACACATGGCAGCGGAAAGAGTATGAAGTGAGATTTAATTCCAATTAGGATCTCTTGCCTCCTGGCTCACAAGCAGGTCAGAAATAAAGAAGCGAAGCAACGGTGGTAAAGATGTAACCAGAGCACCACCACGTCACATCGTGAGGCAACACAAGTGTGGGTGAAGCAGGCTTGAAGCCCAGGAGGTGGAGCAGCACACCGGCCAGGCGGGCCCTGACCCCTGACCCCTGGCTCCGGCGGGCCAGTCCGCGAGGCATCGGCAAACTCTGCCCGCCCAGGAACAGCAAGTGCCAGTGTCTAAACTGAAAATGATAGTCGGATGGACGTGTTCTTTGGAGAGATGACTGAGTGAAGGAACATCGTGCACAGTTCTATCGTGACGTCAGAAAGTATGACTCTTTTCTCACCCTTTGTAGCAGAGCAGAGGTTTAAAGAAAATGAACTTTGGTTTCTAAACATTCATCTAGATTTTGTATTTATAAACATTACTGCAGTGTGGCCCAAGCTGGGTGCGTGTCCGGGCTTCAGAGAACCACTCATGGTGGTTATAAGAACCCTCAAAATTTAGTTACTCCTCAGGTTACAATATATACATATATATGTGTGTGTGCGCACACACACACACGAAGATATTCACACACATTTGGGGGCAGTTTCAGTGATTAAAACAAACCACTAGAATGTTGAAGAGTAAGTAAAATAAGCTTGCTTATTTCCTAAGTGTCCTTAATTACTACTAACTATAGTAACAGGCTTTCTTAGTGCAATCCAGGCAGGCTGCTCCTCGTAGGCACTTTCTCACTGTTGCACTAACCCTGGGACACAGGTGCCACTTTGTCCCCCTTCACTGACAAGGAAACGGGTAGAGTCTGTACATCAAGAGTCATACAGTTACAAGCGACAAGGGTTGTGCTCGAAACCGCTGTGTTTCTGACCCTGAGCAGAAACTCCAGAGAGGGTAACACGGAAGCCAACGAGCCTCCCTGCCTCGCACGGCGAACACGCCCTCTCACCTGTAACAAGCAGGCCAGGGTACCTGTGTAGCCAGAGCACCTGCCGTCTCGAAGGACTCTCTGATTCATCATCCGTGTTCTCACGACATCCACAGGGTTGGAGGCCAGGGCCCCGGCCAGACCACAGGCGAAGCTTGAGCTACGAGGAAGACACCAACAGAAAAACAAAAGTTCACCACCGCTGAGCTGCCATCACCAACGAAGGCAGGAAAGAGCTTCCTCCCAAACTATGTTCAAGTGATATGTGACAAGACGGCATGTTTCCAGGAGGACGTCCATCTCTAAAGCACTGCACAAACTTCTTAAATATGGCACTGATTGTAAATTCCAGCCTCAACCAAGAATACCTCTGAGGTTCTGGAATATCAACCACAGACACATGAAGGAATGTCACGTGTTCATGAACTCTGGGGCAGAGCCTTTCCACACTGTACAGATGTATCAAATCATTATGTCGTACACTTTAAATAGCTTACAATTTTGTCAGTTATATATACCTCAATGAAGCTAGAAAAATGAAAATAACAAAAATAAAAAGCGAAGTCAGAGAATTGCAAAGCATGGTCTTGCTCTTGTAATAAAGTAAACAATACTTTCATAGATTCTCATATGCCTAAAAACAAGCTGTTGACGATGGCTACCTGTGTAAACAGATAAGGACTTTTACTTTTTCCTGATTCACTTCTGAATTGTAATTTTCCAAATATGAGAATATAATACTTTTATCATATACCTTCTTTAAACTTCCATAAATTTGTAGCAAATTGCTACCCTGAAGTCATGCCTACCTAAAATATTATTTTTTTTGAAATCTATAGACATACAGGAAGTGGGTAGACACAGTGTCTCCCATCAGGCCCGAGAGAATGAGGTGCTTCTTGGTGAGGTCATAGACCGGGAGCTCCACACCGACCACGATGGCAGCCCTCTGCGCAGTAAGGGACACGCCCTGCGTAAGAAGAAGAATATCAAGACTCAGATAGCTCTCCTTGGAGCAGGCCTTGCCAAAAAACGTAGAGTGACAGAGTAGAAAAGACCAGAGGGTAACGAAGTCAGAAGCCCAAGTCCAATTCCGATCTTGGCACTAACGGTATGACCTTGGCCAGACGCGGCCAGGACAAGTCACCTCGCAGAGGCTCCGGTTTCCTACTACATACTGGGAAGGCTATCCTGGATGACCCTTGCGGTCCCTTCTGTGAACTGACAGGTCAACAAATACCAGGAAACAGCATTCTGTACCAGCGTTTGCCTAGTGTCAGTCTTCACTTAAGTACCAGGAAGCCATTCACATTTAAAAAAACACAGGGGCATCTGGGTGGCTCGGGCAGTTCAGCGTCAGACTCTTGATTTTGGCTCAGGTCATGATCTCATGGTTTGTGGAATCAAGCCCCACATCGGGCTCTGAGCTGACAACATGGAGCCTGCTTGGGATTCTCCCTCCCTCTCCCCCACTCCCCAAATAATAAGTAAATGAACTTAAAAAAAAAATCCAGCATTTATCTATAACCTAGAAAACCCTTCTCTAGGAGAATTTTTTAAAGAAAAAGTAAACAACAGAATGTTCAATCTTCTTCATAATTTTAGATGAATTATTCAAAATGCATTTTAAAATATGACATATTCCTTATATTTCCATTTTCCATATAAGGAAATTAAAGAAGAAAGTAACTTCAAGGACAGACTTCACTCATCTTCCCTTCCTTACTCCATGTTGCCTTTCAGATTAAGTAAAATGACCGAAACAGGAAGAATAAGTTCAAAGGAGAAAAGGGAAGGGCTAACTCAGGCCGCCGGCTCTGTCTGGCAGGCTTACCTTCCACAACCCTCTCGCTCCCTCTTGCTGGTAGATGTTGAGGAAGTTGCCCATCATCCCCCCTTGAATGGTGCTGCTCTGTGCTTGCATCCGTATCTAGAGATGATTTTAAAGATTAACATGAGAAGGAAACAGCACATTTCTCCCCAAATGTAGACTTCGGAATACCATTCAATCCGTTGTTTAGTAACCATCCAAAGAAGAGAATTATAGTACAAACACGACCATCATGCTAGCTTCAAATGTCCTTTGTAGAGAAGACATTTTTAAACCTTGGTTCTTAAGCACTTTGGAATCAACAAAATGCACCAAGTAGAATCCAGAGCTCAATAAGTGTCCAAAAAAACCTGATTTTTTAAAGAAAGTCTTTTGAAAAGGAAAGAAAATGGCGTGTCCTTATGCGTTAATGAGTAGGAAAGAGAAGGTGATGGCAATACTGAGCGTTCACATAATTAACAGGAGCATCCAGCACAGCTGGCAGCACTAAGCGCGGACAAGCAGATTTCTTAAATTAGTTACTTCAGGCCACGACTATTTCCAACCAGCTGAACCAGAAGGTATGCAGGCGAGCAGAGCACGGGCTGACCACATGATGCCTGTCATGCTCTGTTACACTTGAACGTACAAATACACCCAAGAATGGCCGCGGCGTTCAAATGACCCAGATGCCAACATAAAAATAATGGTTGATGTAGCTCTCTGTGCTTTTAAAAATTAATAGGGATTTCTCACTAAAAATTGGTACCTTATTTTTGTTTAGGGAGCAAAAACATTACCTCCAACTTCTAAAAGAAACAGAAGCCCAACATATGCTTAAGAGATTAAGGGGAGGGTGGCTTGTTTCCTCCACCTTTCCCCAGCATGCTGAGAGCAGGAGCACCCTCACACACGTGTGCCTTCCCCGTGCCTCGGCATGGTGCCCGCAACACACAGCTGTCTACACTGCTGACGTCTGTCAGACTCTCCTATCAGACTGAGGGCTCTGAGGGCAGGGTCCTCTTGTACTCATTTCTGGACCCTAAGCACATAGTACGTCAACTGGCAGAAACAGGTGGATGCTGCTTAACTAACAGGAAAAGGGATAGGAAGGGACAGAGATGAACATCCTGAGCTGGTTGAAAAAGTAACTCCTGCCTAACTTCCATTTTGTTTAATTAGCTTATTCCCTTGAGGCGCCTGGGTGGCTCAGTCGGTTAAGCATCCAACTTTGGCTCAGGTCACGATCTCCAGGTTCATGAGTTCAAGCCTCACCTTGGGCTCTGGGCTGACAGCATGGAACCTGGAGCCTGCTTTGGGTCCTGTGTCTTCCTCTCTCCCTGCCCCTCTGCGACTCACATTCTCACTCTCTCTCTCTCAAAAATAAACAAACATTAAAAAACAATTTAAGTTAGTTTATCACCTTGCCTTAATCCAGAAAGGATTTAAGAAGGCAGTTTCCCTGTTATTGTCAATAAGGTCATCCAATGTGTTATGTCTAACTGTGGTAAGGGAATAGTTCCATCATTATTTCCTGAAATCAAGTGAACAGATAACATCACACGTCAGAAATGATCATTAATGAGTGGACTCATACAGAACCTGTAGCTTCTCAGTTTTTAATGAGCCAATAAAACCAGGAAGATTTTCAATGAAAAATGAAATTCAAGCCTAAATTTTTTTTCTGTGTAATCACCAAAAAAACCTTATGTCCACAATGAGTCCTCCTTTCGAGTGTGTCTTATCAGTGGGAAACCCACCTGGTGTGCGTTTATAAGTTAGAATCGTCACAGCACTTAACTTGTATACAAGTTCACAAACACAGTGCGTGTTACATTCGCAGACATTCATGATCTGAACGTTGCTCCAGTAAGAAAATGTGGGGGGAACGTGCCTATACGATACGGAGAGCACCACTTACTTTCAAAACGTCCGTTGGATTAGCAATGGTCGAGGATATGACTCCAGAGAGGATTCCACACACCACATTTACCAGTAGAGTTTCATCTATAAATGAGCACATATTATTCCACTTCTCATATATACAGAGCTTTGCATTATCAGCAACTCAAATATAGGTGTAAACTCATTTGCATACTTCTTGCATATCTTAAGAGAATAATACAATTTCTGCTTCATGAATCAAGCAATTTTTTTAATAGTTTATTGTCAAATTGGTTTCCATACAACACCCAGTGCTCTTCCCCACAAGTGCCCTCCTCCATCACCACCACCTCTTTCCCCCCCTCCCAAGCAATTTTTTAAATATTGGGAATTTTGCTAGCTTAACGGGACTTTGCCTAGCAAAATTACTTAACATCTATTTGCTTTCAATTTGTTTTTGTAGTTTCAAGAGAGTTTTTTTTTAAATATCTATTTATTTATTTACTTAAGTGATCTCCACACCTGACATGGGACTTGAACTCATGACCCAGAGATCAAGGGTCGCAGGCTCCTCCAACTGAGCCAGCCAGGCACCCCAATATTACTTGGCATCTAAAGGCGATGTGAATTATCAGGCAAAGTGAGCAGTCATCTACCAATTACTTTTGTGTGTAAATGTATATTACTATACTAACTAAGAAAAGTAAACCTCATAAGAGAATAAAAGAAATACAGTTCTGTGAGATGACCATGAAGGTAAAGTTTGAAAGCACACCCTTTATACTTAATTTGAAGTGTGCTGAACTGCTAAAGCATCCCTGCCTCTGCTGACCTCAACCATGCAACAGCTCACTGGTGCTCAGCCCATCGGAAAACAAGTTCTATGGACTAAAGCAAAGTCACAGAGTCAACCAGCAACAGAGTATTAGAACTGAGTTCTTAACACTAAGTTGTTCACTGCTTTCCTGAAAAATAGGTGGTAATTCCTGATTTTAGAAAATTTTAAGTGGGCTAGGACTACACATCCTCTAGTCTAGGAGTTTTGGAGATGAGAAAAACGAAAATATTTGTAGAGACTGCTCCTTTTAACTGTCATTCCCCTAAATTCAGCCAAGAACTGATTTGCTTTGGGGCACCTGGGAGGCTCAGTCGGTTGAGCGTACGACTTCGGCTCAGGTCATGATCTTGCGGTTGGTGGGTTCGAGCCCCACATCAGGCTCTGTGCTAACAGTTCAGAGCCTGGAGCCTACTTGAGATTCTGTGTTTCTCTCTCCCTATTTCTCTTTCTCTCTCTGCCCCTCCCTGGCTTGAATGTGTGTACATGTGCGTTCTCTCTCTCACTCTCTCTCACAAATAAATAAATAAACATTAAAAAAAAACGGACTTGCTTTAAGCACAGTTCAGACTTTACATACAGAGTTCTCCTCAGCAGTAAAGTCATAATTAGGCTCAAGAAAATCTGATCAGGGGCACCTGGGTGGCTCAGTCGGTTGAGCGTCCAACTTCAACTCAGATCATGATCTCACGGTTCATGTGTTCGAGCCCCACATCAGGCTCTGTGCTGACAGCTCAGAACCTAGAGCCTGCTTCAACTTCTGTGTGTCCTTCTCTCTCTGTCCCTCCCCTACTCACACTCTCTCTGTCTCTCTCAAAAATAAGCATAAAAAAAATTTATATATAAAACTATGAAAAAAAAAAAAAGAAAAAGAAAATCTGATCATTAGGCTCAAGAAAATCTGACCTTGATTAAAAAGACACACAACCAACCCACCTCCTGTCCACAAGTGGAGAGAAGGTTCCTCACTCACCTTCTGGGTGTTCAACAAACAGCCGCTTCAAGCTCTGGTAAGTGCCGATCTTGATGGTGCCGTAGGAAGCCTGGCGTAACATCGCAGGGGCGATCCTGTCAAACCAACATACAAGAGCAAGAGAAATTCCAAAACCCGCCACCGGGGCAGCTCAATTGTTAAGCTTCTGACTTCAGCATACGTCACGATCTCAGTTTGTGACTTCGAGTCCCACATCTGATGAGCTTGAAACCCCACTTTGGAAAAGCCCTGCTTCTCTCTCTCCCTCCTCACTCACTTGTGCCCTCTCTCTCTCTCAAAAAAGAAAAAAAAAATATATATATATATATATATATACACATATGCATTCTAAAAAGCACTTTAAATCCTCTAGAAGACACACACACAGATCGGCCTTCCACAATCAAACTGTGCTTAATTATATTTCTCAAAATTGAAAATCTAACGAAAATATAGCTGGGTTCCGTTAAATGTGTGCAAATTATTAGTTCACTAAGTGAAAGTTTAGCCCCCTGTACTTGTCTTTAATGCAAACGTAAGTGAACATGGAGTTCTATTCAAATGAAAGGGCTGTCCTTTCTCGGGACAAGGCGCCTCGTGAAATCTGCCCGCTGCCACATCTGTCGTTCTTCGGCAGCTGCTCTAGAGCCCAGTCCCCTCCTCCCTGGGGGCCTGCTCCAGTTATTTCCTCTCCCTCACTGGGCCCTCCTGACCCCAGAACCACCCTGGGACAGCTACCCACCGCAGCTGTTCCTGCACTGCCCACTTCCTCCTGGAAATGTGGTCTGCCTTCCCTCTCCCCCTCCATCAAAACTCCCCTCACCAAGGTGACCACCTGACATGGCTGTCACTAAATTAAAAGATGCAGTTCACTTAGTACTTACATGCCTCTTTGCGGTACTTGCTGCTGTCCACCCCATGTCCTCCATGCTGCAGTCTCCTCCTCGAGCTCTGTAACATGCCCCCTCCCGCTTCTTTCCTTTTCTCCACAGCCTCCCTACCTGTCCTCCGGAGGACTCTGGGGAACTCTGACCTATGCTTTCTTCACTCCTCAGGTGAGCTCATCTCCTCCCATGGCTTCTACCAAGGTCAGAGACTGAGGACTCCGAAATTCCTGCCTCCAACACTGATCCAACAGTGCATTTCCAACTGCTTCACAGAGGTCTCAGTTCGCATGTCCTACACCCACACTGAACTTATCACCCTCCTGCCCCAGCCAATCTCCTCTCGTTTCCTGGACCAGGGAATGGAGGAACCTCCATCAACACCTTGGCCGAAAACCAGAAATCAAGACATCAGCCTTGTCCCCTGCTTCCTCCACACCCCCTCGTATATTAGGTCACATAACAGGTCAACCCCTATGCCTAAACAGGCTGTCTTCTTTCTCTCTGTCCCCAAGACAACCCCTCTGGTCAGAAAATCGTTGTCTCTGCTTCCCACATGGCAGCCTGCTTCCAGTGTTATCAGTTCTCATTCTCTCTCCCCATAGCAGGCCAGCTTCTTTTTACCATGGAAACCCTATCACATCAGTCCCCCTACTTAAAATCCCCGGCAGCTTCTGTCCGCCACAGGCACAGCAAACTCAAGTGCTTATGGGTACCGGGTAGATGCCTTCCGTGAGTGACACGGGCTGGTCTAACTGCGCACACACACACACCCTATGAGAGGCAGAGGGTTCAGTGAACCAGAGGAGGCATCTCTGATGCCTGTTACTATTATCCTGAGTGAATGAACGTGGGCCCAGATGGTGACTTTTCTCAAGAAAATGGAATCCCAGGTTTCTATGTGCAGTTTCTCATAGTTTAAAGTACTGGCTCAAGTGAGAAACAAAAATCTTTGGTAGGTAGGAGGTCTGTGAGGCACCGATTCGGGACGCATGGTGTCCTGGATGAAATCAAGATGCTTCACGGGTCCTGACCCCATATCAGGACTCCAATTCCATCTCTTGCTACTCAGCAACTCCAATACTGCCCTGAGGCCGAATTACTTGTAGTTCCTAGAATGTACCATGCTTTCTTGCACAGACTTCTGGCTCTGTATAAATACGCTCCATTTATTTATTTATTTTTTTAAGTAGGCTCCATGCCTACCTAAAAGCCCCAATATGGGGCTTGAACTCACAAGCCTGAGATCAAGACCTGAGCTAAGATGAAGAGTCAGCTGCTTAACCAACTAAGCCACCCAGGCACCCCAATACAGTTCCCTCCTAACCACAGCTGGCAAACTCACTCTTCTTGATCCTTCAACTCAGACCCAGCACCTCTTGGGTCAAGCAGCCTTCCTGAAACCCACCCCCTGTCCCGTCCCCACAGTCTGGGCTTGGTGCCCTGCCTCTACCAGACTGCAGCACTCGTTATCAGCCTCCACTGTAACCCCGTTTATACTGAGTGACACAGCCCCCACTGAATAAGGGCCCCTTCGAGACCGTGTGTTACTGTTGATCCCCATTTGTCCCCCCGGATCCAGTCTTGCCCTTCTCTGTGATGCTCTGTGCCCTAAGAGGGTGGTGCCTGTGGACTGTGTCACTCAGGCTCCCCTGCCAAGTGACTTCAGGGTGGATTCCACCCGTAGATGATGGACGGGGGGAGGAAGGATGGGGAAGAGAGGTCTCTTTCCCCGGGCACTCCCAAAGCATCCCTCAACTACTACTGTTTGCTCCTGCAAGGCTCCAGCCCTAACAGGCTCTGGTAATACCATTCCTGTCCTTGTCCCTCTAGGCCTAGGGTTGGTAACAATTTCTCACTTTGCTAGTGTCTAGGTACCACAATATCCTTCTATTGTTCCCTTAACCCTTAAGCAGCCCCCTCACTAAAGTCTCCTCACAGAAACCACCCACGTGAATTCTGTTTCCTGTAGGGACTCGGGCGGACACAGGCACCCGCTCCGAGCCTGCGCCTTCAGCACACTGTTCGCTAAATGGTGGATTAAAGAAAAGTGGTTCACAACTCTTACCCACTGAGAATACTCTATCATTTTCACTAGAGCAAAAAGCTCGGTAATTCAGAATAGTCAAGGGGAAGGGGTTTTTTCAGAGTGAAATGCTGAATTACGTAATGTTTTGTGGAAACAAATGTAAAGTTTGCAGTATTAGAATATAATAAAAAAAAATACTTTCAACACAATGCTCACTACATAAAAGATGTATAGAAAATAAAGTTGAAATGAAAACTCTACCAAGCTACTTTTCGAATACACCTCAAATTTCTACTTTTTTCTCTATGAAGTCTCTGTTTTCAGTAGATTCATTTAACAGGTCAAAAACCAAATATAAACACACAAATGTCTACTTACCCTGAATACAGGGCTTTCAGCCCTTCTTCTTTGCCTATCCGCACTAAGGCGTGTAACATTCCTCGATACCGGATTTCTCTAAAGTTTGCATCATTTGTCTGGCCTTGAATCTGGAGCCGTGTCTTGGTTAAATCAATTGGAAAAGTACCTTAAAATTTAAAAAAAAAAAAAAAAGAAAGAAAAAGAAATATTTCACTTGATAAAAAGAAATTCCATCAAATAAGGAAAACATAATGATGTATTACTGAGAAGATATTTCAACTATAATGTAAACTAAGGAACAGAATTAAGAATGGCACAGATACTTTGCAATCTTTTTTCTATTAAAAAAAGTATTAGAGGAGCACCTGGGTGGCTCAGTTGGTTAAGTATCCAACTCTTGATTTTGGCTCAGGTCATGATCTCACACGTCGTGAGACAGAGCCTTGCGTCTGTGTTGGGCTGACAGTGTGGAGCCTGCTTGGGAATGTCTCCCTCTCTCTTTCTCTCCCCCCTTCCCCCCTCCCCATGCTCACACACACACTCTCTCTCAAAATAAACATTTTTTAAAATTAGGAACCAGAATAAAAAATGCCCCCAAAATGCACAAACATATTTTCCTTTCCTTATATTGTTATTTGGTTCCCATCTTACTCTACATAGGATTTGAGAGGCTGCACTGCTATAAAAAAAAAAAAAAGGTACAGGGAATATGGACACCAACAGGAAATCCATTTTAAAATATGTTACTATCTTTTGCACGTGTGAAGGCTAAAATCAGGTTCAATGGGAATGAAGAGGGGTGAGCTCATTTTCTGAAGGAGTTTCTCACTCTGTGTTGTGTTGGCTAGAAGTCAGTCTAGAAGTCAATCTGTGAATGTAGGTACAAATGTTAAATACAGTGCCAACAGGTAGTCTACCTCAACTGGGAACACTGTCAGCAAACCTGATTGGCTGTGGAATGGAGAGCCCGCCCCCACAGGGAACCACGCGGGTGGGTGGTTAGCGCCTTAACCCCCCAGCCTTGGGCCTCACTGGCTCCTCGAGGTCAGCCTCTGTCCCAGGACAGCAGCCCTGAGCCCTGGAAGCAAATGACGAGTCCAGCCCCGCAGCTGGCACTCAGCAGTGGCGCCATCAGTACCCGGTGAAGGATTTCCAACAGGGAACAGAGACAGATCAATGGGGTCCAATGTGGACCTCCACTGGAAGGGAAGCCGCCGGTACAACGTGAATCCGCATAATTATGGAGTGACTGCACAATGACAGTCGGTCAAATCTGGCACAGGGGAGACCTGTGAGCTCCCCAAAACGATGCAGCCACATGTACCAACGGTGGCGAAGTGGAAAAGCACAAGAAAAACAGGGACAGCGGGAACCCAGAAATGACTCATAAAACTTGTTTGTTTTCCAGGTGCCATTTTCTCCACACTAAACTTTGACTCCTAAACTACTAGGAGCCAAAACGACTATTTGTCTGAAAAACATCCCAAAAGGAGGAAGTTTTGAAATCCGAGACTAACATTTCATATTCTTGCATTCTGTGCTTCAACTCCAGTCACATCACACACCAGATCCCGACCTTAACTTTTAATCAGAGTCACGTGCTGCACGCAAGGCACCTGATCCGGCCCCAGGCCCTTACCGCATTCGGCGGTGATGGAGGCCAGCCCTCCGTACACAAAGGGCTTCCAGTTGAGGGCGGACATCTTCACCACGGTCCCTTCTCCTTTGGTTAGAGGAGCATAGCCTCCCACAGGGGTTCTCCTGGACACAAAGGGGAAGGCACAAAGTTGTAACATCACGCACAAGCAGTTTCTCCTTTAAACTTGTGTTCCATTTGGAGAGCATCTTCAGATGCCGTTCAGTGAAGGCCCTCCGCACCCCCACAACACTTCCCAAGGGGAGCCTCCGCTTAATAAAGCCAGGCCCAGCTCTCTGCAAAACCACCTTTTATCTGCTGCCTTAAATCTCCTTAAGTAACACAATATGCTGGGAAGGTGAGATGGCGTATGTACCGAGCACAATGGAGGCTCTTTTCTGGGTAGTCGATTTTATCTAAAGTCTATTCACATTCACTCAACAAATATGTGTTATTTGTTTGCCACTGTCTTAGTGAGTCCCTCAGGAGCACCGGAGCAGAACAATGGTGCAACCCAGTTTCCTAAGGTAAAATGACAATGACTTAAAAGTACCAAAATATAGTTCTAGTTTACTAACTCTATAAATGTTAGTATTCTTCTCTTAATCGTATAGTGTTTAGAGCTGGGAGGCAGCTCAGTATGAAGGAAAGAGGCGGACTCTGGAGTCAGGGCCACACCGCTTCCTTGGCAGGGATGCTCCTATTTACCTTGAGGCTTTTTCCCTCATCAATATTATCACCATCGAAGCAGTCAACACAATCAATTGGAGGTGATGCCCATACTTTTATTTGCAAAGCTAAATAAAATGCCAAGCTTTTAATTCTATTGTGGGGATTAAATATATATTTTTAAATGAGCACAGAAAAGGCATCAACAAATGCTGCCTTCCCTCTTCCCGTCACTTAAAAGGTGCTCAGACACCGCAAAATATATTTACACGCCTGCCATGCCAGGTCCTCCACATTCATTATACATTACACACAATTTTATGCACGTTCAGTTGATAAATCTGGCCTCACATCCATTAACAGGAGAAACATGCAGATAAACACATTTTTGTGTAGGTAATATTAACCATAATTATTCTTGGTTTAAAATAAAATTTCTGGGGTGCCCAGGTGGCGCCTGAGCCAACTAATTTGGGCTCAGATCATGATCTCACAGCTCACGAGTTAAAAAAAAAAAAAAAGCAATAGGGGCGCGTCAGGCTCTGTGCTGACAGCTCAGAGCCTGGAGCCTACTTCGGATTCTGTGTGTCTCTCTCAGCCCCTTCCCCACTCATGCATGCTGTCTCTCCTTCTCTTTCTCTGAAAAATAAACAAACATTTAAAAAATTTAATAAAATAAAATTTCTAATTTATTATAGTCATTATTGGTAAGAGATACACCCAGTATTTGGTACTCTTCATGTTTTAGGAGTTTCTCAAGACTACATTTCTCAAGGAAAGTCACTATTGATAAAAATGTCAGTTAACAACAAGGCCAGGGGGCTTGCTTAATCTAAGAAAAAACACAAGGAACCCAAAGGAAACTATAAAGAGATCTACCTATAGCTCTTCTCATTCATGGACATTAACTGAATTCAGCCTGGTTACAAGTAAGATAAAAGGCACTCTAAGAATGGAAGCTGAAAATCATCATTTGCTTTATGTGTGTCAGAACCAAGGAAAAACCTTGCCAACACTCAACTCAGCTCCTTATTATCCTCAAAAACATTGAAAAATATCTAAACGTAACTAATTCTTAGTCTTACTAAATATACAATATAATGATTAATACTGCAAGTTAAATAAACTGCCAGAACACATTAATAATACATCCAATAATTCATTAACTGTGTGGTAGTACCTTCCTTAATCCATTTTTGGATTCTCCTGAATCCAAGTTAAAAAAAAAAAAGCAATAGGGGTGCCTGGGTGGCTCAGTCGGTTTGGCACCGACTTCCGACTGTGGCTCAGGGCACGCTCTCACCCTTGCGGAGTTCCAGTCTCACACGGCGCTCCACGCTGACAGTGCACAGCCTGCTTGGGATTTTCTCTCTCTGTCCCTCAACGTTCCCTCTATCTCACTCCCTCACAATAAATAAATAAACTTAAAAAACAACATAACAAAGCAATAACTACATAACAGGGATGTGTGGAGGTGCTGTAGCTTTAGAAAAGTGTCTGATAAATATGATTTCAGTGGATCCTCCAACAGGTTTGGGGTAGGAGGACAGAAAAACAGACTAGGAAAGGGAGTCCCAGCAAGGTGTCTTGGTCCAAGGCCACATGGCTGATGGGACAGAATCGGTCCTCCAATCCAAGTGTTCTGATTCCAAGTACAGTGTCCTTTCTGCCACCCTCTGAGGCTGTATGCAATCATAAAAAAAGTGATGGTGCTTTAATTAAGGAGAAAATATTGCTAAGCAGCTCCAAAAAGGTACTACTGATAAGATGCATCCTATAGACAACAGAAATGTGTTGAAGATACAGGTGTTAAGAGAATATAATATTCAGAAGGTGGTCGATCTGAACAGCAGTAATTTATTTTTTCAACAAAGTGTATACAAAAATAGTGTTCAAAAAATTGGGGGGGGCAGTTTTTTACAGAGGTGAAATTCACAAAGTCTAAAATAAGCCATTTCAGTGAGCAATCCAGGGGCACCTGATGCATTCAGGATGTTGTACAACCACCACCTCTGTCTAGTTTGAAAATAACGCAACACCAGGAAAGAAAACCATTAAGTGGTTGTTCCCAGTCCCCCCCACCTCTGGCTTTCATATGGTTTTTATTTTCTTGTATGTGACACTATACATGCATTAAGCATCTGTGTGGAACATATGGCTCCTTATTAGTAGTTCCTAACCTGACTGCAGAGCTTCCTAAAAGTATATACACTAGGGCCCTACTTTCTGAATGAGGATCTCGGGGGCATTCCGAGCATCGGTGTCGTTACCGAAAATCAGCAAGTTAAATACATGGCAGCCAATTCACACCTTGGAATGCTTACCACTTAAATTCCCGTTTTAAATAGTTAATGCTCAGTGATGTTACAGCTGGTCCTTCTTTTTATTCATCTTAATTAGCAATGATTTTTTTCTACAGATATATAAAGACACAAATACACACACAATCTATCCTCCAAAATGTTAGCAAAACCTTGTGGGAAACGGAATTGTAACTGATCTCTAACTTAAAAACAACCAAAATATTTTGTTAAAGACTATACTGTCATATGACATTATGTCATCTCACTGATTAACTTTCTCATTTCCTCCTGGCCTTACTTGTTTTACTCCTTTAGTTGTAATGGCTACTTTTGGCTACTTTTTCTTCCATCAGTGTTTTTAGTTATATCAAAACCCAGAAAAGCTCTAGATTATACTCACAGGCAAATACTCAACTAGAGCTCAAAACCGATGTGGAATTGCGCTCCCCTAGTTTCGAATCAAGATGAAGCACACACCCGTTTGGTCCTACTCACGTGTCCCACCACCATAAGTTGATCTCCCACAAATGAATGTCCGTTCCCATACTCCTAGTTAAACTGTAAAAAAGTACTTTCTATTCAATTACAATTTTTCAAAGTTAGCCGGAAGAAGGGTAAAAATTACCTTCGGGCTCTTCTCTTTTCCTTTCTGAAGGCTAGGACTAGCTTCCTGAATCAATTAAGCCTACTGCCCGCCTTCCCAAGCTAATGCTTGCTGTGTCAAAGAAAGAATATGTTGACTTAAACAGAGAGTATCAGTAGTTGGTACTTAACCAAAGAGGGAAAGGTTCTAGCTAAGACTGGAACAGGAGACATTATGCCCACGGAGCTGTGCTGGCCACAGCTAGCCGAGACTGGGCTTCGGCTCTCTCAAGCTGAAATCTCTGGTCAGTAAGCTAAATCAGTTCTTTGTTTTGGAGCTCTCTTTGTCCTAGCACAATTCTGGGGGGAAATCACAACTCTATTCAAGTCCCAGCTCTGACAGGCCAGCACAGTCAGGCCGACTGATGTGTCCTTAGCAGTCACTAGTGTCTGGGCAACATCTCAGCCTGAGATCCAGGAAAGGAATTACAACTTTGCAAAAACTCCAGTGCCAGATAACAGTGCTTGCGAATCACTCCTCACTCTGCACTCCTCAGGCCATCCCCTCCAGCCGTCCAAACCCAGTGACCACTTCTCTGCTGTCTTATAAACACAATACTAACAACAGCCGTCATTATCCAATATCTGATATGTCAGGCATTGCTATACGTTTTCCACATAAAGGATTTTATTTCATCCTTCCAACCCTATGAAACAGGTATCCTGATCCACACTGCACAATTGAGGAAAGGCCGCCTCAGAGAGGAAAAGTGACTTTCCCTAGTCACCACGACAAAGTACACAAACTAAGGTCTTCCTGAAGGTACATACGATCCAATCTGTCCTCCAAAGTCTGTTAAAAAATATTAGGGAGTGGGAGGGTAGGAAATTCTGCACATTCTGAATAAATGTGTGATTTTCCTGCAAAGGAAATACAAACTTCCCATCTATTTTTTTAAGTTGTTTCCTAAGTAAAAATGTCTATACAAATAAAGAATTCTAAAGGCTTCTCCATGCACTTAAGATATGTATGTTACCATATCCCCGCTCTTCCATTTTCTCTTACTTAGTACTTAGTTTCCCCTTACCTCATTTGCACAGCTGCAACAAGAGGTAAAATACAGTACAGTAATTGCTGGTGGAACTTCTGAAAGCTTTCCAAGTTCCTGTTATATAATTAATTCTGGATAAATTTTTTCAAATTTACTTGTGTTCCCTGTTCAGTCTACAGTCTTAAACTGGAATCACAGTCTTTAAAATGTTCCCTCTGAAATCTTTATTCCCCATATGTCTGCCTTTCATGGACTCTTCCATTTTCCAACTGCCTTAAAAGTTACAAATGGAAAATAGGCTCATCACAGACCTTTGCAACGTGGAATTTAAAAGGTATCTTAGAAGTCATACCGCATGTCATATGAATTACCTGAGCCCACGATCACAAAACTTGGCAGCGGCAAAGCCAAGACCAGAATTCATGCCTTTGAACTTTTCTCATTGCAAGAGGAGGACGTCGACCCTGCAGGGCAGTCCCGACATTGTCCTGCTATTCTTGCGCAGGAGCAATAATGCTGAATGCTGCAAATGCTTTTATATCAAATTACTTACCTAGAAAGATGCTACAATACAGAGCTACATGAACCTTCCAAACTAATGAACTGCACCCATCCCTACAAACGTGAACCAACCCGGCGTGTCCCAGGAGCAATTCAAAGTACAGCAAGTGTGCCCTCTCCCAGGGTCGGAAGCCCGCTGGCGCCCGGGCTGCACGCACTGGATGTACCGTTAAGTGGGAGGGAGGCAGAGGCAGGAGAAACACACGGCCGAGTCCCGGCGAACACGCCGAGCGAGATCCCACATGGACCGCACACTTGGGATCTGAGACGCTGGGACAGAAGTCACCCCACGCCGCCAAGCAATGAGGCCCGGGAGCCGGCGCCCCTGCCGGAAGAGAGGAGTTCAGCCCCGGAACCTCGCGCCCGGGGCAGCCGGGCCCTGTCCGCGAACCGGGGAGCAGCGGCAGCCCCCGAGCACGTCCGGCCGCGTCGGCGCTCTGCGGGACCGCAGCCCGACCGCAGTCCTAGCCCCGGCCGAGGCCGACTGGAGGGGCAGCACCGCCCACGGCGGGGCAAGAAGTCCCACTCCAGCCGGCTCCGGACGCCGCGGCGAAAGAGGGACGGGCGGGCGGAGGCGCGAGCCGGAGCAGGCGCGGAGTGACTATCGCGGAAGCAGCCCAGTGGACAGGCACTTACCGGCGTCGGTGGCTCCGCAAGTCCTCCTACCCACGCTCAGCAGTGGCAGGAGGCGGCCGGCACTGGAGCAGTAAAAAAGACTGCGGCGCAGCGTGAGCAGCTCAGCAGCTTGCGTCCGGTCCCGCCCACCCCGCCCAACAAGTTCCTCCCCCCGCCACGGCTCTCATTGGTCGCTCTGACCGCGGCCACGCCCATAGCAGCCGGCGATTGGCTAGCCGCAGAGGGTCCCAGGTACCGAGTAGCCGGCTTCCCATAGAACAGAGTGGTAGCTGTCGGGGACTCGGTGACGCCTCCCCGGCCTTGGGTTTCGACTCCTCAATGAAAGACAAACTTTAGGGAACGCACTGAGAGCGACGGAACAGGAGGCTTTTCAGGGTGCTGACTCTCTGTGTCCACGTGAACCTCCATAGTAAGAGGAAGTAGGCTTGCAGTTCTTTCTTTTTTAATCCCAGCTTTTTAGTTTGAAAATTTACAAACCGACTGAAGAGTTAAAAGAATAGTGCTATGGACAGTACAGACTTCTCTCAATGCCACCATTTCACATTTGCGTTCTCTTCACTAGATCGCTCCCCCCCCACTTTTGTAAAGTTGCACACCATGCTGCTTCTCCCCTACATACCTCACCATTATCACATGCAAGAAATTTAATACCATTTCTATCATATCATTTAAGATACTGTTATATTTAAATTTCCTTTGTTGTCTCAAAATGTCATAAACAGGCACACGTGCGCACACACGTCTTTGAAAATTAAAGTTCTACCCAAGATTCACCTGTTTCATTTAGTATCATGCCTCTTTATTAACTCCTATAGTCTACTACCCAAGTTCTAGCACTCCCAATTTTTAAAAATCTTTCATCACTCGAACATATTTGAGAAGTCTAGGCTGGTGCACCTGGGTGGCTCAGTCAGTTAAGCTTCTAACATTGGCTCACAGGTCATGATCTTACAGCTTGTGGGTTGGATCCCTGCATCAGGCTCTGTGATGACAGTTCAGAGCCTAGAGCCTGCTTCAGATTCTCTGTCTGCCTCTCTCTGCCTCTCTCCCTCAAAAATAAATAAAAACATTAAAAATTTTAAAAAAGAAAGAAAAGTCCAGGCCAATTGTCTTGTAGACTATATCCATTTGGGTTTATCAAATTATTTCCTCATGATTAGATTCAGGTTAAACATTTTAGTAAGAAAAGTAGGAGGTGATGTGTATTTCCACGAGAAGGCACAGTGTTCTTTTGTCCCATTATCCATGATGCCGAGATGGATCATTTAGTCAAGACATGGGCTGGCAGATCTCTCTGCAAAAATACTGTCAAATCTTCAGAAATTATAGAAATAAAACCAATGAATCACCAAACTAGTAATCAGTTAAAGTTTACTCTGCACACACCAGGAAGACAGTTTACAAACAGCAAGTGCTCAAACCAAAACACAGAATGAGGCTCAGGAATATGTTGTCATAAAGATGCTAATATAGCAAGAAAGCAGTGGCTGTTCTGCACAGTGATTGGTTATAAAATGAGAATTTTCTTAAATGACAGCAAATTGGTCAGTGGTTACCTCTTATTAACCTGAAGAGTTCAAGTCTTGCTCATGATTTACAGAGGCATAAGCAAGAAATGACCCAGATCAAGTTAGTCTTGCATTCAGTGTTGTATCATTAACAGGTTTCGTCTGCTCAGAGAATTTTCAAGGCTGGTCTCTGTTTTTTATTTTAAGAATACCTCTCTCCCACGCAACAGAGATTACCTGCAGTGTAGCCTGCACCCAGCGATGGGTGTACGCACATTCATGAACACTTATCAAGTGGCAATTTTCTAATGTTATCATTCTGTCTACCTGTCTAAAGAAGAGTACCCCCTTTTTTCTCCTTTTCTTTTCCTCTCCTCCCACTTCTCATCCCAGTCACAGCTCCTCTCCCCTCCTTTTCAAGTAACAGTGTGGACTCCTGCATTTTTTAAATTCAATTTAATTCAGTTACTATAATCAAATACCATTATTATTTTTGGTGCTCAAATTGCCCATATTTGGCCAGTGGAAAGACCACACCTAGCTCCTTTATTTTTATGTATATCCTATCAATCTTTTTTTAATTTTTAAATGTTTTTTATTTATTTTTGAGAGACAGAGAGAGACAGCATGAACAGGGGAGGGTCAGAGAGAGAGGGAGGTACAGAATCTGATGCAGGCTCTAGGCTCTGAGCTAGCTGTCAACACAGAGCCCGATGTGGGGTTTGAACCCACGAGCCGTGAGATCATGACCTAAGCCAAAGTAGGATGCTTAACTGACTGAGCCACCTAGGCGCCCCATCCTATCAATCTTTGAGCACTTTCTTGTTTTCTGACACAAGACCTACCAACTCTTCATTGACTGTTCTGTGCCCCAGACAGGGAAATCCTAATTCCTTTTAGTAGGAAATGGCACTTAGAAAATTAGATCCGATCGCATTTTGTTGGTTCGAGCCCTGTGTCAGGTTCTGTGCTAACAGCTCACAGACTGGAGCCTGTTTCAGATTCTGTGTCTCCCTCTCTCTGCCCCTCCCCCGTGCTCTGTCTCTCTGTGTCTCAAAAATAAATAAACTATATAAAAATTCTTTTTTAATTTTTTAAAAAGAAAATTTGATCCGAGGACTTGTGCTCACTGCTACTGGGATGTTATTCATCTCCCTCAGTGAAAACGCTAATTCCCGACTTAAAAGGTATCTTAGAATATCCTTTCTTCTCCATTTTCAGCATCAACCTATTTGTTCATTTATTCTACAACGTACAGAAAATAGTTGAGACTTATATACCAGTACTATCAGCAGAAACAAAACTTCTAAACTCAAGATTTCTTAGCAGTTCTTTGTATCTTTATAATACATCCTTCTAAATGGTGGACGGGTAGAATACCGTACTCAAAAGTTACTTGAATTAATTGCTGGTTGGCATGATTATGTTCTCTATTCGGTATATTGCTAGGTTTGTTATTTTCATTTGCATCAATGTTAGAGTTTGCTTTTTTCACCTTTTTCATTTAATTCCATTTTTTGAATGTATAAAAAGCATTCACATGGTTCAAAATAAAATCTTATGAAGGTTAAACTCCTTCCCCATTCCCTGCGCTCTGGTCCCACTCATCTCCGAGCCATAAGCACTTTCTTTAGTTTCTTGTTTATTCTTCCATTGTCCCCAAATCAAAGAAATATAAAATTGTTAGTTATCCAGTGCTATATAACTAAGCTTACCAGCCCAAAACAGCAAACATGTATTAGCGCCCAGTTTCTGTGGGTCAAAAATCCAGAGGGGCCCTAGAAGCACCGGCAGCTCCAGGCCTCACAAGAATGCCATCGAAGTGGCCCCTGGGGCTGCAGGCACGGCAAGGCTTCAGCTGGGGAGAATATGCCTCCAAGTGCGCTCAGCCTGGCCGTTGGCAGGCCTTAGAAGATCCTGTTTCAAGTTCACTCACATGGCTGCTGGCAGGGCTCATGTCCTCACTGGCCACTGGCCAGTGTATTAATTTCCTCACAGCTGCCATAACAAATTACCACACATGGGATGGTTTTTAAAAACAAGAATTCAGAAGCACCTGGGTGGCTCAGCTGGTTAAGTGTCTGACTTCAGCTCAGGTCACAGTCTCATGGTTCGTGAGTTCAAGCCCCCCATCAGGCTCCATGCTGGCAGGTTGAAGCCTGCTTCTCTCTGCCCCTCTCTGCCTCAGATCACTTGCATTCTCTCTCTCAAAATAAATAAATAAATTTTAAAAATAAAAATAATAAAAAGTAAAAACAAGAATTCATTCTCTCACAGTTCTGAAGGCTAGGAATCCAAACTTGTGATGTTGGCAGGGCCATGTTCCCTCTGAAGGCTCTAAAGGAGAATCCCTCCTGTCTCTCTCCTAGTGTCAAGCAATTGCCAGCCCCCCTCAGCATTCCTTGGCTTGCAGCTGCATAGCTTCAAGTTCTGCCTCTGCCTTTACATAGTGTTCTTCCCTCAGTATGTGTGTCCCTGTGGTCAAATCTCCTTCTTATAACGACATGACTCATGGGAGTAGGGCCCACCCTAATCAGCATGACTTCATCTTAACTCGATTATATCTGCAAAGAGTCTATTTCCAATAAGGCTGTATTCACAGGTACCTGGTGGGTTAGAACCTCCATATATCTTCCTGGTGGATACAATTCAACCCACAACAGCCAGAATCATCAGATTCTTGCATTGTGGCTTCTCCATGTAACTACTCACAGCATGGCAGCTTGCTTTGTCCTGGAGACAGGGAGAGCAGGGGGAGACAGGGAGAGCAGGGAGTGTCAGGGAGGTCGATTCCAAGATGGAAGCCCTGTCTCTTTGTAACCTAATTTAGCACTACTGCCATATTCTGTGTGCTAGAACCAGTCCATACATCCAGCCCAGACTAGACTCAAGGGGAAAGAATTACATAAGATTACACATAAGAGGCAAGGACCATTGGGTCCTTGTAACTGTAACCGTGTAACTGGAAATCACTCTAGAGAAGCTCACAGAGGCCTCTCTTGTCCCTCATTACTATAGCATGCTTCTTCATTGTATGCATGGCATTTACTCAACTTCCTATGTGGGATAGGCAGGGTCTGAAGAGGGGCTCCAAGATTCTTGGCCACTGGTGTACACACACCTTCTCCCAGCCATGTATTAAAGTCCCAAAGCAGTCGATCCTATGATAAAGAGATTGTCCAGCGGGCTGACCTAATCACACGGGCCCTTCAAAAGCAGAGTTTCCTCTAGCTGGTCTCAGAGGGAAGTCAGAGCTTCAAATCACAGGAAGGATCTGACGCACTGGTTTGAAGATGAAGAGGTGCATGGCAAAGAATGTGGGTAGCCTTGAGGAGCTGACAGTGGGCTCTGGCTGACACCCAGCAAGGAAACGGGACCCTCAGACCTGCCACCACAAGAAACTAAATTCTGCCAACAACAGGGATGAGCTCAGAGCAGATTCGTCCTCTGACTGAGCCCCGTGATACCCTGAGTAGAGAACCCGGCAGAGCTATGAGCTCATAAATGGGTGTTGCTTTCAGCTAAATTTGCAGTAATGTATTAGGCAGTGTAGAAGACTAATGCATGTGACACGCAGGTCGTTTGCCATACTTAGCTATGGCAAATAATGGCATAATGAATACACTTTTGCATATATTGTTTTTATTGGAGGAGGCATAGCTTCGGGGTAAACTCCTGGAAGAATCGCTGAATCAAAGAGTAAACACAGATATGTGTAACCCGCCTCTATCGCTGCAAAGAGCTATGGCAGCAGTCTTTACATCCATTGGTTCATTCAGGCCAAAGAGGTATCCTTTCCATTTACAGATGAAGCAATGAGGTTCCTGGAGGTGATGGCCTCTGCCAGCACCCTGAACTACCTCTCTCTCATTCCCTTCTCCTGCTTCTCCAGCAGGTCCAGCTTGAGCTTACACAATATTTTCTTTACTTTCCAACTTGAATTCTAAAAATGCATCCTGGGAGTTTTGTCCACACACTGTTTCATTATTGATATAGTTTGGACATGCTTGGTGGGATCACAAGAATCCAGCCATAAAAACAAATGCAATTTCTAGCCTGTGGGGGAAAAATCTGCAATGCTACCCTTTTATGGGAGGGAAAGAAATACATGACTTTTGCTACCTTACCCCCACTCTCCTCTCACCAAGCCCAGTCCTTTCCAGACTCACAGATGTGTGACATCTGCACAAAGAGTTACTGGATTTCCCCCTTTCTCGCTCATCCTTTAGACACCAAACTCCACTATTATTCTCTGCTCTGCCAGCTTCTGCTAATATACATATAATCCTTAGTACCAAACACACAATAGCTAGTAATTTATATTTAATATTTAATAATACAAAGGATCCCCTTGTAATGTAAACTAAATCTTTAAAAACTCTGGAGTCTCTATAAAATGGATGTAGTATTTTTAGCATCCATCAAGAAAACGCATGCTGAACCTAAGGACCCTCTGAATAATTTTGGATTATTATCAAAGGGTCTTGATCCACAGGTTGGAAATCACTGCTCTGGGGAACAGTAACTTGGTTACATCATGATAATCAGGTTAAAAACACATGTTAAGGGGTGCCTGGGTGGTTCAGTCGTTTAAGCATCTAACTTCAGTTCAGGTCATGATCTCACAGTTTGTTGTGGGTTCGAGCCCCATGTTGGGCTCTGTGCTGACAGCTCAGTGCCTGAAGCCTGCTTCAGATTCTGTGTCTGTAGCAGCACTACACCCCATGAGGAGACTAAACCAGTCTGCATGAAGAGCTGGGCAGGAAGAACCATCCCTTGCTCAAGTCTTGTTTTTCATCATCTTGGCGATTGCATGTGCATCGCGTACTAAAGATGAACGAATTCTTCGGAATCAGCTGGAATTTAATACATATGTGTACAACTACATTAAACACACATTGTACTATGGCCCTAGATCTTCTCAGGAAAGAGTCTCTTGGGTTCTTCTGTATGCTTGGTGCCAAGCAGAATGAAAGGCCTGAATTAAACCACGTTTAGGGGTGGCCTTCAGTGGCTGGTGGGAAGAAGAGGAGGAGGAGGAGGTTGTATCCGAGACATCTGGTCACCTTCCTGTCCCCTTGGCAAAGAGGCGCGGTAATGAGCCATAGCTACTCCCAACAAGAACACTTGGATAGGCAAGTGATTCCAGCTGGTATACTGGGAATGAGCCAGTAAAATTCCTTATCATTATGTCTTATTCCGTGATTCTCAACCAGATTCTGCCACTTCAGAGGACATTTGGCCATGTCTGGAGACATTTTTGGTTGTCACAACTCCATGGTTCCTACTGGTATCTATTGGGTAGGGACCGGGGATGCTGCCAAACATCCTCCAATGCCCAGGAAAGACCTCGCACAATGAAGAATTATCAAAATGGCAATAGTGCAGAGGTTTGAGAAATTGTTTTATAGGCATGTTGCTTTTGGCATATGTGTTTCTTGGTTACAGGTGCTTTTCTGAGAACACATCTTTTGTGTAGGCCAGGGAGTGTTTGTAGGAGTCACTTCTGGCTCCTCAAACATGTCAGTGCTCCCTTCGCTTCTGGGACCTGCTATGAGCTAAACTCTTTCTCTTGCTAATTCCCTCTCATCCTGCAGGCCTCATATTGGAGGTCATCTCCTCCAGGAAGTCTCACCTAATCCCTCCTTCATCCGAGAGGCTACTGAGGTAGGCAGAACAGCAACCTGCAAAGAAGCCTATGTCCTAATCCCTGGAATGTGTGAATGTGTTAGATTACAGGGCACAGGGAAATTAGACTGCAGGTGGAATTAAGGTTGCTAACGAGCTGACTTTTAGGTGGGTGGGGGGGTATTTTGGATTATCCAGTGGGCCCAGTGTAATCATTGAAGCACATATCAGTCGAAAAAGGAGGCTGAAAAGTCAGAGTGATTTGATGTAAGAACTCCTCCCCCACCGTTGGCTTTGAAGACGGAAGAAGCCATAAGCCCAGGAATTCGGGCAGCCTCTAGAGGCTGGGAAAGTCAAGGAAACTAATCCTCCCCTAGAGCCTCCAAAAAGGAGCACGACCCTGCCAATGCCTTACTTTGGCCTAGTGAGTCCCATTTCAGATTTCAGACCTCTGGAACAAGATAATAAAATGTGTGCTGCTTTATGCCACCCGGCTTGTTTTGGCAGCAGCGGGGCACGAACACACCCTCCCTGACTCCCTGGCTGCCCTCCCCGCCTGCCGCGCTAACTGGGTCTACACAGAAGTCGCTCTCCCACAAGCCTCCTGTTCTCCCCTGGAAGCCCAGAACTCAGGCAGGTGCAAGCCGGGGGCTTTGGGGCATGCGCCTGGGAGCCTCACGTCACCGGTCTCCCTGTAAACCAGGAATGGATTGAGTTTTTTTCCCTGCAGTAATTGCACCCGGCAAGATGAAGGCAGCACAGTCAGGCAGGAGGGGAAAGGAAAAAGGACAAGCCCCCCCCCCCACCCCTGCCATGAAAATAGCTGGACAACTCCTCTCCCTCCATGGACAGACAGTCTGCCTGAGGATCTGGCATCTTGCCAGTGAGAACTTAAAAAGTTACATATCTTCGGGGTGCCAGGTGGCTCAATTACTTAAGCGTTGGACTTCCACTTCAGTTATGATCTCATGGTTCGTGGGTTCCAGCCCCGCATCGGGCCTGGAGCCTGCTTTGGATCCTGTGTCTCCCTCTCTCTCTGCCCCACCCCTGCTTGTGCTGTCTCTCAAAGATGAATAAATGTTAAAAAAAAAAGTTTACATATCTTCTTTATAATTCTCGGTGTCCTTGAAAGTAAAATCCATGTCATACTTTCTTTAGAGGGTTTTGTAGTTTTTAAAGGAAATAAATGAAATAATGAATATGGTGCCCTGCATGTAATAAACACTGCTATTGCCACTGTCATTATCATCACCATGATCGTCACTGTTCTGATCATCTCAGGTTATACACAGAAGGCTCAGTACCTTTAGGTAAAACCAGTTGTGCTACGTCATTAAGAGTCAAAAAATCAAGCCTGTAATATTTCCTAGTGGTTGTGTTCTCAGTGCTTTCAATTACCTTTCATTGAGTAATACAGTTTCAAAAAAAACAATAGGGAACACCTGGCTGGCTCAGTCGGAAGAGCGTGCAACACTTGATCTCAGAGTCATGGGTTGGAGCCCCACGTTGGGAATACAGATTACCAAATTAAATAAGTAAAAATATCATAGGAACAGAAACCTATTTATCTGCTATGATGCCTAGTTATGTCTGTGGGACACTAAGAAAATTAACCAATTCAACATATAAAAAGAAAACAAAATCAAGCTGAGCCTTAATTGGGATTGTCTGCATTAAAAACATTTTTTTAATGTTTATTTATTTTTTTGATGGGGGCACAGAGAAAGAGGGAGATGCAGAATCCGATGCAGGCTCAAGGCTCTGAGCTGTCAGCATAGAGCCGGAAGAAGGGCTTGAACTCATGAACCATGAGACCATGACCTGGGCCGAAGATGGATGCTTAACTGACTGAGCCACCCAGGCACCCCTGCATTAAAAAAAATTTTTTTTCTTTCTTAACATTGTATTTTTGAGGGACCAAGGGATACAGAGTGCAAGTGGGAGAGGGGCAGAGAGAGAGAGGGAGAAAAAGAATCTGAAGCAGCCTCTGAGCTGTCAGCACAGAGCCCAAGGCGGGGCTTGAACTCACCATCAGTGAGTTCATGACCTGAGCTGAACTCAGACGCTTAACTGAATGAGCCACCCAGGCACTTCTCCTCGGCATTTTTTTTTTTTAGTCAATCATTTGACTAAATATTTTTACCTCTAACTTTCTGGCTTGCCTTCATGTAGACACTACCTAAGAAAACTATCAGACTTAAGTTTATCAGAAGCAAAATAAAAAAGGCAAATTACAATCTCCACCAGATGGAATAATGGCTTTTTCCACGAAAAAAGAATTTGGGACAAGTGATCTGGGACACCTAATGCTGAGAGGCACAAATATAAAAGGAACTAAACAGGTGGCTTCTGTGGGATAATTTTAGCCAGAGCACTCTGCGGCATGCTACTGAGGGGTGTAAGGGAGGTCAGTGCCCCGGCCTGTGGCTCTAGAAATGCCCTAGAATGTTCAAGTACGTTCATAAAACAACCGAGGCCAGCAAAGCCAGGACTGAAACTGTTTTCACAGTTCGAAAGCTGAAAAGTTATACAATCGTATGAGGGCTGTGTTCTCAGTTCTTGGAGCCTGCCCTCAGGGTAGACTGCCTTGCTCAGGTTTTGCCTCTGGTTCGCAGAAGGATTCTTAACACACCCAGGACATGATCATCCCGGTGATATTTGAAGGGTCAGGACAGCAGGCAAGGCCTGCGGCTGGCAACGTCCAAATCCAAGCAGTTCGGATGGGACCACAGTCATTTTTGTCTGTGGCTTTGAAACTTGTTAAACTATAACCCACATTAGGAAACACATTTTACTTCATGACCCAGAATGTGCACGCATACACCCCCCCCACACACACACACAAACATTCAAAGAGAAAATGCTTCCTATGCCACTCTATGCGTACTCTGATATTTATCATTCTGTTCTCTCTCATTTGTTGTTCACACTGTTCATAGCCCACTAAATTGAAAAACAAAAGTTTAAAAAGTGCTGGTGTTAAAAGTCAAGTCAAAGCACACTCTTTCCAAGCTATTCTGTAATTGGGGCGGGGGGGGGACCTATACCGCTCTCCCTTTTACCCTCGTCGAGTTAGAGAAGGTGGTGGTCAAGAGAGAGGCAGAAATTGCCGGACCGTGGGCAACGCCCTCAGAGTCTCTGGTCTTATAAGACAGCAATTCTGCCCTTCAGTGAGCCAATGCTGTGGCAGGTGCCAAGGAAGGGTAAAGGGCTTTGCAAGAAAACTTGTTGACGTTAAATAGTGGCCTGGCCCTCTCATATTCATCCTGAAGCCTTCATTCGGAAAATTCCTGTGATTGAATCAAATGAGAGATTCTATTTTCATGTCAGGCCCAAGCCACCCATGGCCTTGTACCAGACCCAATTTGGTCAACCTTTGTTTGCTTTTGTGTGGATTTAACTGCTATCTATGCCACCATAAAATGATTAAACAGTAAGTCCTCAGCCAACAAGCAGCTTCTCGCTGTGTCTTCTGCAGCTGAGGGGTGTGTGAGACAGCCAGAATGTTCCTGGGACCCAGGAGATCAGCCTCGTAACATCCGGTCAGGAAGGGATCTTTTTCTTCTGCGAAGTCTATAAAGAAGGGTAGGTCCATAAACATACAGCTCCTGGGGTCAGTCTTTCCTTCCAACATGGAAGACCAGGTCGGGCCCGACATTCACACACACTCGCTCGAAAACACACTGCTTGGGTCCGGGAAGAGATGATGGGTACACAGCATTGTGAATGCACTAAACATTCTCTACAAAGGTCAGTGCGCTCATGTACTGGATACAACTTCAAATGATTGATTCAGTATTATGTGAATTTTACCCCAATTTCTAAAAAATTAAAAATAAACATAGAGGAACACATACCACCAACACAATGAAGATGTAGGCATTTTTGGTTTTTGTTTTGTTTTCTAGTTTTCTGGCATTCTGGATAGTCAAAGCAGAAAACAGTTAGAGCTTCAACTTTGAGCAAACCAAGACAGAAAGGGAGATAACTCTTGATAAAGGGGAAAACAGCTGCAATCCCCCCAACATGGCCAGTGTGACACAGCTCCGCAGATAGCCCAGAATTGGGGACCAAGGACTGGCCCCTGTTCCACTACCTCCCCTGTCACCTCAGGGACACCCTTCTGAGTGTGCTTGAGTGTGACCAAGAGTACATGATCCATCACCCTGCTCACATGAACAAGCCACGGAAGCCATTGTGAGGCCAGCCAGAGGCCTGGGGAGGCTGGGAGCTGGCACCCTGCCCCACAGGGTCACCTCTCGGGGACGGCAAAGGCTGTCCCACAGATATTCTCTCTTTGATATAAACACAAGGAGGCAGTCTTCTGGTAAAGGCAGGAGCAGTAGGTTTAGAAATAAAATATCTGAGTCATGGGAGGCGCCTGGGTGGCTCAGTCAGTTAAGCATCCAACTCAGTTTCAGCTCAGGTTGTGATCTCACAGTTCATGAGTTCAAGCCCGTGTCAGGCTCTGCACTTAGAGTGTGGAGCCTGCTTTGGATTCTCTATCTTCCTCAGCCTCTCTCTCTCTCAAAATAAATAAACAAACTTAAAAAAATATCTGAGTCACAGGATCCACAAGTAGCCAGTTCTGAAGTGATGCCTACCATGTACTGTTGTGACTGTCACCAGGGCTGCTATTCCAGAAATGGAGCAAGGTCTGCAATCAGCACCATACCACGTGGCCTGACCACATGGCCTGAGACAGCCTGTCTCCTTCAGTTCCCTCTGCAGCCTTATAATTAGCCCTCCTAGTAATGGGGGACCCAGAGCAGGGGTCTGTATCTTAAACCTAGAAAATAAGATTTTATGTAAATCTAGTTTATATAAAAGTGTCACAAAAGGAAGCAATCAAATGGATCCTGACCACTCCTTGCTTCCCTAAAGGAGGATTGGTAGTTGTTACTCCCTTGTTATCCTAACATTCTGCTTTGTCGGCTCCCACTACAGAAGCTGAGAAAGCTAAATACTTCCTGGCCAGCCCCTCTGCGGCTAACTATGACCACGTGGCAAGTTCAGGCTAAGAGACAAAGGTGGAACTCTCAGGGGGCATGGGGGACCATGTCTGAGGAAGCTTTCACTTCTTTTTTTTTAAGTTTATTTATTTATTTTAAGAGAGAATGCATGAAAGCAGGAGAGAGGCAGAGAGAGAGACAGAGAGACAGAGAAAGGGAATCCCAAGCAGGCCCCACACTCAGTGCAGAGCCAGCCCCATGCAGGGCTCGATCCCATGACCATGAGACCATGACCTGAGCAGAAATCAAGAGTAAGACACTCAACCGACTGAGCCACCCAAGCGACCCATAGGAAGATTTTACCTCTACGTAAAAGGGCCAGGCCCAGCGGTAGAGGTCACAGGCCCTGTCCCTTCCCATCCTCATACCCGTAATGCGGACACAGTACCTGGAGCTGTGACAGCCATCTTACTATCACAAAGTGACAAGCATGATAAAAAACAAAAAAACAGTGAAAGCACATGTTAAGAAGGGCAGGACCAAATGACAAGGGGAGTCAGTGTCCTTGGGGCGCCGTCAGGCAGGTAAGCCAAAGCCCACAGCTTCTGGCCTCCAGACTTCTTGTTCTATGAAAATAATACCATTTTAACTGAGTCTTATTACTTGCACTTTTCCTAACTCTGTCCATGTAAAACTAACAACAAAATATGCCTTACAGATTTGTAATTTCCTTAAGTAAACTTTCTCACAAATCTCATGGTACGCATTCCACAGTAAAATCCTATCATTCCAACTACTTCTCATAAAGTCTCCAGTTTAAAAAAATTCCTTCGGGTTTTGTTAAAGAGAGAAATTCAGGGGGCCCAACCTCTAGACAGGGTGAGTGCCCGGGCCCTGTCGTGGTGTCTGAAAGAAAATATTTCCTATTTGAGCGTGCCTCCCCTCACACAGGCACTGCTGCCGAACATGGTTTCACGCAGTAAGAATGTGAAGCCCCGAGTTACATCCACAATTATGCATTCTTTATCACTGCTTCTGTGAAAGAGCTATTCTAGAATTCAACGCAGCCCTGCATAAAAAACGACTGGGGGATGGTTCTTAGAGGAATACATAGCCGTATGCATACTAAACATCTTCCTTAAATGCTTACCAAAGTCATGAGCTCAAAAGCACATACTTAGCTAATGCACATAACACGAGCTCTAAATCAGAAACTCACAAATACTGGTGAGCCAACAAATTCCTTGGCAGAAGGAAGAGCAAGAAGCAACCATATTTCAACCCCGTGCTTATGTTGGAACTGATAACAATGTCCTGTCAGGGTTATTTTATCACCACTGTCCTTCTCCACAGGTCAATGCCAGTGCTTACTTGGTGGCTTGAGTCACATGAACATACAGTCCTCTTAGGGTGGCTAAAGGCCACGCCTGTACTACTCACAGCACAGAAGGATTTTGAATCAACAAAGGTCTCTATATGACCAGCAACCCTGTCCTTAATTTGGATTTTCCAGCAGTCTGGGAGAAATTCCACAGCCTGAGCTACAAGGATCCACATTCCCACCATCACCCTTTCACCTACCGACCTAAAAAGGGATCACTAGACTTTGGCTCGGGCCTATTGATCGATTCAAGAGAACGCCCTCCGCACTTTGACACAGTGTCATCTCCAAATAAGAAAAAGTCCTACATAAACTAACAGGATGACCCTTTCCCCAAATACGTTTCCTTTAATCAGAATCCACTGGAAGATAAAAACTAAGGGTAATTTGACAAACTGGTCTGCATGTGGTATTCATTGTCCTCTTTCTATCTATGGTATAAAGAAAACAATCTTGATGGGATGGCCAGATGGTTTGTCCAGTTGTGAATATATCATACATATGTGATGTGAGTGCTTAATAAATGTTAGGGAATTTTTTTAATTGAAATGTAATTGACATGCAACATCATATTAGTTTCAGGGGTAAGACAATGATTCTGCATGTGTGTTCACCACAATAAATCTAATTACCATCTGTCATCCTACAAAGTTACAAGAGCTTTTTAATGTTAGGTAAATTATAATCAGTGAATAATACAATCTGGAAATGTACAATGTTAGGCTGAGAATTATTTCCTGTCCTTCATTTTCTGTGAGAATGACATGATGAAGGTCTCCACATTTGCATTTTATTACTTGCTCTCATCCACTAAAAACTCTTCACCTTAAAATGGACCATCACAGTTGACTCTCCCGCAAGAACAGGAGGGGGGGTAAAGTGTCTAACTGCACTGTTTCCACAACCAGACACGAGAGGATGTAAAGTGACTCTCCTATGCAGGACAATGGAATTTTTCCGACTGCTAATTTTGTACGACTATAGCTTACAAATTTAACTTCCTTTGAAAATGCTTTTCCACTTCATTTTCTAGTCCAGGAAACTAGAATTAAATTTCCAGCCATGAGTGTGTATCCTGAGTCTTAAGTCTTGTTTCCTTTTGTGTTTGGTAGAGAATGAAACAGAACAAGAGAAAATATGCCCAGAAAAACCTTGATAAAACCCTGTGGAGCGTGGTAGGTCAAATGCACCCATATTTGACCATGAATCCTACACACAGCTGTGGAAAATAAATATTTCCTCACTTCATTCACTTGTGTATTTGTGCATTCATGCAATTAACAATCACCGATTAAGTGCCATGTTGTGTGCAACGGGGAAAAATGTCTCTGCCTTTAGAGAGTTATGGTCTGCTGGAAGAGGAGAAAAAAAGATAACATAACATTACATACTAGTCTGAACAGACTTCTGAAGACTTCCTGGGGGAGATGACACTTGAGCTGACCAAGTCTTGAAGCAGGAGTGTAGCTTCGCAGTTGAAGAGCTAAATTAAGACAGTGATAGAGGGAGTGAGAAGAGTAAAGTCAAGAGAGACGAATGAGGTAGAATCCGGAGAACCTGACTAATCCGCCATGCAGGTGGAGGAGAAGTAGTGGAGGCCAACACCTGGGTCCCTGACTTGTACCCAAAGGTGTCTGGTGGGGCCACTCACAGCGCAGAGACTGCGGGAAAGGGGGCAGGTTAGAAGTAAAGGTCATAACTCCGCGGCATACTGGTTTAAAGTGTCTGAGAGACTTCGTGTGGAAGTGTCCAAGAGTCAGTTTGCTGGAAACGAATGTAGAATCATTGACATTACAAAAGGTGTAGACCAGTCCGCAGAGCTGGCTGAGGGCTCCCAGGTCAGGCTTGGGTAAGGATTCACCTCGAGAGATGCCAGCTTGGAGGAGGAGCCAGAGTCAGCTAGGGAGTGGTGGCCAATTTGTCATTTGCTGAGGGAAAAATGAGATTAACTTGGGAGTGGGGGTGGGATGCTACCTTTTCTTCTGTGAAAGAAGTGAAGGACCAAAGGAGTGTAAAGAGGTGATTTAAAGAGGAAGAAAAAGGTAAACTGGTGTCAGAGACACATGGAGGTTGAGATCACCTTGAACAGTCCATGGCATGCCTAGGAGTTGAACAACATCACATTGGCACAGAAGGCAAGAAGTGTGGTAGAGGTCTGGGCTGGCTCTGTCACTAACAGGCTGGGTGATGTCCATCTTTGAGCAAAGAGGTGTAACCAGGTAGCCCTGAAGTTTCCTGTTTCATTGAAGATGGGCTCCCTTAACACAAATGGTGCCGGGTCCTCTCTCTGGTCCCTTCTCCAAGGCTCCTCCTGAGCCCCGGGGAGCAGAATCATACCAGCGATGGTGGTGGGTGCATCGAGCCCATTCTCAGGGCTGTCCCACCCCTGCCGAATGCCGGAGCTCCTGGCATCCAGGTTAGAACAGGAAATGCCAGGTGAGCAGGGCTTCCGCCCCCTGTAGCCAGACCCCAGGCACTACTGTGACATGGGTCTTGCAGAGCTCTGAGGGGCCGGGTTCCAGTCAAGGCACATCAGTGCCCACATTCCTCTCAGCTTTTCATAGCTGTGCCCCAAGCTCACCCCAGACCTTTACCCTCAACATCATGCCAGATTCCAGCACAACGGGGACCTTTCTGACCGGAAAATAAAAGTCACGGACTGCATTTTGGAGAGCTCAGAGCTGCTCTATCAAAAATTAAACCTCTTAACCATTTCCTTTTATGTCAGCTATGGAAGGGATTCAGGTCCAGCTGATCGCTTTGGAAGAAATCTTTCAAATGACGTACTCCTGACCCCATTAATTTATCCTGGGTTTTAGTGCCTCTGTTCACACTGTCATTTCCTCTTCCCTCTCCTAAGTTAGAATTGAAAGCCGGCTCCTCTAGGAGACCTGACCAAGTGGCATATTTACAGCTACATGCCAGTGGCTAGGACCATGGACCTTATGAGCGAATGACTCTGACTTCATAAAAGGTTCTGCTGATGCTATTACTTCACTAATTAATAGTATCAATGATCAACCTGTCTTGATATATCTCTGTATTCTGTAACTTTTCATAAATTTATAGCTTAGCTCCCAAATCTAGTATTAATAGCATGTCTTTATGCTTTTCATTAGCATCAGTGTGCAGAGTATTTTGTAAGTAATAGATTCTCGGTAGTAGTTTGAGAGTGCAGAATCTTGCTGAAGGGCTTTCTTCCCCTCAATTTCCTCTGGATTCATCCTTATTCTTCATTGTTTATCCTGTGACTTTATTTTATTTTATTTTAATTTTTTAATCTTTATTTATTCTTGAGAGGCAGAGTGCGCGCAGAGGAGGGGCAGAGAGAGAAGGAGACACAGACTCTGAAGCAGGCTCCAGGCTCTGAGGTGTCAGCACAGAGCCTGACACAGGGTTCGAACTCACGATCTGTGAGATCATGACCTGAGCCAAAGTCGGGTGCTTAACTCACCGAGTCACCCAGGCGCCCCTCCTCTGACTTTAAATACTTGCCCCTAGTACAATTTGTCCTCTCCAGAAAAGCCTACAGCAGTCAAGAGAAAATAGCAAGATTCACGGAGGGCAATTAAATGGAATTAAGGTCCCTGGGAAAACATTCTGGACGGCTGAAGAAAACATGCTGAGAATAATTCTTCCAGACCAAGAAAGTCCTGAGGCCAAATAACTACTTTGTACTATGAACTGAATCATGAGGCTCTATTAACTGGGACGTGACCTTGACATAGGACATAGTTGGAGCTGACAAAGGCAGTAGGATGCAAAAGCTACTGTGGAATTCATCTAAACAAGCTATTCTTTTAAAGATTTCCAGGCAATTACCAGAAAACAAAGTAAGAGCGTAGGGTTATAAAGGCTGGAGACCAAGAATACAAACACTACACCAAGTAGAACATTACCTGGAAGAGGATTTTATAGGACAGCTTTGACTGACAGCGTTTGCCACCCTGTATCTTTATGTGCGACCTTTGTTAGATACTTCAGAATTAACCTTATTAAGGGTCTTGGTCAGTTCCGGCAGCTATCACAAAATACCATACACTGGGTAGCTTACAACAGAAACTCATTTCTTACAGTTCTGGAGGCTAGAAGTCCAAGGTCAGGGTGCTGGTAAAGCCATCATCTTGCTGAGTCTTCACATGGCAGAAAGAGGGCAAGATAGCTCTGTGGGGTCCCTCTTATAAGGGCAGTAATCTTATTCATGAGGCCTTCACCTTCATGCCCCAATCACCTTCCAAATGCCCCACCTTCTGATCCCATCATACTGGAGATTAGGATTTCAACATATGAGATTGGGGGCCCTGGGAGGGACGGGGCGGGGAGGGAATACAACCATTCAGCCCATGGCAGTAAAGGCTGGCTTTTCTGACTAATGAACTAAATTTAGGTCTGATTGTCAAGAATTCAGTTAACTGGGGCACCTGGGTGACTCAGTTGGCTGATCATCCAGCTCTTGTTTTGAGCTCAGGTCATGATCTCACAGTTGGTGAGTTTGAGTCCAGCATGGGGCTCTGGGCTGCTGGCACCGCATGCAGTGGTATGCTGAACTTTTACATATCAGACTCCTTTACATTTGTTTTCAAGCCTTACAAAGCAGGAAGCAATGACCTCATCTAGGGCCTCTGCTCCAACCCCACCCCGACTTTTCTTCAAAGGCCTATTGGAACTATACAAATGAATGGCGAACCTGGACCGGGCTCAGGACCAACAGGAGCGCAGAGCGGTAATCTCCCAGGCCTGGTGGACGGCACCAGTCACTCCCACACCATTTCCTAGAGGACTCGGGATAGTGAAATTCTGATACTCAGCCTGGCATGAAACTGAACAAGAGAGGACATCTTTCAATCACTCTAGGCCGCTGTCTCTTTCACATCTCTCTCTCCTTCTGTACTTAATTACTGCCCACGGCTGCCTATCTCTCAGCCTCCCCTCAGTCCTGCTCCTTTACGTTGGGCAGGTCAGACCTCCATCCTGTCCTCCCCTCCATCACTGGGTCCTGGTGCATCCTCTTCCTCGATCGCCCCTGCACACGTCTACTCCCCACGTGCTCCAGCAGGCCACCATCATCGGCACTGCTGTAAGAGGCACCCACCGGCTGCTGCCTCTGGGCCTGCCCCGATGACCTAATCTATCCTCTGTCTACTAGTCAGAAGCGCTTTCAAAACAGAAGGCCTGCCCATCTCCCTCCCTTTCATGGTTCCCTGCTGCCTTCAGGACACAATCCAGATGCCTGGGCATGGCACCCAAAGGTCTTCTTGGTCCAGCTCTTAGCCTCAGCCTCTCTTCTTCCATGCTGTGGCATGCTGAGCATTGGCTCTGGTAAAGGATGAGAGGTTTGCCCAGCGCGCGGTACATGTGCCCAATGTGCAGTACTTCCGCTTCCCAGACTTTGTGCTCAGTGCTCCCTCTGCTTTGTGCTGCTAACCACCTGTGATAGGTTATTTGCAAAAACTGTCCCAATCACTCACCTCTCGACACCCAGGTCCCTTGCAAGATGCCCGTGTGACTTCTGTTCTCAAGAGATGGTATCTGGGGTGCCTGGCTGGCTCAGTCACTGGAGTGTGAGACTCGATCTCAAGATCGTGAATTTGAGCCTCATGTTGCACAAAGAGATCACTTAAAAATTTTTTTTAACGTTTATTTATTTTTGAGAGACAGAACAGAGCATGAGCAGAGGAAGGGCAGAGAGAGAGGGAGACAGAATCCAAAGCAAGCTCCAGGCTCCAAGCTGTCAGCACAAAGCCTGACGCGAGGTTCCAACACACTGATCGTGAGATCATGACCTGAGCCAAAGTCGGACACTCAACCAAACAAGCCACCCAGGTGCCCCAGAGATCACTTTAAAAAAAGAGAGAGAGAGGGAGCGAGATGGCATCTGTTTCCACAACCCCTGAAGCTGACCTGGCGTGTGACTAGCTCTGCCCATTAGAATGTTTTGGAAGCACACTGCATAGGTTCTGAGTCAGCCTCAAGAGGCCGCCAGCTTTTGTTCACTCTCTTGGATCCTTACCCAACCTCTGTATGAACCTGAACTCTATTTCTGGTTGTAGATGAAATGCCACAGCCTGAGGCTCAGAGTCTGATTTCCTAAGCAGCCTCCGAGGTACCAGATGAAATAATAAACTAGAAGTTCAGGGCATTAACCCCCCACCACAGAGGAACCTTGGCCAGTTGGAAATCACAGATAGGAGGGAGCCAGACAGGGACAGCCTCCCTCTCTCTCTCCGTGGACTACTCTAAGGTATGGTCTCTCTTTGCAACTGTCCACACGAGCACATGTGCCACTGACCAGCCTGCTGCATGTCTTCGCGGCTCACCGCAATAACCGATCTCAGAGCAAATCTACGCATCTTTCCTTGCTTCACAACCCTTTATGTTCACCCTCCTTGACCCAGGCTTGCACAGCAGAAAACAGGGTGAGCATCCTAACCTTCGCCTCAGGTTCTGTTTTCTAGAAGCCCAGGCTTAGGCAGCAGCCAACATGTACATGTTCCAGCCAGGAAACTCATTTCCAGTTCAGATGCTCCGGTTCCCACGGCTCAGAAGCCAAGAATTCCCACCAAGCACATGTATTAGCTTCCTGCTGCTCCTGTAATAAGTCCTCACAAGCTTAGTGGCTTAGAACAACACAAAAGTTTCCTCTGAATGTTCGCAGGGTCATAAGTCTGAAATCAGTTTCCCTGAACTGAAATTCAGGTGTTTGCAAGACTGGTTCCTTTTGGAGGCTCTGAGACCTGAATCTGTGTCCCTGTCTCTTCCAGCTTCCAGGGACAGCCTCTGTTCCTCAGTCTGTGGCCCCTCCTCCGTCTTCAAAGCCCATCACTCCAATCTCTGCTTCCACAGTCACATCGCCATCAGATCTCCCTCGGCTTCCCCCGTATGAAGACCTTGGGATAACTGTCCATCCCAAGACCCTTAATCACACTGGCAGAGTCTCTTTTGCATATAAGCTACCATGACAAGCTCTGGGAATTCGGGCCTGCGCATCTGTGGGGGCCATGACCAGCCTAGCAGAGCACAGAGTCCCTGTGCCCCATACGTTCACTCCAGAGCATGACTGACGAGATAGCTCTCCGATGGCTCAGCAGGAGGTTTCCACCGCAGCAACAGGCCCTTATTTCATCTTTAAATGCAAGGCCAGGCTTATAACATAATTCATCATTAATGTGGATAGATATCCTACCCCATTTTCTCCCTGCTTAAATAAATGACACCTCTGAGAGTTTAATTGCATTTGGTTGTCACAACATGAAATAGACACTTGGCAATTACCTAAATAATTTGGCCAATTTGGATGTCCAATGCTCCCTGATTTTATCTGGCTAAGTGTTCATTTTATTCAATCTCTACATCCCTTTGTGCTGACTAGACCCAACTGGTTAAGAAGCAATAACTTTCCATGGTTTCTAATTAGAAATTGGAGCTTAATACATCAACTGATATCACACGTAATCTCCTTTATGACCTGTTTCTAAGACTTATAAGAAATTCACTAGGCACCAAGAAAAGAAATTGATGCAGGGGAGTAGATTACCCAGTTGTCCAGGTCTAATTTCCTTAATGCTTTACTCTCATAAAAACTTATTCTTGATTTAAACCAATTTAAATATGTAGAATGGGAAAGAAATTGTGATGACAGCCTGGTTTTAAGACATTCATTTGGCTGTGTTTTAAAAACACATATTCTTTCAGACAGATGATGTGTTTGTCCATTCCGTGGACACACACTAATATCACTGATTGTGCCAGTGCTCTACCAGGCACAGCACCAACAGCAGGGTCCTTACCCTCTTAGACCTTACACTGTGCTACAGGGGACAGATAATAGTACAGTGTCAGGTGAGACAAGTTATAAAGAAAAATAAAGCAGGGCAAAAAGAGAGTAGGGGGGTGCCATGTCGATTGGGGTGGCCATGTCTGAGAGGAGGTTTAATGAAACGAGGCCATAAGCTTGCACAAATCTGACATAAAGGCAGAGGGAACAATCCATCTAAGAATCTGAGACACGGGCCACAGGAGAGGCAGTGGTCCTGAGGCCAGTGTGACTGGCTTGTTTGAAGAACAGTGTAAGGTCCAGGGTGACCAGAAATAGAGTCCTGGCATGGGTTATGAACTGAATGCTTGTGGCCCCTAGGACCCTGGGTTGCAGCCTCATCCCCAGTGTGATGATATTTGGGGACAGGGCCTTTGGGAGGCTCTATGAACAGTAAAAGAAAAGAAAGGGAACCCCAGACGAATGTAACATTGTGTGTCGAGTATACTCAAATAAACAAATGTAATGGCAAAAAACAAACCCCAGGAAGTTCTTTTGCTCCTTCTGTTGCGTGAAGACACCGTGAGAAGACATCTGGGAAGAGGAAGTGGGCTCTCACCAGACACTGAATCTGCTGGGGCCTGATCTTAGACTTCCCTACCTCCGGGACTCTGAGAAAGAAGTTTCTGTTCTTAAGTTACCCAGTCTGTGGGCTCTACATAGCAGCTCAGAGGGAGTGAGACTGGACACAAGGTCAGATAGATAAGCGAGGGGAAGAGCAGTGGGTGTTTTTATTTCCTAGCCTGATACCAGCCCATGCCCTCTGGTTTTAAATTATTTTACTTTGCTAAGACTTCCTTGATCACACCCTATGGGTTCCAGAATAGGACACGAGCAGGGACTACGGTTAATAACTGGTCTCCGTATGGCTCAGGTAAGCTTTGGACCTACCTTCATCATCATGGATCTCACCACGCTGCTACGGCTCTGCACGGCAGCTGCACGCATGCGCGTCACCTCCCCCCCCCCCCCCCCCCCCCCCCCCCCCCCCCCCCCCCCCCCCCCCCCCCCCCCCCGCCCCCAGCTGGCCGGGACCGCGGGCTGCTTCAGGCAGGGCCACGTCTGCTCAGGTGTGTGTCCTCCCCACCTGGCACCAGGCCTGCCCCTGTTACGCCTCCATCAAACTGGCTACCTAAAAGATGAAATAGGTTACTCAATTTCTCCCGGTTTTGTGTCTCCAGGAACGTAACGGCAATGCAGAAATGAATCGTTTGAGGTTTCTTATGGTCTGAAGGCAGCTCAGGGCACACTGCTCCCATCAGGCCCTTGACTGATGGGAGAGGAGGGGGTGCAAAAGGGATCTCTTCAGAAGATGCTAGCTGGGGTTGCTGGAATAGTGGTGAGTATAGCTGCCTTCCAGAAGACGCTTCACCCTCTCCTGCCCTGGACATTGGTGTTCGTAGGTCCTGGACTTCACAAGGGAACTGAACTACACCACTGGCTTTCCTGGGTCTCCAGCTCATGGAAAATGGACTGAAGGACTTCTCACCCCCGTAATCACCTGAGCCAGTTCCTATCATAGCCCTCCTCTGATATGTATCTACATATATATCCTGTTGGTTCTGCTTCTCTGGAGAACCTTGACTAATACATCCATATATGACTAAATCTACCTTAATCTTGTCCACTCCTTTCCATTTCACTGCTCCTGACATACTAGTAGGCTTCCAGGCTGCTTGCTGGTCTTCTGGTCTCTGGTTGGGAAATTATATCCTTGATCCTAAATTACTACTTTCAGGGACCAACAACCAGAACGAAGTGCCGCACACGTGTGTGGCTACAGAAAACAACACAGAATTCACTGTGGATCCTGCAATTTGAAGAGTGACCTTGAGTTGGGTTTGTGGCAGTGGCTGATAAGACAAAATAACTAAACAATTAATCATCCATATTGACTATCATACATAGACTCCCAAACTGACAAGTGTGCATTAAGAAAACAAATATAGTTGGAGCGCCTGGGTAGCTCAGTCAGTTAAGCGTCCTACTTCAGCTTGGGTCATCATCTCAGTGTTTGTGGGTTCAAGCCCCACATTGGGCTCTGTGCTGACAGCTCTGAGTCTGGAGCCTGCTTCGGATTCTGTGCCTCCCTCTCTGCCCCTCCCTTGCCCATGCACACATGCATATTTACTCTCTCTCTCTCTCTCTCTCTCTCTCTCTCTCTCTCTCTCTCTTTCTCAAAACTAAACATTAAGGGAAAAAAAGGAAAGAAAGCAAATATAGCCAATGTAAGAGCAAACTACAAAGTATAGTATAATCTGTCCCTTTAAGCTGGCCTGCAGTTCTGCTCTGGACTGAGTTTGTGCTCCCATCCCCCAGTCCATATGTTGAAACTCTAATCCCCAACGTATGGTAGTTAGGGATGGGGTCTTTGGAAAGTAATTAGATCATGAAGATACTGCCCTCTTTAAAATCCTTTAAAGGAACCCCAACAGATAGCCTGGGCTTTTCAGTCAATAAGGAAGTCGTTTCTGTTGTTCCACTTTTGGATGAATAAAGCAATCATTTTTCACCTCCTTCTCCAACTTCTACCCCAGGACTCAGCACAAGTTTCCAGGAAGTAGGCTGGGAAGGGGGCGGTTCAGGGTACAGGGACCAATACATGAACAACATAGCAATGTCAAAAATTGCATCTTCCATGAGGCGCCTGGGTGGCTCAGTTGGTTAAGCACCTAACTCCAGCTCAGGTCATGATCTCACAGTTCATGGGTTCAAGCCCCACATCAAGCTCTGGGCTGACAGCTCAGAGCCTTGAGCTGCTTTGGATTCTGTGTCTCCCTCTCTCTCTCCCCTCCCCCCCAAATATAAATAAACATTAAAATTTTTAAAAATATATTCTCTCTCCCCCCTCCCTCTACCCCTCCCAGTCACTCTCTCTCTTTCTCAAAATAAAGAAATAAAGAAGAGAAGAGAAGAGAAAAGAAAAGAGAAGAAACAGAGAAAAAAAGAAATAGAAAAAATTGTGTCTTTCAGCTGACATCCAGCTGGGGTCTGGTTTGCACTGATGTATCTAAGTCCCCCCCTTTGAGTGAGCCTCCTGCCCATGCAGCAGAGGGCCAAAGACATTGTCATCACCCATTCACCATTCTAGGTGCTCTTCATCACCTCCTGAGGATCCAAGGTCCTTCCAGCATCGTCGCCCCTCAGCCTGAAACACTTCTTGTTCATGTAACGTACGTCTTGTAGTGCAGGTCTTCGGGTCAGAAATACTCTCTGTTCTCTTATCTCTGAAAATGTCTTTATTTCACTTTCATTCTGGAATGTTAGTTTCTCTGGATATAAAACTCTGGGGTTATGGGGTTTCTTTTTTTTTTTCTCCTTTCTGTATCTTAAAGATGTTGTTCTACTATTTCCTAGCCTCTGTTGTTTCTTTTTATTTATTATTATTTTTTTTAATTTACATCCAATTGAGTTAGCATACAGTGCAACAGTGATTTCCAGAGTAGATTCCTTAATGCCTCTTACCCATTTAGCCCATCCCTCCTCCCACAACCCCTCCAATAACCCTCTGTTCTCCATATTTAAGAGTCTCTAATGTTTTATCCCCCTTCCTGCTTTTATATTATTTTTGTTTCCCTTCCCTTGCGTTCATCTGTTTTGTATTTTAAAGTCCTCATGTGAGTGAAGTCATATAATATTTGTCTTTCTCTCACTGACTAATTTCACTTAGCATAATACCCTCTGATATACCTTGCTGAGTTTGTATATATTGTATATATACACCATGTCTTCTTTTTCCATTCATCCATTCATCTTCTTTTTCCATCCATTCATCTTTTTCCATTTCCATGAACATTTGGGCTCTTTCCTTACTTTGGCTATTGTCCATAGTGCTGCTATAAACATTGGGGTGCATGTGCCCCTTCAAAACAGCACACCTGTATCCCTTAGATAAATACCTAGTAGTGCAGCTGCTGGGTCATAGAGGAGTTCTAGTTTTAGTTTTCTGAGGAACTTCCATACTGTTTTCCAGAGTGGCTGCACAGTTTGCATTCCCACCAGCAGTGCAAAAGAGATCCTCTTTCTCTGCATCCTCGCCAACGTGTTGTTGCCTAAGTTGTTAATGTTAGCCACTCTGACAGGTGTGAGGTGTATCTCATTGTGGTCTTGATTTGTATTTCCCTGATGATGAATAATGCTGAGCATCTTTTTATGTGTCTGTTGGCCATCTGGATGTCCTCTTTGAAGAAGTGTCTATTCATGTCTTCTGCCCATTTCTTCACTGAATTATTTGTTTTTTGGGTGTTGAGTTTGATAAGTTCTTTATAGATTTTGGATACTAACCCTTTATCTGATATGTCATGGGCAAATATCTTCTCCCATTCTGTTGGCTGCCTTTTAGTTTTGCTTATTGTTTCCTTCGCTATGCAGAAGCTTTTTATTTTGATGAGGTCACAATAGTTCATTTCTGCTTTTGTTTCCCTTCTGGCCTCCATTGTTTCAATGAGAAGCCAGAGAATTTTTGAATTATTGTTTTCCTGTATGTAAAGTGACATTTTGCTTTGGCTGCTTTCAGATGTTTTCTTTGTGTTTGGTTCTCTGCAGTTTGACCATCATGTGCCTTGGCATAGCTTACTTTGTATTTACTCTGTTTCACTGATCTCCTGGTATCTATAAATGTCTTTTACAAAGTGTGGGGAAATTTCAACCTTAATTTCAAATATTTTTTCTGTCCCATTTTCTCTCCTCTTCTGGGATTCCTATCATGCATATGTAGGCATATATCTTCAAGATAGGAGCCCCAAAACAAGAAACCCCTCCCAGTGCCCATCTCTACTGAGTATTGACTCCTGCAGAACCTTCCTGCTTTTGCTCACGCTCAGCACCTTCAAGTAGTTTTTCTAGCCCCCAGGGTTTATGGCTGTTATCTGTGGGAGGGACAGTCCTTGGCTATTACCAGAAGTGGCCTCTATTCAGGATGTTTAGGGAAAGTCATGTGGTAACCCACGTTAACTCCTCATCATGCCCTTCTGACCTCCCAGGAAGTTCATCCAGTGTGAAAACAGAAATTCTCTACCTGAAAAGTCCCAACTCTAGCAGTGGTGGTACAGAAAAGGATTCTTTCTGTTATTCTCATGTGAACATGATTTTCAAAAGTTAATGAGCTTGGGTGGCTCAGTTAGTTAAGCATCCAACTCTTAGGTTTCCGCTCAGGTCATGATCTCACGGTTCATGAAATTGAGTCCTGTGTCAGGCTCTGTGCTGACAGCATGGAGCCTGCTTGGGATTCTCTCTCTCCCTTTCTCTCTCTGCTCCTCCCCAACATGCACTCACTCTCACTCACTCTCTCTCTCAAAATAAATAAATATACTTTAAAATATTAATGATACAATTTCTAATAGCCCAGCCCTGAATTCATCCATTAAATCAAAAGGACTATGATTCCAGAGCAATAAATACCAAGTGGAAAGGCTTGGATCAAACCCAGTTCTTCCAGGAACCAGCTGTGTGGCCTTGACAGGTGTCTTGCCTTCTCGAAGCCAGCAACATACAAGGAAACCATAGCACCCACCTGCCACAGAGGCTGATTATAAAGATCAAATGAGGTAACATATGGGAACATTATTATAGACTATGTCTGATATTATTCTACTGTGACTTCCTGAAGTTCAAAGGCTGATTTCTAATCCCCGGGCCACGGCATGCACAAGGGCTTGTGTAAATGTAGGAACAAATGGGGTAAATCTGACCACATTCTTTTGTAGGAAGTGCCTAAGGAGCTCTGCCAGGGAAATGACCCCTCTACTAAGTAAGTCTTGAAGAGAGGAGAGCCAACTTTTCTTTCTTTGGAAATGCAAAGCTGATGTCGCTTATTTGTAAAATCCAGATGAAATATGATTCTAATTGACTGGTGTTACTAGATATGCAGCTGAGGATGCCACCTGACCCTCCAACAGCCCCTTGGGAAGCCCTCAAAGGGAAGCCCAGAGACCACTGGCGAGGAAGCTGGATGGTGTCAATAAACAGAGGAGAAACAGAGCGGGCTTAAACTGTGAGAGACATTCACACAAAAGGAAACTGGCTTTTAACTTTGATCATATAGGACCTGTCAATGAAGAATGCTACCAGAGCCCCCTTGCGAGTCCAGCACTGAGGTAGGAGAGGCTACTGGGAGAGATGGGGGGGCCAGGAGAGGGCAGGGTTGGGCTGGGTGGAAGGTAAGCCACGGGTATAAATAAAGGCACAAACACAGGAAGTTAGAGGCATGTGTGGAAGGAAAATGAGACTGAAGCCACCATTCAACCGCCCTGGGTTCAATGCCTTGTGTATGAAATGAATTAAATATACCCCCCTCTTTTTTTTAAACTTTTTATTTATTTATTTTGAGAGAGAGAGAGAGAGAGTGAGAGTGAGCGGGGGAGAGGCAGAAAGAGCAGGAGAGAGAGAATCCCAAGCAGGATCCGTGCTGTCAGCACAGAGCCCGACATGGGGCTGGATCCCACAAATCGTGAGGTCATGACCTGAGCTGAAATCAAGAGTCAGACATTCAACCAACTGAATCACCCAGGCACCCCAACCTCTTAAAGTTGTGCAACTATTTTCCAAAAGTCTCCAGCATTTTCCTCCCCCAAAGTCCTCCCTGCCTCCAAGACATTTTGCACAAGAGAAGAGCAAAGTGGCTACTGGGTTTAAGGAAAGTCCTGGGGTAGGAGGCACACAGACTCCCATCTGGTCTGGACAAGCCTAGAACTGCACTCCCCACCTTCTCCAGATGCAGCCCTTCCAGCAGTTACCAGCTTTTGTCCCTGCCTCCCTGCCGCCCCTGGCTCTCTGAGCACCCTGCACTCACTGTGCAGATTTCTATGCCTTGCTTTTGGCTGGCTCCTTCTTAATGTCCAGGTCTCTGCTCAAATATCACCTCCTGAGAGAGGTCCTTCTGGACCCCACGCCTCAGGTCCTTTGTGGGCCAGTCGCTTCCTATCACTGCGTCCTGTTTTCCTCAAAGCCCTTGAGGCTACCAGAAATGATCTTGTTTACTTGTGTGATTGGTACTGTCAGTCTGCAACTCTCAACAGAATGCAGGCTGCGTGGGAGCAGGAGCTTGTTTGCCCAATGCGGCATCCACAGTGCCCGGAATCCCTTCAAGTCCCAACAAATATTTGATGAATTGATGGATAGGTTAAGTTGAGGATTACATCCAGTGAGGTGCCTAAGCATGTGGAGAATGCCAGGCAGCTAAATGATGGTATTTATTTCTAGTAGTGTTATTGTTTTTTCTCTTTTGCTGCAAGTCTGTTTTGTTGGATAAGACAGTAATAATGACCCTGAAATGAGAGAACAGGAAGCACGGATTTTTCAAGAAAGCCACCTTTCTTTTTTCTGGAGGAAAAAGTCAAGACCCAAATAGATTCACCACTAAAGTTCCAGAGGCAGCACTGAGTGCTGGGGAGAGCACAGGCCCTTGGCTTTGTGCCAACTGGCTGTGTGATCTTGGGTAAGCCTCAACCTCTCTGAACCTGTGACCCCAACTGAGAAGTGAAGGGGTCACCGACCTCCAATCACTACATCGTGCTGCATCCAATCCCTTCTAACTAGAACCCTCCTCATCTCCACATGCTGTTTCCGACTGCTTCCTGGGAGAGAAGTGAATGAAGTCAGGACAGGCAGAGGCAGAGGTTCCAGAACCAACTGGTGTAGTCAGTTCTCAAATGGTTGGACTGGACAGTCTCCTTTCTAAGGAGAGAAGAGGAGACCCAGGAGAGGACTCAAAACAACTGCCTTTGATTCAGGTTACAGACCACCTTGCTCTAAACACTCACCACTAGTAGCTTACATCTGGATGTCCTTTCATCTTTAAAATAAGCTTATGGGGTGCTTGGGTGGTTTAACGGGTTAAGCGTCTGACTTCGGCTCAGGTCATGATCTCACAGTTAATGAGTTCGATACCAGCGTCAGGCTCTGTGTGGAGAGTGCAGGACCTGCTTCAGATGCCCCCCCCCACCTCTCTCTCTCTCAAAAATAAATAACAAACATTAAAAAATAATAATAAAATAAAAAATAAAATAACATTTGCAGGATAGGTGTTATAGTTCCATTCTACAAGGGGAGAGGTGCTCCAAAAGTCACACAGCTCAAAAGCAACAACCCTGGGAATGAGAACCAGTTTCTTTTCTGCTATTTCTGCTTCCCGAGGGGGTGCGCCCACCAATGGGTCCCAAACCTCTTGATCATCAAAATCAATGGGAACATCTTCAAGGGGGGGCCTACTAAAACACCAGACTCTTCAGGGGTGCCACCAAGAAATCTGTATTTTTCAAAAGCTCTCCATGTCCCAGTGTTATAGCCAGTTTAGGAAACCACTGCGTTATACTGGGTCACTGCTGTCATTCTAAGGTCCCTGAGCCCCGCCCTGCGGAGCTGCGCCTGCACCAGCGACCGCGGCAGCTATGTCTCCACAGCGCCCTCTACGGGACACGTAGTAAAACCTTGACTGCAACCAACTTTCTCCGCCGGGAGGTAGAAGGGCGTCAGCAGTGTGCTCCCCAACGCCTTTGCTGACTGAGAAAATGCATACTCCTCTATGCTATTAATGAACAAGCGGATTAAGAATGTGCTTTTAATTAGAACAATACTGGCTACACACACTTAGGGAGGGTGATTTATTCAGTTTGGGGCACAAGTCGGTAGAACTGCTGCCCTAGAAGTTACCCAGACTTTTTTTATATACGTGCTCATTTATTTTTTCCCCACAAGTATTCATTGAATGCCTTGTAAAGACCAAGCATTCTTCTAGCTCAAAACAAGACAAAACACCCTCTCCTTGTGCAGTTTTGTAGTCTAGCTATGGAGACGGGAATTAAATAAACAAACAGATAAATCACTACTCACACATGGTGATGAATCCTATGAAAGAAAGAACTAGGTTTGGCGCACTTAGCTGGTTCGGTATGTGACTCTCCATCTTGGGGCTGTGAGTTTGAGCCTCAGGTTGGGTGTAGAGATAACTTCAAATAAAATCTTTTTTTTTTTAAACAAAAGAAAGAACTAGGTTTTGAGAGCCCTATTTTAAGAAGGAAGGTCAAGGAAGGCCTCTCTCTGGAGCTGACTTGAAGCTAAGCTCTGGAATCGGAGATAGAATGAGCCATGCAAACAGGGAGGGGGATTCCAGGTGGTGTACAGAGTTTTCATGTGAGGCACTCAGGAAGCCAGGAGCATCGTGGGTAAGGGGCTTGTGAACTGAGATAAGGTTAAAGGAGTCAGGTTAACAATAAGCACCTACTATGTGACAGCACCACTCCACTTGCTTCCTGGTTTTTTTTTTAAAGTTTATTTATCTTTGAGAAAGAGAGAGACAGAGTGCTAGTAGAGGAAGGGCAGAGAGAGAGGAATACATGGAATCCAAAGCAGGCTCCAGGCTCCAAGCTTTTAGCACAGAGCCCGATGCAGGGCTTGAACTCATAAACTGTGGGATTATGGCCTGAGAGGAAATCGGACCCTTAACCGACTGAGTCACCCAGGCACCCTGTTCCACTTGCTTTCCACACATTGTCCTACTTGATCCCCATCCATCTTAAGAAGTAAATAATAGAGGCACCTGGGTGGCTCAGTCAGTTGAGCGTCAGGCTCGGCTCAGGTCATGATCTCGCAATTCGTGGGTTCAAGCCCCATGTCAGGCTCTGTGCTGGCAGCTAGCTCAGAGCCTGCAGCCTGCTTCAGATTCTGGGTCTCCCTCTCTCCCTGACCTTCCCCTGCTCATGCTCTCTCTCTCTCTCAAAAATAAATAAAATATTTTTTTAAAGTAAATAATAGTCTCATATTTTGAATTTTATAGGTGAGAAAATTGAGGCACAGAAAGATGAAGTACTTTGCCCCAAATCCTTTAGGTAGTAGGTAGCTAAACTAGGACTGAAAGGCATGCATTTCAGCACCCAGACTCAATACTTCTCCATCACCCTACACCGCCTCTAGGCATCGCTAAGGAGCTTGTGTTTTTATTCTAAGTGCAGCAGACATCTTGGTCAGCTTTTAACGAAGGGGCTCTGAGCACTCTCTCTTACGTGTTAACAAGATTGTGCTAGGAGCGCCGGGGTGGCGCAGTCAGTTAAGCCTCTGACTTTGGCTCAGGTCGTGATCTCTCAGTCCCTGAGTTTAAGCCCCGTGTCTGGCTCTGTGCTGACAGCTCAGAGCCTGGAGCCTGCTTCAGATTCTGTGTCTCCCTCTCTCTCTGCCCCTCCCCTACTCACGCTCTGTCTTTGTCTCTCTATCAAAAATAAACATTAAAAAATTTTAAAAAAAGAAAAAGATTGTGCTAACTGGGTAACAGACTATACAGGAGGCCGAGAATAGCAGGACAAGACGAAAAAGCAAGTGCCGTGGTCCAGGTGAGGAAGGGTGGTGGCTTAGGCAATGGGGGTAGCAGTGGGGATGGGGGGGGGAGGAAGGATCTAGTACAGAAGTGGCAGGACTGGTGATGGATCAGGAGCGGGGTGTGCCAGAGGAAGCCGTGAAGCATGGCCCCCACGCTCAGGAGACTGGACTATGGACCACTGGCCAGGGTGGACGTGAGAGAACACGTAGGAGTGGGTTCGGTTCAGTTTTGCACACGGTAAGTTTGAGATGCCGATGATACATCCAGGTAATGGGCTGCTGGGAAATGCACAGGCATCTCAACCTTAGCGTGTGTAAAAGTACCTCATTCTGGAAAATCTACCTCATTCTGGAAATCAGAGGAAGATCTAGGGTAGAAATAGAAATGTGTTGTTTTTAGCATAATAGGTGCTATGTAGAAATAGACAGTGCTGGGAGTTGTGAGCTAGAGCCTCACCTGGGGGGGTGGGGGAAGTAGCCTTGCATTTCTTTCTCTCTCTCTCTTGCTCCATATGGGATGTTCTCTCTCCCTCTCTCTCTCTACCCTTGCTCATTTGCACCCTCTTCTTCTCAAAAAAAAGAAAGAAAGAAAGAAAGAAAGAAAGAAAGAAAGAAAGAAAGAAAGAAGGAAGAAAGAAAGAAAGAAAGAAAAGAAAGAAAAGATGCTACCTAGGGAGGGGAGAGTTCCTAGGACGAAGCCCTCCGAGAAACTCCTGCACTGTGGAGTTTGGATCTGGGAAGGGAAGGAGGTGGAGAGATCAAGAGCGTCAGCGACTGAGGAGAGCCCAGAAGGAAGGAAGCAATTACAAAACGAAACAGCCTAGGACTGCGCTCCTAATGTCCTCGGAAAAGGAAAGACACCTCCTTCCCGTTACAAGTGGGGAGGAACTGGCCCAGACCCAGAGACCTGGGCGTCAAAGTGCAGGCTGGGCGTGGGGAGCCCGCCTGCCCGTGTGAGTCCACACCAGGCTACACTAGCAAGTAGCAGGTACACCCGAAATAGAACTGTGTCTCATCATTTTCCCTGTAACTCCTCAGTCCCCTGCTGGGCTCCCAGGGACACACAGAGGAATGGGGGGTGTCAGCTCAGGTCAAGAGGCCCACAGACCTCTGGGAGAGGGCGCCCACCTTGAGGATGGGCGGGGCTCGGGCGTTATTAGTCATATTCCTGTTGTCATTTCCTGTGGTGGCTTTCTTTTTTTTTAATCTTCCCCTGCCATGGCCCCTGATTTCACCCACTTCTCTTTCTACTTTATTATCTTCACCCAAAAAGCATTATGATTTTAGCAATCATTTTGTCCCCATAATCCTATGAAAATAATTTCATCATTAATTATTGTGGTGATTAAAATATTCTCTTTTATATCCCTTTTGGGTGCTTGAGAATCGCTGCCATAAATGTTTAAGAGGTTCTAGTCCACGGTAGGAAGAAAGGCAGGATGGATCTTTACCCTGAGGCCTAACCCTGTACAGAAAACGAAGTTCTATGCCAAGTGCTCTCCAGCTCCAAACCCGACAGCCCAGAAATAGGGGTAACTGAGAGCTATTGGAGATGCTCTACCATTTTATAAAACCTGTCATTTTCTTAATTATAGAAGTATATTTTACTGTAGAATTGAGCTTCTCAAACTTTAATGAGCCTACAAATCACCTAGGGATCTTGCTAAAATGCAGCCTCTGATTTGGGAGGTCCACAAGGGATGGAGACCCTACTTTTCTAACAAGCTCCCACGTGATGCTGAGTGCTGGCAAAGGGACCACATTTGAGTATCAAGGATTTGCAAAATAAACAACACAAGAAGAGACGATCACAGATGAACTCTGAGTGCGTTATCCTGGATGAGACATTCTGCTTCCCACTCATAGCCCTGTGCTGAAATATCTCGGGACCCTTGCTTCCCTCCCCAGCATCACCCAGAGAGCCCAGAGAGGGGACAGATCAAGAGGAAGCCAGGAGCAAGGCACAGGAGGCTGTTTGGAAGGTGGGTACAGTTTGCGGGGAGGGTGGCCAGGGAAGGAGTTTAGTCCTGCCCCTCCCTCTCCCCCGCCACCGCCTGAAGGGACTGAGGTTGGCCTCCTCGCCAGCCGGCTGAGTCAGATGCAGGATCCTCAGGTTCAAGAGGAAAGTCAGTGAAGGGCAACAAGCTAGCTGTGTGAATAAGTGGGACTGACCGGACCAGGGATTCACTTTCCTGCCTCCTCTCCCAGGCCCTGGGCTACAAGACTGGATTTGAAGGGATTCCACCTCCTAAGACTGTCAGCACTCTAATGTTAGGGAGAGCCTTGACCTTGACTGGGAGCAAGAAACTGTTGTCCTCAGGGCCTGGAATTTTCCACCCTAGGAGGCATCTGCCCTCACTGATCTCCTTACCCCCTTCCGGCTTGATACCCCTAACAAAAATGAGAAACCATACCGAAGATTCAAGCGCAGAGATTAAAATTAAGCATATTGAAATAAAGAAGCGAATAAAGGGACCGGGGGAAACCAGATACAGCCAAGAATAGACTTGGTGAAAATGAAAGACCTACTTGCGAATGTCCTGTGGAAGGAAAAAGGAAAGGATAACGACATGGAAAACATAAAAGCAAAGTCGGGGCACCATGGAGGACAGAAATAGAAGTCTCAGGAAATAGAGGTCAAGGAAATAGGAGGCTAACAAAGAAAAATTCTGGAGAGGAGCTGATGTGTGAAGAAACTGTGAAGCCAATTTTCACAGAGTTAGAGATGCGGGACCTCAGATGGAGAGGCTCACAGAGGCCGAAAGGGAGAGAAGAAACACCTGACACGTGCATAATTCACTGAATTCAAGAATAAGCGGGTGATTTAGGCTCAGGTCATGATCTCGCGGTTCATGGGTTCAAGCCCCGCAGCAGGCTGTGTGCTGACAGCTCAGAGCCTGGAGCCTGCTTCAGATTCTGTGTTTCTGTCTCTCTGCCCCTCCCCCACTTACACTCTGTCTCTCAGTCTCTATTAAAAAATTTTTTTAATTTAAAAAAAGGGGGTGCCTGGGTGGCTCAGTCGGTTAAGCCTCCGGCTTCAGCTCAGGTCATGATCTCGCAGTTCGTGGGTTCGAGCCCCGCGTCAGGCTCTGTGCTGACAGCTAGCTCAGAGCCTGGAGCCTGCTTCCGGTTCTGTGTTTCCTTCTCTCTCTCTGCCCCTCCCTCTCTCATACTCTGTCTCTCTTTGTATCAAAATAAATAAAACATTAAAAAAAAGTTTTAAAAAATAAAATAAAAAATGTAATTGGTCTTCTAAGCCCACAGGGCTCCCCTCAATTCTTCTCCTCACTTTCATCTGTTAGAGAGTTTGCATCATTTGACCTGTTTCTTATGGTCTGGATTTTGTGTGGTTCATGTTCTTCTGGCCTCTGTACTTCCCACAAAGATTTCCTGCTAGATTCAGGGGCTTAGGAAGACTTAGTCCCTTTGGCAAGACCATAGTGGGGTTGAATTCGCTCATCAGGAGGCCCATATTGTCTGACTCCTTCTCTTTTAAAATTTTTATATTTTTGATATACTCAGATTACGTTCTGAATCTTACCTCAGTGCTCTGCTATTGTCTATTATTGTGTGAAAGTCCCCTGAGTCTCTGGAACAAGGTGCCCTCTGGAGTGGCCTGTCTGATGTCCTGAGTTCCTGCTTCTAGTATTTTTGGGGAGGATTCAAATACATGGCACTTCCTCTCTCAGGTTTTCTGGCTCTGCTCCCCTCCCCTGCTCTTATGTGGCCCTTCTGATACTTTTGTTCCTAATTTCTAGGGCTCACCGGAGCTGGGCTGTCCAGCGTCCTGAAGCTTACCTACTGCAGACTCCTTGTGTCCCCTCGCCATTGGAGTGGCAGGGACTCTCCCCTTTGCCCTGCTTTCTGGTGAGTACCTGTTAGTCACTGTCCTCAGGTCAGTCAGACACCCTAGTCACCCTCTGCCTTTTCCTGCACAGACGCTACAACCGTGCGGTCTGGTGGCTTTCCAACGTTTGCCCTTATGTCTCTTTATTTTGATTGTCTTAGAGATTTGTTATTCCTAATTCTGTTGTGTTTTCCATAAGATGTTGGCTTTGCTGTACTTGCTCTATTTTTTCACTAAGGAATTAAGAGAGATTAAAAACTTACCCCACCCCTGCTGCCATTTCCCCAGAATCCTCCTTATTGACTTGAATGAAGGGCATATTCACACATACGCACACCAGTTTGGCTGTTTGTTGAAGGATATATCAAAGGAGTTTTTAAATGTTTATTTATTTTTGAGAGTGGGGGTGGGGAATGCGCAAGCAGAGGAGGGGCAGAGAGAGATGGAGACAGAATTGTAGCAGGCTCCAGGCTCTGAGCTGTCAGCACAGAGCCCCATGTGGGGCTTAAGCTCACAGACTGTGAGATCATGACCTGAGCCGAAGTCAGGAGCTTAACAGACTGAGCCATCCAGGTGCCCCTCAAAACTCATGCATTTGTGGGGTTTGTGTGGTTAAATCTAAAGCAGAGGTTTTAATTTCTCAGGTATCTCATTTGGTTTTCTCTACCAGTGCTATCTGTGACATATCTTGTTATCAAAATGTCCTGACTTAATGTTCCAGGGCCCTCACCCAAGTGGCCAAGGGCAAGTTGGAGAGGACCTCTGCTTTGGTGTGCCGTGAGGGTATTGGGGTTCTCAGGGCTGGTGAGCAGGGCTTACCATGCATACTTTAAACATGTGGTACGTGGCCTTGACTCCTGAATTAGTGGCCAAGAGTATTCCTAAAATGATGTGCTTCTTTTGGGGAACAGAGGCTCAGTTAAGGTGCAGGCAGAGTGCCTGAGTGGCTCAGTCGGTTAAGCATCTGACTTCAGCCCAGGTCATGATCTCATGGTTCATGAGTTCGAGTCCCCCATGGAGTGAGCTCAAGGCCTGCCTCAGGTGAGCATGAGTCCCACTTTGAGTAGAAAACATGAGTCCCGCTTCTCTCTCTGTCTCTCTCTCTCTGCTCCTCCTGGGATTCTTTCTCTCTTTCTCCTTCTTTCTCTCTGTCTCAAAAAAAGGGTGCAGGTAGAAGAGAATCTACTCAGTCAGGAAATGCCTGATATCCAGTTGAATGGGCCCAGTGTCATACTATTCAAGACTTGATTTAGACTGTGTGTGCTGCAAATTCATATGGTGAAGTCCTAACCCCCAATGTGATGGTATTAGGAGGTGGGGTCTTTGGGGAGGGTGGTGATGCTATTAGGGTAAATGGGGTTAGTGCCCTTATAAAGGAGACCCCAGAGAGCTCCCTTGCCCTGTGTGAGGACACAGCCAGAAGATGGCCATCTGTCAACCAGAAGGTCGTCTATGACCAGACACCAAATCTGCGGATACCTTGATCTTAGACTTCCCAGCATCCAGAACTGTGAGAAAGAAATGTTGTTTAAACCCTTCAGTCTATATAGTATTTTTGTTAAATCAGCCCGAGTAGACTAAGACACATTCTTCTCAAGCTGTTTGATTTTTTTGGGTCCTGGACCACTTTGAGAATCTGATAAAAGATACAGACCTTTTCCTCCAGAAAAGTGCACGTACCCACACATTTTGCACATCACATTCAAAGTCTATGGACTCTCAACATGACTCTTAAGCTTAGAACTCCTGTGCTGACACATTTGTGCAAAGCACATATCTTCATATGGTTGGTGGGTTGCTCACAACAGAGGGCAAGTCAGGTGCCCTGGTCTCGGATTGTCACCAAGTCTCCTGGAGTCTAACTAAACACTGAGCTCGGAATCACGCTGCAAGGAACTAGAGCTTGTTCCTCCTCCGGGAGGCCAAGCTGACAACGTGGTGGGTATGCAGGCCTGACTTCCTGCCAGGCTCCATGTGGGACAGAACGCCCTGCTCATTAGCACCACTAAAGAGCCATACATTTCTGGCTGCTGACAGATGGAGGTAGCCTGCTTCTCCTCAGGCTTTCCCTGCCTGGCACTGTTCGGATTCTGTTGTTAAAATGAACCAAAGTCTTCTCTATCCTTGTTGCTACCTTGGCATTTCCACTGCTGAGTCCCACAGAGGTGAAGTATGCGCACAGCTGCTCCGTGGAACTCAGGGAAGAGGCAACTCAGGGGCCAGGTGGGCATCAGCAGGTCTGATGTGCAAGCCTGAAGCGGAGTCCTGGGAGGGTCACCGCTCATCTTTGGTGTAAATCTCTTGATTAATAAACAACTGAGTCAGCTGACAATCTCAGCAGAAGGAGGCACATTGCTTCTGGTTTGTCAGCAGGACATGCTAAAATGCTAGTTTCATTTTTTAAACTTTTTAAAAAAAGTTTATGTTTGAGAGGGACAGACAGAGAGACAGAGAGGGAGCATGAGCAGGAGAGGGGCAGAGAGAGAGAGAGAGGACCCAAAGCCAGCTCTGTGCTGACAGGAGACAGCCCAATGTGGGGCTTGAACTCACAAATCATGAGATCATGGCCTGAGCAGAAGTTGTATGCTTAACAGACTGAACCACCCAGGAGCCCCTAAAATGCTAGTTTCTCCCATCCAAGTACTAGCCAGGCCCGACCCTGCTTGGCTTCTGAGATCAGATGAGATCGGGCGCATTCAGGGTGGGATGGCCGTAGATTAAAATGCTAGTTTCTAAAATCAATTTGCTTAACTTTATGTTTTTGAAGTTTTCTTATTTGAAGTCTACTAATTAAAAAAAAGGGATGAATTCATCAAAGGGATGCATAATTCTCCAATTATAATAGCAAACAATCCTTTTTGGTGGCCAAGTTTGTCTTTATAGATTCACTTAAAAGCGTGGCTGGAAGCCTAAGGGCCTCGCAGGCGGCACAGACAGCAGTCCAGGAAACAAGTGCCCTTCCATGATCGATGAGACCACAAACAAGCAGCACAGGCTCACCCAAAACCAGCGCCCCCGAACTTCTGCATCGCAGTCAAGGGCATCCCCTTCCGCCTGGACGCATATGCCCCTACAGGAGGAGTCGTCCTTGTGTGGACTGTCTCTCTTGCCTCCCCAGCAGAGCCTTCGGCATGTCCCATTGCCTTTGACTTGTACCTCAGACCCGTCCTCTTCTCTCGTGTGCACTCCCCCTGCTGTTCCCCCCCCCGCGCTGTCCCCGGCACTCCCGCACTGGGCGAGGTCCCTGCCAGGAGCCCAGCCCTCAGGGAGGGTTCGCATCGCAGGTCCGCTTCTGCTTCTCCGCGGTCTGGTTGGGTCAGGATTGTCGCAGGTGTCCCAAGTTTTGTTGTAGCTGCTGGTTGTTTAGTAAATCATATGGCAATAAAGTCACAGCCCTCCTCACAGCTTTCCAAGGGACTTCCCACTGAATTGAGAATTGAATTTAGACTTAAAAAAATAAATTCCCTCAACGGCCCCTGCTGCATTTAGAAAAAACCCAGCTTCCTTGCGTGGCCTCACGGGTCCCTTCTGATGTGGCTCCTGCCAACCTCCTCAACCTTCCCTCTTTGTCAGTGATCTACGCTTCTCTCCAAACCCTTCTCGGGCTTGGACCTTCTGGAATTCACCATCATTTAATCTAGATGGGTATTTTCCTCACTTCTCCAGCTGCTCCCCTCCCTGGCTCATGGCTTCCCGTTTGTTTTCCAAACACACCGAGCTCTTATTTCCCCCAGGGCCATGGCATCCACTGGGCCTTCTGTCTGCAGCCCTCCTACCCTGGGCTTATGCTCAGTGCCAATGCTCCCCACGCAGGGCGGCCGCCTGACCTCCCGCTCCACTGAGGCTGCTCCCTGCGGTCTGTCCCGACCTCACCCGTTTGCTTGCGGGTGTACTTCTCCAGCTCCACTGGAAGGTCGGCTCCGGGAGCACAGAGGCCGCGTTTTGCAAAGTTGTAGGAACTCTTCCCTTGTTGATTTCCGCTCGCCCCTCCCTCCCTCTGACTCATGCATCTGCTCAACTCTTTCCTTTCATGGTTTACTCTTAGCTGTTGGTTTGCTCTCTGCTCTTCCCATCTCTACAGGACTGTGAGCTGGGCTCAAGCAGTCAACTATTTCAACTTTCCCATATTCAGGAGGGGAACTACCTTACTTATTCCATTTTCCATCCTCCCTGCCTTGACCCCGGTTAGCAGTGGTTGGGAGTCAGAGGAGAGACAAATGTGTAACCTGGCCACCAGTAGCTGGGGTTCTCCAGGGGGCGCTGGACCCCAAGCCTCCCCGCTAGGTGCCAGTTGCCAGAGGCAGCCCTCTCTTGGTGCACTGACCTGAACCAACAGCCACTGAGACCCAGCTCCTAGCTGTGGTAAACCATCAATGGGGCCCTTGTCTGAGCATCTGACATCTGATATCTCTGTATTGACGCTCTCCCAAGTTCAAGGAGATGAGCACTAACTCTCCCAAAGAGGCTAACGTTAAGAGTGACTAAGAAAAAGTTGCTGGTATGTGAGGATGTGGCCCTTTTCCTCCTGTATCTAGAATCTGTGGGCTCCTGGAGGTCGAGTGTGCGCCTCCCACACATGTGTGTAAGGACACTCTATTATACTCGTTTTGAAAGTGGCTCTTTATCAGTGGTCTGCTCTCTCTGAAAACTTCTAGCAATTTCTCCTTGTGTTTGATATTCTTTTTTTTTTCAGTTAAAACATTTTTTATAATATTTTTATTTATTTTTGAGAGAGAGAGACAGTGTGAGCAGGGGAGGGTCAGAGAGAGAGGGAGACACAGAATCTGAAGACAGGCTCCAGGCTCTGAGCTAGCTGTCAGCACAGTGCCTGATGCGGGGCTCAAACCCACAAATGTGAGATCTGACTTGAGCCAAAGTTGGAGGCGTAACCGACTGAGCCACCCAGGAGCCCCTACATTTTTCAAAAAGGGAATGCTAAATTCTTACGTCTAAAGATATCATTTGGCTAGTAAAGCTATCTTAAAAAGTAAGGAAGTGATCAGTGTAAAATCAGGGGAGAATTTACTTTAAGGAAAGGGTAGGATTGAGGTGGGACAGGATTCATTTCTAAGCTACAAAACAGTGATACTCTAATTCCACCATTTTTTTTTAATGTTTGTTTACTATTGAGACAGAGAGAAACAGAGCATGATTAATGGGGGAGGGGCAGAGAGAAAAGGAGACACAGAATCTGAAGCAGGCTCTAGGCTCCGAGCTGTCAGCACAGAGCCCAATGCAGGGCTCAAACCCACAAACTGCGAGATCATGACCTGAGTCGAAGCTGGACGTTTAACCGACTGAGCCACCCAGGTGCCCCCCCACCATTTCTTTTTTTTTACTACTGTAAGGGCTAAAATCTACATAGATAACATTAACCATTTTAACCATGTTAAGTGTACAATTCAGTACCATTAAGTGCGTGCACAATGTTGTACAACCATCAGCACTCTCTGTTTCCAGAATTTTTGTATCATCCCAAGCACACACCCTGTTATCTACCATTTCTTTTAAAAAATGTGTTCACTGGAGCCCTTTGCTAAAATGATGCTCTCCCGCATCTGTGATTTGGTCACCCAGGGGTAGGGGTCATAGGGAAAGGCAGGGGAAAGGCTGGATGGGGATGGGGCACAAGAGCCAGCACAACCCCTTCTATTTCTCATCCTGGGAAGTGATGACAATGGTGTTTGCCAGGTGCTGAGATCACTGTAAGTGTAGGAGGAAGAGAGGGAGACGAGAGCCAGGCACAGAAGGAAAGAAATTTTCTGCCACCACAAAAAAGTACATATGATATGACAACACATATGCGTTGCCTAAGATGAATTATGCGTGGTTCTGTGTCCCTAGAAAGAAAGAAATAAAAGAGTTAGAGTGTCCATCTCTTAGATGGATTTAGGCATAGGCCTACTTATGGGCAGACAGATGTATAAAATAGCTTCTCAAAAGCCCTTCTGGGAGCAAAAGGGGCCCCTAGGGTCCCGGCAATGATCTGTTTATAGATCTAGATGTGGCTGACCGAGAGGGATCCGTTCGTGGAAAACGGTCGGGCCGTACACCTACAATACACACATCCTCTTGTCTCTATGTTACACTTTCATAACAACTTTTCTAAACACTTTGAAGTATCTTGTACTCTTACGATCCTACCTTAAGGAAATGCCCAATCCTTACTGAGGTTGTCAGAAGTCAAAGAAGGCATTCTGATACGTAGGACTGGAACTGTCGTCCTTTCCAGTCATTAATTACCCACGAAATGAAATGAGACCGACTCAGCGGCCTGCGTGTCCTGGACTGAAGGAGGAAGCCACCGCCTCCGATCTCCGGGCCCAGCGAGGGCTTGGCGCCACCCACATCTCGGTGCATCACTAAGGACCCAAGAGGAGACACAGCCGCTGATTGCGGAGTCCGACCCAGTGAATGGGTCCAAGATGAGGGCTGAAGAGTATCTCACGGCTGGCTCCCTCTGAAGAGAAACGAAGGGAGAGGAAGAAAGTAGAATGAAAAGAATCTAAGTGAAAGTGTTTCTATCTCACGCCTCCTGTAATAATGATTTTTGAGCTATGGGCTACAGTATTCCTCCAAAGCATAAATCACCAAAGCAGTGTTTTATTTACCTGATGGAAATTAAGACTAGCACTTCAATGGAATTTCCTCTTAAATTCTCTGCCTCATTAGGCTCTGACAGCCCAGATTCTCTTGAAGAAATATTTACCTAATGGGATTTGCTGTAATTCCCATCCCTGATTCCTAAAGCCTAAGAAGGCTGCCTGGAAGCAAGAGATAATTCTCGTTCCTTGAGGACATCAGTAAAGTCATTTGAGCTCCTTGGCCGGAAAGTACTTTGGAAACACCAAGTCTCTCAAAATTCATCTCTTAGTCAAACAAACGACTTGTCAGAAGACGATGTCCCCTGACTGTGAAAACTTGATCCCCGTTTTTCTACAACTATGAAGAATTATTCAGCCACAGAGCTGTAGATACAATGTTCTAGGAAGTCATTCTATTGAAGAAGAGGACAGTACTGGCAATTCAAAGCGAGAAAGACGTTAAAACATATAGGAATCAAAGTACCTGGGAGTTTGTCACTTTACAAATGAGCTTTACAGGGGCGCCTGGGTGGCTCAGTCAGTGAAGCATCCGACTTTAACTCAGGTCATGATCTCACAGGTAGAAGTTTGAGCCCTGCATCAGGCTCTGTGCCTGAAATGGGTCCTGTGTCTCCCTCTGTCTCTTCCCCTCCCCCACTCATGCTCTGTCTCTTTTTCACAAATAAATAATAAAACATTAAAAAAAATTTTTAAATAAGTTTTACAGAAGGTCCTTTTGGATGGCCTGCACTTTTCTGTATGAAACAAGCCAGTGGATGATCCAAGATGCAAATTCACTCACAAAAGCAGGGAGGGAACTAGCTAGCATTTGATGACTGTGGAGAAGTTGGGCAGTGTGGTAGTTGCTGGGTTTTTGCATTTTGGTTTTTTTTTACTTTGTTAAAATATACATAACACAAAATGCACCATTTTAACTGTGTTTTTTAAATGTTTATTTCTTTATTTTTTATTTAAAAAATTTTTTAGGGCGCCTGGGTGGCTCAGTCGGTTAAGCCTCTGGCTTCAGCTCAGGTCAGATCTCACGTTCGTGGGTTCGAGCCCCGCGTCGGGCTCTGTGCTGACAGCTCAGAGCCTGGAGCCTGCTTCCCGTTCTGTGTCTCCTTCTCTCTCTGCCCCTCCCCCTCTCATGCTCTGTCTCTCTTTGTATCAAAAATAAATAAAAACATTTAAAAAATTTAAAAAAAATTTTTTAACATTTTTATTTATTTTTGAGAGACACAGAGCGTGAGCAGGGGAGGGTCAGAGAGAGAGAGGGAGACACA
>NC_043703.1:54054723-54093679 GCF_006229205.1 Suricata suricatta | reverse complement strand
CATGCTCTGTCTCTCTTTGTATCAAAAATAAATAAAAACATTTAAAAAATTTAAAAAAAATTTTTTAACATTTTTATTTATTTTTGAGAGACACAGAGCGTGAGCAGGGGAGGGTCAGAGAGAGAGAGGGAGACACAGAATCTGAAGCAGGTTCCAGGCTCTGAGCTGTCAGCACAGAGCCCGACGCGGGGCTCGAGCCCACAAACCGTGAGATCTGACCTGAGCCGAAGCCAGCTGCTTAACGGACCGAGCCACCCAGGCGCCCCACCATTTTCTGTTGTATAATACAGCGGTATTTGAGAACGTCCACATCGTTTTGCAGCCATCACCACCATCCATCTCCAGAACTCTTCATCATCCCAAACCGAAACTCCATACCCATTACACAAGAATGAGGCAGGAGGCCACCCTGGCTGTGCCCCTCAAAGATCCCAGCAGGGTCACGGAGGGAAGTATTAGCAATTCTAGGTCACTGCTAAGAGACGGTTATTAAAAGTTTGCTTTGGGTATCATCTTCAGAAACTTTTGATACCCTTAAAGGGAATGGAATGTCCTGATTGGCTCTTCTGAGTTAGGTACTATGGCAGCACCCACGCCCTTCCCCTGGGGGAGACTTACTACACAATCTGCATGCTGACCCCACGCCCGGTCCACTTTCCTTCCGGGCAAGGACTGTGTCCTGTTCCCGTCAGACATATAGGGTTGGTAGCGCGCCTGGCACATATTAATTATTCCATATGCATGTGCTGAATGAATGAATAAAAAATGAATACTACTCAATTCTCACCCAAAGTTCAGGTGCTAATTAAATTTTTTTCACTTTTGGGAAAGAACCGCCTTTGGGAAAATAACTAATCACCTTGTGACAGAAGTGAGAGACCTTGAAGGTAAGAAAAAAAGAGCTGGTTAAGCTTCCTCCGTCTGAGAAAACAAAAGGGATTTGCAAATTTTTCTTTCCTGACTCAGAAGGTGAGGAGCAGGTCCTGGAAGGGAGAGAAGAGAGAGCTGCCAGAGAGCATGTGGGGGCTGAGGGGCCGTGCAGGCTGGCCTAGGGTACTTTAAGAACAAGAGACAAGAACAGAGACACGCAGAGGTCACTCAGAAGCTGCATTGCTGTGATGGTGCACTACCTTCCTTCCCGAGTATTGTCAGTGGCCAAGTAATATAAACATGGACAGAGTCCTCGGAGAGGGTTTTGGATTCCCTTGGAAAGGATGTGCCCACCTTATCTGGATTTCATGGGGCCAGGGGCGCCCACCAGACACTGTGTCACGGAGACAATGCTTGTGCTAGATTGCTTGAAGAGCATTCTGTCCATTCCCGATCAGGGAATAATTTTATCTTTGGCTCAGTCCAGGCCTCAGAAAGCTGGGATGCAGATTCCTTCGTTCTGCCTACTACTGGAATTAGTTTTCCTGAGTCGAATTAGAAGATCAGGCTCACACTGAAGGAGGTCACGCAAAATAAGCCACAGGGAGTCCGTTCCTGAGTTTACTGTAGGAGTATTTGCTGATGAGGGCTTGTGTGTCTCATTATCAGACACTAAAAAATAAAATTCCTAGGAAACATGATTTTTTTTGGCATAAACATGATAGCAGATCTTAGAACTAATGATATTCTCCCTTCTCTTCAGTTGCTAAAATCTCCAGACCAAATTCAGGGCCTGCCTCTAATGACTGTGTAGGACTTGACACATCCAATCTGACACCATCCTCACCCCTGGCTTCATCTTTTTTTTTTTTTAAGTTTATTTATTTATTTTGAGAGAGAGAGAGAGAGAGAGAGAGAGAGAGAGAGAGATCCCAAGCAGGCTCTGCTCTGTCAGCATGGAGCCTGACCTCACAAACTGTGAGATCATCATTTGAGCTAAAATCAAGAGTCGGATGCTTAACTGACTGAGCAACCCAGGTCCCCACACCCTTCTTCATTTTATTATTCTCGTTTTCAGTTCGCATTTATTGCCTCACTTTAAATATTTTTTTAGTGTTTATTCGGTTTTGGGAGACAGAGACAGAGCTCAAGTCCCCGACGCGGGACTCGAAACCACGGACCCCTCAAGATCATGAGCTGAGCTGTAGTCAGACACCTAGCCAACTGAGCCACCCAGGTGCCCCATCTCATTACTTTTTTTTTTTCCATGCTTAGTTATTTATTTTTAAGAGAGATAGAGAGCCAGAGAGAATGAGAGAGAGAGAGGAGGGGCAGAGAGAGAGGGACAGACAGCAAATCCCACACAGGCTCCACACTGTCAGCACAGAAACCGACACGGGGCTCAAAGTCACCAACTACGAGATCATGACCTGAGACAAAACCAAGAGTTGGACACTTAACCAACTAAGGCACCCAGGATGCCCCTGCCTCTTTACTTTTTGAAGGTGCTTTGTGTTACATAGAATTTCATAAGCTGCCACCAATAAATTTTCAAGCAAGGCAAAGTGTAAAGAAAATAAATTAATATACCCTCCAAATTATATTCTCTCTAGTTCCCAGCCCAGTGTGCTCTGCACTTCCAAGAGTGGAAAGCAGAAGATAAGCTATCTCCCTCCTGCAGCCTGATGGCAGGCTTCGCCCATCCCTTGCAAGTACTGGCTGCCATTTCTAGCAAAATTATTTATGGGTCTGTTTTTTGGATCAAAATCATGCTAGATCACACCCATGCACATGCACACACATCCTGAGCTCATTAAGAGATCAGAAAGCTCTCTGCTTCCCAGCCACACAGTTTAGAGATAGAACTCCCTCAGCTTTTCTCAGATGTAATGTACTCCTTATTTTTTTAGAGCATTTTCCTTACACATTGTTTATGCATGATAGAAATACTTCCCCTACACGTTGTGTTACTATGATACAATGTTAGGTATCTGTGAAGAAAAGAATTTTATAAATAAATGTGAAATTGTATGTGAAGCATCATAGGGATAAATTACAAGGTAAGCGTTACAATTTGCACTAAAGTTCGCCTCCACCATCGTCTTCCTCTGCCCCATTGCTGCCCAAGGTTTGCTGCTCTTACAAGGTTGATGCCCGACCTTCCAGACTGTTGTCTATGTTTTTGCAGATGTATACACATATCTATAGCTATACACTGCTTTTATTACGTGTGTCTCCGTGTTAAAGAGACTGTATGCTGTATACGTTATGCTGTTCTACAACTTGCTTTTTCTCACTTAACATTATGTCTTAAGAGCCGCATTTCCTACCTCGAGGGAAGAGCAATTTTCTGTGTTAACTTATCCAAACAGCCTCTTTCAGCCAGTAGCTGCCAGTCTGCCATCTTTACTTTTCAGTCACTGTCGCTACCAGAGACTGAAGTGGCAGGTCATAAAGGAATTCAGAAAATGTGATCACAGGCGGACTACCTCTGAGACTACTATGCTGGGAGATGGTGCTCAAACTATTGTTTGTCTCTGTCTCGAGTGCATTCATTTAACAATTTCTGACGGACTATCTACGACCCACTGTTCCAGGCACTGGGGACTCATCTGTGACCTAAAGGACAATTTCTACCTCTCTGGCGCTTACAGAAGACAAACTAATAAGTAAAAGAAATAGTACGTTGGTGCTGAATAGGGATTTCCACGGGGAGAAAAGAGATTGCAATTTTAAACATGGTGGCCATGGAAAGCCTATGGAGAAGATAATCTGAGCCAAAGTACACCTTTAATTTGTTCAGAGAGTAGCTTCTTTTTCAGAGACAGCGAGAAGAGAGAGAAATGAGGCATGTTCAGCAATATCTCTCCCATCCTTCAGCCCTCCCACAGCTGGCTCGCCTTCCAAAACTTGCCTGTTGTGCAAGTGTAAGAGGGGTCAGGATGATCACAGTTCTGTCGGCCTACGGACAGCACGCCAGAGGACAACTTGGCTGTTTTCTCTTTCTGGCTTCCTTTGTCAGGCACCTGCACTTTTAAAAGTGTCACAGTGCAAGGCAGCTGCCTGGCTCAGTTGGTAGAGCACGAAATTCTTGATCTCAGGGTCCCGAGTTTGTGCCCACATTGTGTGTAGAGATTAAACAAAATGTTCAAAATCTATCAAAATGCTCCTCTTGACTACTGTTTTGACAAATTCTTTTCTTGTGAAACTCCCTAAGACAGATTCTCAAACCTTGGCTGCATACTGGCATTACCTGGAGAGATTTAAATCTTTCTGTTGCCTGTTTGCCACCCCCCGGGCTCCTACCTAATTCCATTGATTGGGAGTATGGCCTGAGCATCGGGACTTTGCAAAAGTTTTCCCAGTGATTCTAAGGCACCGCCAGGGATGAGAACCAGGGTACGGGCCACTATCCCCAGTGACACTGCGTTTGGTCAACGACCACAGGTGTCCAACTGAAGGCCACTTCAGCCAGGGATCCTGTAATTAGCCACACACTACTACAATGAATTATTCCTAGTTCCTTATACATAACTTCATCTTCTGCAAAGTGCTCTCCAGTATATTGCCTTTTTGGAAATGTATGTTGTAATCCTTAGTAATGTCCTTAAAAAGACGTAAGAGTCCTGCACTGGTAACAGCTGATGTGAGAGGACTTGGCTGAAATCCTGACTCATTCCAAAAGAATTTCTTGAGCAGCTATGATGTGCCTCAAGTTCACTGCACTCTGAACTCATAGAGGTCTCACATCTTTCTTGACATTAAAGTTAAACAATTTGAATTACTTAAATAAGTTCAAATCCTTTTGAACTAAAAATGATAACTAAAAGGAAAATATATCATGAAAAATATTGTGAAATATATCATCATGAACGTTATGAACGTTATGGTCTTTTCCTGTTTAATATTCACAACTCTGTCCATTGAAAATTATTCTCTGAGCAAGCCCAGGCTCAGAGAGTTTAACTGACTTGCCAAAAGTCATGCAGTTATAAGTTGCAAAATCAGAATTTGAACCCAGTTCTTCTAACTTTGAAACTAGTGCTCTTACCAGTGTGGATGGAAGCTGCTGGCTCCAGCCAACTTTCTGGGTCTTTGGTGTGTCTCTTTTCCCCTGAAGGCATCATGTGATCCAGGGAAATGCATTCATTGATCATAGAGTCCATAACGGGTCCTGGAGCCACAGTCTTTCATCTTCTAGCTTTGTGACCTTGGTAAGTCACTTAACCTCTCTGTGCCTCATTCTCTCATACACAAGGTGAAGAAAACAATGAACTGGTCTATCTCCCTCACGTGGCTGTTATGCAGGTAGTGATGTACACAAAAGCCCTTTGTAAATTGTAAAGTACTAAATAAGATGATGATGAGTCTTTGAATGCAAATGATGATATCCTTCTGTGAAATAATAGGAAATACACATACACATATCTATATCTATATATTTGTCTCGGGTTCCTGACACAGAGCTCCTAAAATCCTTGTAAACAGAGGTTCTAGGAAAATCTTTCATTCAAATAGTCTTTGTCCTGGACCCAACACAGAGCTCTTAGGATCTTTGTAATTTCTTGAATAAAAGGAGCATCGGGCACAGAGCTCCTAAATTCCTTAGAATTTCCTGGGTGATAGGAGTGTCCTCTGGGCTGATGAGGCAACTCTTGGTGGGTTCCTGGATAGCTTCAGGATGAGAGTTGACCACCAGAAAGACCAAGCTGTGATTACCAGGGAACTATCAGCCCCACATCTCATCCCCCAGGAAGGACAGGATGGGTGGAGATTGAGTTCATAATCTATCACGCCTACATGATGAAGCACCAGGGTTTGAGAGCTTCAGAGTAAGTGAATGCCTTTATGACGCGCTGGGGGAGCGACACACCCCAAGTCCACAGAGATGAAGCACCTGCACCTGGGGCCCTTCCAGATCTTCACCTGACTGTTCATTTGAAACCTTTATAATAAACCAGCAACAGTAAGTGAACAGTTTTCCTGGGTTCTCTGAGCTGTTCCAGGAAATGATTAAACCTGAGGAAGGGCGGTGCAAACCTCCAATCTACAGCCAAGTCAGACAGAAGTTGTGGGTACGCTGCAGACCTACCACTTGCAACTGGCACCCGAAGGAGTGGTTAGTAGTGCTGTTGGGCAGAGCCTTAACCTGTGGGATCTGAGTCCTTAGTCTCAGAATTGGACTGCAGTGTAGGACATCCAGCTGGGGTTGGAGCATCGCCTTGCCACGTGGGGAATCTGGTGTCAGAAGTGTTAGGCATGAGAGTGAAAGCAAACACAGTCCATTTTCCCTAGGCACCTTCACAGGACTGTGGAGAGCAAGCTCATTTGGAAGTATATTTCCTTATCAGCAGAGAAATATTTGTTTCTGGGGCACCTGGCTGGCTCAGTCAGAAGAGCATGTGCCTTTTGATCTTGTGAATTTGAGCCCCACATTGGATGTAGAGATTACTTAAATAAAACCTTAAAAAAAAAAGAAACGGATATTTGTTTCAAATCGAATTCTTGTGATACTGGGACAGTTATTGAAAATGGTATACTACCATTTATATATAGTATAAATATACCAGTACATCCCTATACTAAAAGATATACAATACCGGGTGAAGCAAAAGTTGGCCAATAAAAAAATTACATTTTCATGTTCATATATATTCAATAAATACATGTATATTGTATATAGGATATGTATAGGAATATACATGTTATATTTATTATTATTATTATTGTATATTATTATTATTGTAACTTGAGAGAGAGAGAGAGAGGGAGGGCAAGCAGGGGAGGGGGCAGAAGGGGAGAGAGAGAGAATCTCAAGCAGACTCCATACTCGGCACAGAGCCTGACATGGGGGTTGATTTCAGATCCTGGGATCGTGACCTGAGCTGAAATCAAAGGCCGGATATCTGACCATCTGAGCTACCCAGATATCCCTATATTTTATTTTTACAATTCTATTTCACATTATATTTCTATATTTCAGTTTCTATAATTTAAATATATCTTATATTTACATGATATATATTTCTATATCCATTTCTTTTTTTTTAGTTTTTTAATGTTTATTTATTTTTGAGAGAGAGACAAAGCGTGAGCAAGAAGGGGCAGAGAGAGAGCGAGACAGAGGATCTGAACAAGCTCCAGGCTCCGAGCTGTCAGCACAGAGCCCAACGTGGGGCTCAAACTCACAAACTGGGAGATCGTGCCCTGAGCCAAGTCAGATGCTTAACTGACTGCGCCACCCAGATGCTCCTTTATATCCATTTCTATAATTTTAGTTCTTACACTTTGGGACAAATGTTTATATATCTGATGTTTCAAACAGAATTAAAACTTTGCTCTAAAAGCAGTAATAAGTTACCATGCATGAGTGTGCCCTATGAGACCTAAAATAAAATTACTTCCTTTGCCATAGTTAACATTCCAGCAACCTCTGCTAGGGCAGGCCTGAAAAATAACTGTTGCCATACTAACAGCTAAATGAGTAAGTCTGCTATTGTTTTCTTCCCTGTTTGTCCTCAACTGTGTGATAAATTTCAAAGATGAATTAGACCAATTAAATTCTGCCTCCACAGAGTATTGCTGGTTATAACACTAAAACTAAAAATCTTTTTAATTCCTTTCTCCACATTAACTCCAATCACTATTCCCACAGTAATCACGTTTAATAATTTATGAAATTTCTGAAGTATTTTTATATAGAGACAAACAGATGTACATTCTTTTCCTAAGGAGGTGCCTGGGTGGCTCAGTCAGTTAAGCATCCAACGCCTGATTTCAACTCAGGTTATGATCTCATGGTTTGTGGCTTTGAGCCCCGTGTTGGGCTCTGGGCTGACAGTGTGGAGCCTACTTGGGATTCTCTCTTTCTCTCTCTGCCCCTTTCTCACTCACTCTATCTCTCTCTCAAAATAAATAAATACTCCTAAAAAAAAGGGAATAGAGATACTTTCTACATTACTCTATTTGCTTTGTTTTCATAACAAATATTTTATTATCTTCAGACTTTATATTTCAAGCTCTAAATTTTCTTTGATATTCTGAAATTGTATTCAGTTCCTACTATGAGCTAATTTCCAGGACTGTTATGGGGAATGGTAGGCAGACAGACAAGGTACAGCAGGAAAGGAGAGGTCATGTAGGAAAGAAGAGTAAGCCAGCCAACAGGTTCATAATGTGGAAGAGACATCAAAATAAATAGGGAAATGGGGCGCCTGGGTGGCTCAGTTGGTTAAGCCTCCGACTTCGGCTCAGGTCAGATCTCACGTTTGTGGGTTCGAGCCCCGCGTCAGGCTCTGTGCTGACAGCTAGCTCAGAGCCTGGAGCCTGCTTCCGGTTCTGTGTCTCCTTCTCTCTCTGACCTTCCCCCTGTCATGCTGTCTCTCCTGTATCAAAAATTAATAAAACATTAAAAAAAATTTTTAAATAAATAGGGAAATAACTGTAATATTTACTTATTCATATGTTCATTCATTCATTCATTCATTCATTCATTCATTCATGACGATGAAGTATTTCTACATCCAGTAATAATTCCACAGGCAAGATGGAGAAACTGAGGCTAAATTCAGCTGCTACTTCATAGCACAGCCACTAAATTTTCTTCTTACTCAGTTCTGTGGTTTTTCTCTTCCCGCGTCCCCCAGAGCATAGAAGTACTGACACAGCTGTGACAAGTCCATCTGCCCCCCGAATAGATTTCCCAGACACCTTGGAGCTAACGGCCCTTTGATGAGGCTCCAGCAGTAAGTAAGATAGAAGAGGTGATAGGTATGGCTGCCGGTGCCTGCCCTCCAACTTCTGCTCCTCTCTTCTGTACTGGGATGCAGACATGGTTTGTGTGGGTCCCAGAGCAGGTGTCTGTAGAGAGGGTGGATGGGCCTCTGAATGTCCAGAAAGGAGGATAAAGTAGACCTCAATATGATCTCTCATATTTTTTCATTCACTAAAGAAAGAAAGAAAGAAAGAGACTTGGGGCACCTGGGTGACTCAGTTGGTTGAGCATCCCACTCTTGATTTCGGCTCAGGGATGATCTCACAGTTTGCGTGCCTGCATGGGGCTCTGCTCTGTCAGTGCAGAGGCTGTTTGGGATTCTCTCTCTCCCTCTTTCTCTGCCCCTACCCCGTCTCTCTCTCAAAATAAATAAACCTTAAAAGCAATAACAAAAACTTGAAGCAAATATGAAAAATGTTAGCAGTTATTTATTGTGGTTAGTGGGTATCTAAATATTTTTTAAATGTTTGTGTCTATATTTTTCAATGTTTTGGATCTATAATTTAAAATAAAGTATATGGAAACAAACTACAAGGGACTGTTAATAATAGAGGACACACTGGGGAGGTGGGTGGGAGATGGGCTGGCTGGGTGACGGGCATTAGGAGGGCACTTGTTGGGATGAGTACTGGGCTCAATCCCACAAACTGAAGAGATCATGACCTGAGCCAATATCGAGTCAGAAGCTTAAGCCCACAAATACCTTAGATTCTAATGATCATTTGACATTTATCAAAGCCATTACAGGAACTGTATTAGTTATGTTGCTTGGTTTCACATAAGAGAAAGGGAACCCGTCTCTCAGCCTGGCCTAGATACCCTGTTGAGCATAAGCAATCTCACAGAACATTAACATCAGATAAGGTTACTTAGTGACAAAAAACATGAACCTTGTCTAAAAGGACTAGAGAGTCAAAAGTAGATATTGACAAAATTTGGGGGCACATTCAAAAAAAATCATCCACTGAATCTGTCCAGTTGATGCTGCCAGGAAATATATCTGAAGAGAAAATTTCCCTAAGTCAATGGCTTTCAAACCTTTTTGACCTAGATCCACATGACGAAAAACATCCTATGCTAGGATCCAGTAGATATATACATGTGTAAATCTAAAACAAAAGTTTTGTGAAACAATATTCACCTTTACTATGAGTGATTCTATTTTCTTTTCTATTGTTTCATTTTTAATTAAGTTGGTCACTAGTCTCTAAATTGTTTTTCAGCTCTCAGTTTGAAAAGTACTGGTATACCAGGTGTTGAATATATGCTGAATCCTATTAATTGAGATGGATTCGACTTAATTTAATTGAGAATTGAAGAAAACTTAATTTCATGCATTCATTTGTCAACAACGATGAGGCGGGGGTGGGGGGTGCGCGGGGTGGCTCAGTAGGTTAGGCACCGGCTCCTGATCTCAGCGAGGGGCACGATCTCAAGGTTTATGGAATCCAGCCCCACATGCAGCTCTGCTCTAATGATGCGGAGCCTGCTTGGGATTCTCTCTCTCCCCCTCTCTCTGCCCCTCCCCCATGCAGAGGGGTATCTCTCTCAAAATAAATAAACCTAAAATCAAACTCCTGAGGTACAGCAATTACCAAAACAAAGTCTCCCATTCATAGAGCTTACATTATAGGGTTCTGCTGTCCAATAAAGTTACTAGCCATGTATATTTACATTTAATTACAAGTAAATAGAAGTAAATACTCAGGGGCTCCTGGGTGGCTCAGTCGGTTAGGCCTCTGACTCAGGTCATGATCTCACATTCCTGGGTTCGAGCCCCGCATCGGGCTCTGTGCTGATAAGCTAGGAACCTGGAGCCTGCTTCCAATTCTGTGTCTCCCTCTCTCTCTGTCCCTCCCCTCTCATGCTCTGTCTCTCTCTGTATCAAAAATAAATTAAACATTAAAAAAAAAGAAGTAAATACTCAGTTCCAGTGCCACACTAGCCACATTTCAGGTACTCTATAGCCACTTGTGACCTATTGGCTACTGTATTAGACGGAGACGATACAGAACATTCCCATTACCAAAGTAAACTCTTTTGAACAGCTCTGCTCTAAAGGAAAAATTTTGCCTTGTAACTTGACTCAAGTAAAGGTTTGTTAGCAGAGTATGAAGACTCTAGGTAAAAGGAGCAAGAGAATTCATTACCAGATCTCAGAATGAAGGGGCTCGGACTACGCACCAGGAATAGTCCAGCTGGCTTATTCCTAAATTACTTTCTGTCACAATCATAAACTGCATTCCTACCTCCCTGCCTAATTCCCTATTAAGCAAATTCTTTTTCTGTAACTTGATGACTTTCTACACTACATATAACCAGCTAGGAATTTCTCATTCTACTTTAATGGTATTCTTGTTTTGCAAGAATATAAATTTCAATATAAATTTATAAATATAAATTTCCCTGAACTTGACCCCCAGCGAGTAACGTGAACACCGCTAAGCTGAGAACCAGACCCTTTGTACTCTGAGTACAGAAAGGATTACTAGCTACCTATATTCTTCCTTAAAAATCCTGATTTTATTTAGGTGGCAATGGGCCAGTGTCCATGAGCTGGGAAGACTACAGTTTGCAGCCCTCACTGCAACTAGATGCATACATGTAATTGTTCCATGGGATTGTGGCCAGGGCACAGGGGTGCAAGGGCCCCTGGCTCTAGGGGGTCCCAAACAGACCAGATTAGGCCACTCACTGCTGACAAAATCCAAGGGCAGAGAGATGAGTGGCAGTGAAACAGCAAATAATTTATTTCAGTGAGGCCAACAGGAGGAAGATGGAGGACTAGGATGTCAGAGACTATCTCCCAAGTGCTGAAAATGCTTCCAGGTTCATGTAAGGAAAATGTGGGGCAAAGGTGGGTGGGTAAAGGCAGGTGAGCAGTGAAGGTCAAATCCATCACTGCTTTGGAGTCAATCATGGGTGGTGTCAGGGTGGGATCAGGGCGGTCCCTCATTGCTTGAGGGGTAGTTTTGATTCCCGTTGGGGATGCTTTGCCCTCAGTCAAGATCTTCCATCAGAGCCAAGAGACAAGCTAGAAAGAATCCAACTAGAAGGCTTGAGGTCAAAATGGAGGCAGAGGCAATCCTCTTTCAGGACTTCCGGAATAGCTCCTTAGAAGGGAAACACACAGCTGGAATATAGCTCTTTCGTCCTCCCCTTTTCTTACAGCCTGCAGGGCAGATGTGATGGTTGGAGTTCCAGCACCTATTGTAGACCATGCAGGTGGTGGAGAAGAAAGGAGGATCCTAGGCCCCTCATGCCCACGAAGCCACCACATCAGTTGGGACTGCATTTCCCTGCATTTCTTTTATATGAGAGAACAAACAACCCCTTATGTTGAAGCTATTGTAGTCAATCCTGAGCTGATAAAATGGGTGAACTCTCATGAGGTGCTTTTCTCATGTGAGGACTTGTGTGAAAAGGCCAGAAGACATTGTTTTTGAGACCTCTTTAATTGCAAGAGATACCAAGTCCTATTCAGCTGTAAAATTTAGGACCATCTTAGATTTTTGTTATAAGTCCCTGAATAAATCACTGTAAGAAGTAAAAGATTATAAAAATTTTCAAGTGATGCCAAAGTAAAAGCTAACTAGCTAGGGGCGCCTGGGTGGCTCAGCCGGTTAAGCGGCTGACTTTGGCTCAGGTCACAGTCTCGCGGCTTGTGGGTTCGAGCCCCACATCAGGCTGAGCTATCAGAGCCTGCTTCAGATTCTATCTTCCTCTCTCTCTAACCCTCTCCCGCTCATTCTCTGCTTCTCTCTCTGTCTTAATAATAAAATAAAACATTAAAAAATTAAAAAAAAAAAAGCTAACTAGCTAGACAAAGTCCAAATCCTTCCAATTTGTCAGTGGCTTGTAATTAGTGAGTAATTTTCCCTATTTATATCACGGGTGTTCTAAGCAGGTATTTTCAAGGTACAGCACAGCGTTTTTCAGTCGACAGGATGGAGTTTACAAAATATCCTAAATTTCAAATCAGATTTGCCTAAGATTTTTTTTAAGGCTTTTTAGTCTCTGAATTACCATGAGCTATCAAACATTAACCTGAGTTACAAATCTCATGACACAAGTTGAATTCTTTTGGTGATCTGCAATTAGCGTTGATTAAAGAAAAGAACATCTTTAATACAACTAAATATTCCCTAAAAATATTTCCAAATAACATAATTAGAGGGTTAATGGAATAGTGTCAAGGATATTTTGTAAAGTAATAGAATTTGGGGAAAATTATGCGTCCAAACTCAACCAATATTTATTGACAACCTATTGAGGACACCAGGCTCTTGTCACTGCCTTATTTAATATTCTCCAAATCTTATTTTTTAATTTTTAAATATTTATTTTTGAGAGCGTGAGAGACAGAGTGTAAGCAGGGGAGGGGCAGAGAAATGAGGGGGGCACACAGAATCCAAAGTGTGTTCCAGGCTCTAAGCTGTCAGCACAGAGTTGGAAGTGAGGCTTGAACTCACAAACTGTGAGATAATGACCTGCACCAAAGTCGGAGGCTTAACCAACTGAGCCACCCCTGACCGCCCCCAAACCTTTTAACTCACAAAAAATTCTTAGTGCTTTGTCTTATGCTTAGTCTTAGGGAACCTGGCTTTCCCAAGGTTGCAGGACTAATAACAGATAAAGCCAAGATTTCAACCTAAGTCCTTCAACTTCAGTATTCTTTCCCTGTGGCTTTTATAAGACTCGTAAAAAATGCTTTAAATTAAACATATAACTAGAGAGGAATGGAGGGAGCAGTAGGGGTACTATATCAGTAAATAGGAATATTTCTAAATAACTTAAAATGTTAAAGCTGAGGGAAATAATTTAAGCTATGTCGGGGATATGTTCCACTCCTAACATCCCAGAAATAATTCAGAGGTTTGAAAGATCCCCCAGAGACCATCTGTCAGATGTCCATTTGTTTTCAAATAGCTTTCATTCCATTTTTTGGTTTCCTCCCAGTTACCCAGGGTCTTCTGGGCTGCCCAGGACAGCCCCGGACTGCATTTCTGGGAGGATACAGTTTCCTGGCTCTTTTCCCTCTTGATTCCTCCATCATCTCAACTCACTGTCCTGTGCTCTGCTCTTTGCCAAGAGTTGCTCTCTCTTCCGGTGCAGAATGCTTTATTACTGGATTGGGGGACGGGGGAGTTAATGTATTATAATAGCCTGATTATTTGATTTACTAGTACAAAAACTTCTGTAAGGAGAGGGGTGGTTTTGTTTTTAATTGGGACGTCCGTGCAAAACCTGGTGCTAGGGACCCCGTAGAACATAAAATACCTGTGGAATCAAACAAGCTCTCAGGTTTCACACAAAAAATGATAGTTTCCTAGAGAGTTTATTTTGCTTTACACCTAATAATTGGGTCTAAAATCCAAATAACATTTGAGGTGGGGAACTCCCTATATTTAACTCTCTGGCATCTAGGATAGAATTTCGACGTCATCTTAAAGTGGCAATATGTCCTTTTTTTAAAACAAACCGAGGACAAAATTCAAGACCTAGTGCAAAACAAAAAGGGAAAGTTCTCCAGCAGTCAGCCTGGAGCAAGCTTTCGAACACGGAACCCAACTGGGAGATGGGAAACCCCCATCATACGAAATGCTACGACACCGTCCTTCCCTTCCACAGACCGTCCAGCCCCCCACGACGGATCCGAGGGCTGGCGACAAGACCTGTACCCCACTACCCGGACTCAGTCCTGCCCCACGAAGGCGTCCGAAACCTCCAACTAAGGCAGCGCCTGGGCCAAATGCTAAAAAGTTCCCCGAGGCCTTCCGAGAACTCGGAGAGAGGCCAAAAACCCGCCCTCTGTCCTCATCCTCGTGGTCTCCTCCGGCCCCAATCGTCAGTCAACGCGAACTACTCGACTACACTTGACTTTTAGGTTCCCAGGAAGGGGCGGGAGCTGCGCGGGTAGAGGCACAGGGCGGAAGCTTGAAGAGATTTCATCTACGCCCCACCTCCCAGGACAGCCCGGCAGGGTAGGTAGGGGCAGGGCCCTAGGCCCCACTTTCTGCACTCTCCCCGTTTGGGGAGCCCCTTCCTCCCCTCTCCAGAGCTACCCTCCCCCACCGCGAGAGCGGCAGAACGCCGCATTGTGTACCAGGGACAAGTCCCCGGATGCTCGACTCTCCTCCCCGGCTCGCGCCTCGGCTCCACCCCCAGCGCGCTCTGCGTGTCACGTCACCGCTTGCGGCGCTTCCGGAGGCGCCGCGAGCGATGACGTAGGGGGACGTGCCCTCTATATGAGGTTGGGGAGCGGCTGAGTCGGCCTTTTCCGCCCGCTCCCCCCTCCCCCCGAGTGCCGCTCCGGCTGCTCCGCGCTCGCTCAGAGCTCCCGGCTCCTGCTAAGCTAGCGCCGCCGTCGTCTCTCTCCGGCCGCAGTCATGATCATCTACCGGGACCTTATCAGCCGTGAGTCGTGACTGCACTGCCCCTACTGCCGCGCGCAGGGGACAGGGGTGAGGGTGGGGGCGGGGAAGACGGTCGCCCCTGCTGTCGTGGGCCTAAGGGACGCCGGCGGCCTTTCCGGGAGCGAGAAGGGGTCGGTGCCTGGGCACGCGTCGGGGTCTCGAGCGCCCGGGGAAGGGTGGGGGCCGCGTGCGACCCGCCGGCGCGGGAAATGGCGCCGGTTCCAGTCCTCCGAGCTCACCGTGACCTGTGGGTCTGTGTCCCCGAGCAGATGATGAGATGTTCTCCGACATCTACAAGATCCGGGAGATCGCGGACGGACTGTGCTTGGAGGTGGAGGGGAAGGTGAGTCGGTCGGGCCGCGGCGCGGGGGAGGCAAGGCCGGGCAGGCTCGGGTTTCCGCCGCACCCCCGCCCGAAGTTGTGCAATCCTCTCCGCTGCCTCCTGGCGGAGGAGACGCTTTTTCCGGGCTCAGGTTTTTCTAGAAAAGTGGAGGCGGAGCTGAGCCTGGAAATAGGTCCGCCGGCTTGGCGCCCATCCTCCGCCCCGGCGGTCCGGGACAGGTAGCCTCGGGTTGGGGAGCCCCAAGCCCTTCAACATTTGCTGTATCCGTACTTGCTCGTCAACCTAGGATCCTACCAGAACTCCTACTTGGGTGTAAATGACCCGGGTTCTCGTTCCAGTCAACAAGGAATTCTTGTTGAGTTAACGGTGTTTCGGGAAAGTCACGGGGCCTGAGTTTTTTTCTCCGTAACGAAGTTTTAGTGGTTTGTAACAAGACTCCTGAGAGTGTTTGGAGGGACGCTATGGAAGCCTGAACTGCTGACATAGATTTTTGGGATGAGTTTATGCTAAGGTCAAAAATACTTGAAAACTGAACTATTTTTTTCTTAATGCCAGATGGTCAGTAGGACAGAGGGTAACATTGATGACTCGCTCATTGGTGGCAATGCCTCCGCCGAAGGCCCTGAGGGTGAAGGCACCGAGAGCACAGTGGTCACCGGTGTGGACATTGTCATGAACCATCACTTGCAGGAAACGAGCTTCACGAAGGAAGCTTACAAGAAGTACATCAAAGATTACATGAAATCGTAAGTGATATGACGCAGCCCACCTACCGTCTGGAATCCTGCGGCTTAGGGGTACCCTCACTTTGAGGTTCTTATTAGCAGGCATGTTTGTGAAAGGCCTGAACGGTTTTCTGTGGATGAGCTCATGGGGATAGTTGTTTTTCTATAAATAAACTGGTGTGAGCATACTGGAGCTTGCAGTGTGGTTTTAGCTTTTTTTGAATCCTAGTTTGGAAATAACATGGAACCCAAAATTGTGAACAGTCTTGAAACTTGAATCTTGTGAGCTGCTAGTTTCTTGATAGTGCCGGCTTCATTTTGCCCAGTGACAGCCAGTTGCCCTTCTCAGTGGTTGCTTTAGTTTGGGTTTCTTTACTGAATAAAAATTTGTTTTGCTGAGAACTTTGTCCTTTAACCTGTTAATAAAATATTGTTGCAGAATCAAAGGCAAACTTGAAGAACAGAGGCCAGAAAGAGTAAAACCTTTTATGACAGGGGCTGCAGAACAAATCAAGCACATCCTTGCTAATTTCAAAAACTACCAGGTAAAATACCTTAAATGTTTGTATCAAAGTGTCGAACAGTCTTAACTGCCAGAGCAGCAGATTACTTGATGAATCTTTGATGTGATTGTGGCTATTTCCTGGGTCTTTTGAGCAGTTTAAATACTCCCTACGTTGGATTCCAGTAGTTTGGCCTGTGGAAAGCAGCCTTTCTGCTCCCAGCTGTGTTTCCCAATCTTGTCTTCTGGTTCCAGAATCTCCTCCCTACTTGCTTCCCAGATGACGTTTTTCATTTCTTCCTCTCTGGAATTGCTTGTTAGCCTCCTCCAGGTGGCCTTCCAGTCTTGTTTATAATTTACAAGTCCCGTGTGACATTGCCAGAGTTCTTCCTAAACTTGTCCCTTTGGGAAACTCAGTGACTTTTACAGAGTTTGGAATTGTATATGTGGGGATGAAAGAATGAGTTTCCAGAAAGCCTGAAGTGTTCCTAGATCGCTCTGTACTTAACTTTGGTCATTATTATTAGTGTTTTCATTTGGTGAACAGGAAGTTTGATTAGCTTTTTTTTCCTCCTGGTGAAAATTTCTTAAATTGTGGTGTTCTAAATCCTCCTCGTTTTGGTATGATCTGTATATAAAGGTCTAATTCTGGGTATTTGTTTCTTTAGTTCTTTATTGGTGAAAACATGAATCCGGACGGCATGGTGGCCCTGCTGGACTACCGCGAGGACGGTGTGACCCCATATATGATCTTCTTTAAGGATGGTTTAGAAATGGAAAAATGTGTAAGTATCAGGAAGTGGGTTGAAATGTAATGTGATAATGGATATGTCTCAAGTGTGACTCTGTTTCCTGCCCCTGGGATAGTTAGAATGGGTTTACGGTGTAGGTCTGGATCTTGTTTCTCTTACTTTGGGGGTCTAAAAGGGTTGTTTCACAAGTAAAAGATTTTTATGGCCCAGAAAGGCACTTAAGAGCTTATCTATAGAGAGCTTTTCTTTAGGTGGCCTAAATCATAGCTCACACGCTCAACTGGAGATCAGAAACAGCACTGCGTTGATCTTCCCCCACAGAAACGGCCCTCTCCATATTTTGCCACGTATATATGGGTGGCATGAAAGTCTCCACATTACTAGCTTTTAGTAAATAGAGAGCTGGCTGCTGCCCCATTATGCAAACTGCTTCAGTAAAATTAAGTGAACATCTACTATGTGAGGAATTGTTGGAGGCAGTGCAGAAATGAAAGCATTCGTTATTCTAGCTCTCCCGAGGCTTCCATATAAATTAGGGGCAACATAAACTTTAGGCTACCCTAAATAAGATTAGAGGCAATAATGGAGAAAACTGTTTTAGGATGGGTGGTACAGATGATTTGCTAGGGATTATCCCAAACATCTGCGGGTTTTGTTGGTAGAACAAAAAGGTTGTGTTGTGAGTGGGACTGACTTCAGAATGAGACTTCTAGAAAATGTGCTCCCTCTGCGTTGGTAAGGACGGTTCTGCATCCACTGATAGACCTTGAACAATCAGCTGTTGTTCTTTTGGTTTGCACTAGGATGCGAAAGGAAAACCATCCCTGCGCTTTCTGTCTGTCTTGTGGCAGCCCAGATTGAATAGGGGAATACAGTACATCTACAGCCTAGAAATGTTCAGTGTTTTCGTATTGGAGAGAAGTGTTAATACAGGCTTCCTTGTTTTTACAGTAATGAATTTGGCTGTTAACTTTGGATGTATCACCTGTTGTCATGACTGGCTGCTGCTCATCCACACGACACCGGGACTTAAACAAATGGGACTGACGTCATCTTGAGCTCTTCATTTACTTTGACCTTGATTTATTTGGAGCGGAGGCATTGTTTTTAAGAAAACATGTCATGTAGGTTGTTTAAAAAAATAAAATGCATTTAAACTCATTTGAGAGAATGCCTCTTAGTTTAATACATATTTAAATCCATCCTGTGTAGTGGCCTGGAGGAGCTAGAGCCTGGTTGTAGAACTACTGCTAGAGCGCGTCAGACTGCCTGCAGATAACTTCTCCCGTGAGAACTGCCTCCGCGACTGCAATATAAAAACAAGAACCCAAAGTCTTATTTCTGAGTTCAAGTAAAGGGAAAGACCATGCTCATAGCTGTGCCAACATTTGAAGTGGATTCCTTACACATTTCATCACCTGCAAATGGAAGTAGTTAACTCTGGAAGAGATTACCAAAAGAATAAAAAGAGACTAATACAGTTGGAAGCAAAGTTTTGTCTCTCATTTATCATAAACCAAGTAGAGCCAAATTCTAGAGAAATCTAGACCTTTCCTGGAATGCTTGGGTCAAACTCCCTGGAATGGAGTTGGCAAACTGGCCTGTCTCGCCACCTTTTTGTGTGACTTTAAGGGGTGGTTCACATTTTCAAATGGTTGGGAGGGAATAGCTGGTGGGCTACGAAACGTAAATTTGTCCAGGTTTTTTGAACACTGCCATGCTCATCTGCTTGAGTACCGGTGGGCTCTTCACTGTAAGAGCACAGTATGACAGACCCTAAGGCTTACAAATGGCTAAAGCTGCCACGTGACCCTTCACGAGAAAGGCTTGCCAGCCCTTGTTTTAAGAGAGAAAGTTGTAGATGGAATGTGGGCTAGCTGGCGGGCAGAGGAAAACACAACTGCTGTGTCCTGTGTCCGAAGGGCCGTGGGTGTCAGAACTAGAGGCCTGGAAATGCATCTGTTTGACAGACCTGGAGCAGCTCCCGTCTGCTGCTAAGGTTTCTGCTAGAGATGCAAGAAAAAGTGTCCTCGCGCTTTCTGTCTGTCTGGTTGTGGCAGTTAAGATTGAATAGGGGAATACAGGGCAAAAACCTGAAAGAATTTCTGCGACTTCGAAGTAACCCTGTCAACAATGAAGACCTTGTTTTACTCCAAAGGATTTCAAATGTGAGAAGTGTTGGAAAATGATTGCCCAGACCCTTGCCTTTTGATGAATTCCACTTTTAAAAGCTTAAGGGTTAAAACTAAATTGAAGGCAAGCCAGTGACTCATCTAGTCTTACGACACATGAACCCAGGACAAGTCCAGTGACTTAGCTATCTGGAATTTGCCCTAAGGATTGAGAGTCCACAACATGGCTCAGAAGCTGAGACACACTAAGGTTGGAAGTGTCCCCTGATGATTGGCAGAAGCAAACCCCAATATTGGGAACCTGTCAGGCTGATGGCAGTTTTTAAGTGTTCTGACAGGACGTTAAAATCTAGGAAAAGTGGCAGTCTAGAAGGCCACTTGGCCCTCTCTGAAGCAGTGGAGAGGGAATTTTCAGGCAGTGGTCAGGGCTGTGAGCATGACCCCCTGACTGGGAGAGGTCTTGAGGTATCCTCTGTGATGAAACCTGACTTAGTATGCTAACTAGCCATGGGAAGCAAGAATAGGATTAGCAGTGCAGAGGCTTTATAGGAAGTGAAGAATCTAGGTCACTGAAACCTAGGAATGCTTATTTTTTCAGTATGTCTAGTTAGGGTCTGATTAGGCCTGTTTTACATCCTTCAATGATAAGACTGATAACATGTTCCTAGTGTCCTTTAAGCCCTAGACGTTGTTACATGTATGGAGGAAAACTGAAAAAGGAGTTTAATAGTGTCAGGGAAGGCCTCTGTAATGTGATTTTCATAGGAACCTGAGAGCAAGGAAGTAGACTGGATATCTGGGGGCAGAACATTCCAAGCAAAGAACAGCAAATGCAGACTCTGAAATGGAGTGTGTTTGCCATGTTCTGGGGATAAGGCAGCCATTTGGACCCACAATATAAAGGAAAAAGTTAAGGCATAGAAGTGGGTACCCAGGAAATGAAGAAACCAAATCCTGTAGGAAGGCCACAGGCAGGCTTTGAGCAGAAGGGCAGCGAGATCTGACCTAATGAGTTGGGTAATCATGTGAATATTTTATGCAGGAAGAGAAAGGGGAGGTCTAAGGATTTAGAGGTCGGAGAAAATCTCTGCATGACCTTTGATGCCAGACCCTGAGGTCACTTAGGATAGATTCTACCCTCCAGCACACAGCTTGGGATACTGGCAAAGGTGATTCAGAAGGAGCTGGTCCCAGAGATAGGAAAACCACAGGAGTGGTCTGGAAGTCCAGTGGACAGTGTTTCAAGGTTACCTGTTGGCAAAACTAGTCAAGATGAGGACCATGAAGGTGAACTTGACAAATGTTTGGTTTGAATAGTAGGGGAAGAAAGCCTGGTAGAAACGGACTCAAAAGAACAACCACAGGCAGCATATTGCTATTTGGGGGTCAAATGTGTAGATTTTTTACAGGGGGGCTGGTGCCTCTAACCCCTGTGTTGAAGGATCGACTACATGTTTTTTATTGCCTGTTCATCTGCTTATCAGGTGTGTGTGAATGGCTCCATTGAGTCAATAGACTTTTTCTTAAAATAGAACTTGCATTGATCTAAGTTCTATTATCTGAACTTGGGGATTAACCAATAACTACAGACTAAATTGATGACAATCAACCAACTCGAAGACATTGATGCAAAAGTATCCTAAAATTCTGAGCATATGTGCATGGGGCTGAGCCACCTTGGCTGGCAGCCAGAATATTCGTTACAGTGGAACTTACATGAATTAGGAGAGAGCGATCACACCTCAGTGACCACTCATTTTTCTATGATGAAGCACAACAGCCCCCTGGTGGGCCACAACCTTATTCCTTCAAAACCGTTCTAGCTTTGTGGCAACGGGTACCTGTTTCCAGAGGCTGCTCATAGGACCGAGAGCCCAACCTGATGTTTTGGGGCAGATTTATGATTCTCTGGGGCTATGGATCATACATGAAAATCACTTCTTTTGATTCTGCATAAACATGAGTTAACTTTGGATATTTAGTTCTTTGGGTAACTTAATATTCCATCATTCCACAGGCAAAATCTGACTATTTACCATAAAACAACTAAAGAAAAAGGTGCTGGGGCGCCTGGTGGCTCAGTTGGTAGAGCATGGTTCAAGCCCCACACTGGGTGTAGAGATTAACTAAAAATAAAGTCTTTTTTAAAAAAAAAAAAAGTGCTGCGCACCCTCTGTTGAAATAGTTAACTGCTGTGATAGCCAGCGCAATAAGGTAGGTTCTTTTTTCTTTTCTTTTTTTAAGACATCCCGACTCCCTAAGGTAGGTTCTTTAAGCTTGGAGTTTGCAGATATAAATCCTAATGCGGCTGCTATATTTATCCCACTGAACTCTCCAGATTCATTCCTGAGTGCAGCAGGGCTGTACCTGACTGCAAGGCTCGTGCTTGTTGGCAGTCCAAAGCTGTTTTTTCCTTTTTCTTTTCTTTCTCTTTTTCTTTTTTTTCCTTTTCTTTCTTTTTTTTTTTTCATTACTATTGTGGGGCATGTTTTTAACTACTGGAATATTCTAGTTCATTTTTTAAGAGCTAGTAGATTGTGGATTTGTGCTGTTACACGTGGTTTCATACAAGAGCCTGGAAAATAGGCATACAAGATTCCTCCCTACCCTGGGCCATGTGATCTCAAGTGGATGTGGTATTAGCAGGAATCTATTCAATTGAGTGAGAAATGTCAACTTGGAGCCTAGGGGAAGATTCTTTCCAAAGTAATTACTTGTTCACGGATTCCTTCAATTACTGATGCCTCTCCTCCACCCCCTCCAGGATAACTTGACAACTCCCTTTGTTTCTGTGCATAGTACTCTTCTGAGCTAGAAGTAAGGCAGAAAACATGGAGATTGGGGGGGGGGGTAGAGGGCGGGGGGGGGGGTGGACCTTATGGAGTGCTTTTGCATTAATGCATCCCAATGTGACATGGAAAAATGAGAATTCAGACAGATGACTCACTTGAGGGGTCCTCTGTGGGAGAGGACAGAGACCACAGTTGGCTAGCCAAGACTAGTACTTCCCACTAGTTAGAGCTATACTAGACCTTCAGTCCTGAGTTTCCAAGTGTGACACCGGAAATCTAGTCTTGTACTTGGTAATTTTCTTCATGTCATGTATAAAGATGGCAGATAAGTTCTAGTTTATTTTCAAGTGCTGCTTGCACATGGCCTCACCTAGAGCTCAGGATTGCAAGATGACTCTACCCAGAGTAACAAATCTGCCATTGCCTAAGCAGCTAGTAGAGCTCCCATAGATCACAGAGAAAGTTGGTATTTTGTGGACATGTATTCAAAACAGCTATACACATAATTTACTTAAGTACATGAATTTGGAAGCCTCCCTCAAGAACTGCCAATTTGTCTTGTGAGTCAAATGTCCAAACTAATATTCATCCTGCAGTGGAGGCAGGAATCGGCAATTAAGGGAAGGAAATAACTACATTAACACCTCTTCTGACTCCCTTATTGAGGTGGGATAATGGATATCAACAGATGGCAAGTATGAAAGTGGACGTTAAGTATAAGCTCGGTGTTTCTCCCCATCCCTCCTAAGTGTCCTCCATCATATTAACATGGGGGCAACACACATTGATGGCTTTTGTCAAGTGGAACACGGGCTGGGTGTCACCACCCCTGGTGATTGCCATCATACTGGCAGGACAGTAAACACCAACTGCTGGCATCTATTAAAAGCGAAAGTGACTAAGCTTTTGAAAATTGGTTAAGTAATGTGCAAACTGTTCCACAAAGGAGGAGGGCTGGGTGTGAATGTGAGCATCTGGTTTTAGTATCCCCAGAGCAATGTGGAGGCCTGCTTTTCTAAGGTAGTTAGTAAACCCGAAGGTTTATAGGGTGTGAGAGTTGTGCAAAACTCCCCTAACTAATGCTTCGCTTCCCCTACCAATATCCTGTGGCTTTGCTGCATATTTTCTAACCTCTCAGGTTGCCGGTATCTGCAACCCCTTCCTACACCTGCATTTTGGCTGGCTTCCACTTCGCAGCCTTTACAAGCGCTGTTTGCTCCAAGCAGGTTCTTTTCCCAGAGAGCCACGTGACTCAGCCATTCGTCTGCTCAGAGGCCATGTTCTCAAGATCGAGAGAGGCCTTCTCTGATTCTGCCACTTAAGCCCACGCCCCCAGCCCCCAGCCCCCTTTTGCTTTTTTTTTTTTCCCTCCAAGGCACTTCTCATCATGTAACATGCTATGTATTTTACTTGCTTGCTGGCTTATCGTCTCTTGACCCCCAACCTCAGCCAGGCTCAGTGCCATATCCGGAATGTTCAGAACAGTGCCCGGCACTTAGCACACAGGTGCTCAGTGCGTGTTTGTCACAGGATTAAAAGAATGATAGGAGATAACTATGCACACTGTGCCGGGTTTCACCTGCATATGCCTTTAAGAATGTTTCACATCCTAAACTGCCAAATTTAGTGATTATAAGCAAAAACATCAGTCTCTTGCCTCACCTCATTCTTGCCAGGCTATTTTTACTGTCCCAAGACAGAATCTTATATTTTCTGTCTTTACGTTTTTTTTTCTTCTTTCTAAATAACTTGCTTCAACAATTCTTGATTTTTCAGTTTGGATATTACCTTCTGACTTTCTCTGTGGAAGATGGCTCTCTGTGGACGGTGACAAGCTAGAAGAGGGTACGGAAGCTCTATACCCCCTTCCCTATGCCCTGCCCTGTGTGTCTCTTCCACCTGGTTCTTCCTGAGTCCTACCATTTTATGGGAAACCAGTAAGCTAGTAAGCAACGTGTTTTCCTGAGGTCTGTGAGCCGCTCTAGCAAATCAATCCAACCTGAAGGGGCAGGGGAACCCCCAATTTCTAGGAGCACACCATCTGAAGAGGGAGGAGAGGACAGTCCTGCAGGACTGACTCCTTACTGTGGGAGCTGATGCTCTCTCCAGGGAGACCATGTCAGTGTGTCACACTCCTGGCATATAGATACGTTCCTAACCCAGAAGCTCTCAGAACCCTGTCCTTTTGAATTTTTATGGAGGCTTCAATATCTAGGTATGATGGATTAAATCATTGGCCATTCGTGATTGGACTCCATCTCCAGGCCCCCCTCCCCCCAACTCCCTGCCCGGGAAGAGATGGGGTAAAATTGAAATTTTTAACCCTTCAATCACACTGTTGGGTCCAGTGGCAATCTGCCTCCAACCTTAGGTGCTTTCCAGGAGTGACCTCAAAACAAAAGATTTTTACTGCCCTTATCACATGAAATCCCAAAGGTTTTAGGACCTCTACCAGAAACAGGGACAGAGATCAAATATTTGTCTTATTATAAATCACATTTATGATTTACACAAAATGTAAATTTTTTTTTCAAAATGTGGAAGTGCTCCAGGAAGCTACTGGACTGCCTGTCTAATTCCCTGGAGAGCTCCCTCACGGAGGCATTCTCCATCTTGCTGCCCTGTGATCACATGGGCACTTTTCTCCCCTGAGTCTGGGAGGGCCTCAGTCTCAGATTCGCAGTTTGCCAAAATCCCAGATTTCCTTTCTATCTTGGGGAAGCAGCTCTCTAATAGCTTACGGAGAGGTTAGAATTTTTTTTTTTTAGATTTTGCTTGTATAAAATATCCTTATTCTCTCTATATGATCGATAATTTGGCTAAGTATGGATTTCTAGATTAGGCTGTGTATTGCTGGTAAATCATGAGGCCTAGAAGGAGGGAGTATTATATAAAAGTACCATGCATTGTTAAGCAAGAAGCCCGAATCTGTCCCTACCCCGCATGGGAGCTATTACACAGTGACATTTACCTGCAGTGTGTTGTAAGATTAGACTTTCCTTTCTTAGACTTCTTTTCTTTTTTTAATGTTTATTTTTGAGACAGACAGTGCAAGTGGGCTAGGGGCAGAGAGTGTGAATGGGGGAGGGGCAGAGAAAGAGGAAGGCACAGAATCTATAGCAGGCTCCAGACTCTGAGCTGTCAGCACAGAGCCCAACGTGGGGCTTGAACTCAAAAACCGCAGAGATCCTACCCTGAGCTGAAGTTAAATGCTTAACTCACTGAGCAACTCAAGCACCCCTTACTTAGATTTCTTTACAACATTTCCTTTACGTATAAATAACTTCTTTTAGAAATGTGAAAATAGCTATAAGCTGCCAGGTTATAGGAGGTTAGCATAAGAAGAAGAAAGCTTCAATTCTCTCTCCCCCACCATTTTTTTGTTCTTCATTTATCTAATAGCAGCCTAGACTTAAATCCAAATATAGTCTAAAGTTCTGCAAGCACTCTAGTAATCAAGTTTTGGGGTGATAGGGGGAGGGTTGTGGGGTCTGGAGCTGACAGCCAAGAAAGAATTTTTGATATTGATACCTTTGGTGGAAAAAGGTGACTTTACTAAAACATGAGACAGGACCCAAGGGCAGAAAGAGCTACACAAGTGTGGAGGTGACCATTTTATGGAGTCGGCGGAGATAAACTCTAGAGGGAGTTTCCAAAGAGACTTTCGCAGGCTAGAGACTTACTGGAGGCTTAGCCACTGTCAAGCTAAGGCTGTTTTTCCCTCTAACAAAGCATTGACTTTGAGACAGTAGGGAGTTCCTGGACTTTAGGCTATAATGGGATTGCCTTTTTCTGTTAAACTAGTGGAAAGTCTTATCAGTTTAGCCTTTTTTTGTTGTTGTTGTTCCTTTCCTGTTTTTGAGTAGCCAGGAGTGTCCAGGGAACATCATACATGACCCACCTGGGTGGGGGTGGGGGCAGGGGCAGTGGCTGTTGGCCTGCACTTTGCCCTCAGCCTGCCCATGCTCCATCACTAGGAGTCGGAAACCAATAGTGCCATCATTAAATTGTTATTTTGTTATTATGTTTAATGTTTATTTTGAGAGAGAGAGCATGTAAGCAGGGGATGAGCAGAGAGAGAGAATCCCACTCAAGGTCAGTGCAGAGCCTGACACACGGCTTGAACTCCTGAACCATGAGATCATGACCTGAGATGAAATCAAGAGTCAGATGCCTATCTGACTGAGCCTCCCAGGTGCCTCTAAATTGCCACTTTAAATCCTGCTTACTGTGGGGCTCCTGGGTGGGTTAGTTAGTTAAGTGTCTGACTTCGACTCAGGTCATGATCTCATGGTTCATGGGGTCAAGCTCCACACTGGGCTCTGTGCTGACAGCTCGGAGCCTGGAGCCTGCTTCAGATTCTGTGTCTCCCTCTCTCTGCCCCTCCCCTGCTCATGCTCTGTCTCTCAATAATAAATAAATGTTAAAAAAGAAGAAATCTTGCTTACTGTGTCTGCTCACATTCCTTCCTAATTTCCATGCCTTGGGCAAACCATAAGTTTATTTGTTTTTTTAAGGTTTTTTTTTTAATGTTTCATTTTTATTTTTGAGACAGAGAGAGAGAGCATGAGCGGGGAGGGGAAGAGAGAGAGGGAAACACAGAATCGAAAGTAGGCTCCAGGCTCTGAGCTGTTAGCACAGAGCCTGAAGCCCACGTGAAATCATGACCTGAGCCAAAGATGGAGGCTTCAGCGACTGAGCTACCCAGGTGCCCCAAACCATAAGTTTCTTAAGAGCCAACTTATAAGTATTGTGCACGTGTTCTCTTTTCCCCCAAAATCTAACCTAAACTACTAAAGATCTTGCCTTGCATTGTTCTGACTCTTGTGCAGCTCTGCCCAAACTATCTGTGGTAAAGGGATGATTTTCTTTACATTGCAATCTGCTGTGGACTGGTAACTTTTGTAAAACACAATGAATATGTTACTGGAAAAAGTGAACTAGGAAAACACTCCCTGTATCACTTTATATACTCTTCACTTCTGACACACACTTGTAGTCACCAAATGCGTGTAGGCTTTTCCGTGACACCAGCCGGGTGCCCCACAATTTAACACAATTCTGACACAGTCTACCTGGAGAGAGCATCAGACGCCACAGAGCAAGGAATCAGTCCTGCAGGATTGTCCCCTCCTCCCCCCACTTCAGATGCGGCTCCCAAGTCCGTATCACCTGCGCTTCTAGAAATTGGAGATTCCCAGTCAGCCTCCGCAGGTTGGATTAATTTGCTAGAGTGGCTCACAGACCTCAAAACATTTCACTTACTAGGCTGCCGGTGTACCATCAAAGGACAGGACTCGGGAACAGCCAGATGGAAGAGACAACAGGGCAAGGAATGGGGAAGGCGGTACTGAGCTTCCACACCCTCTCCAAGCCTGTCACCCTCCCAGCGTGTAGCTGTGTTCCCAGCCCGGAGCTCTGCAGGCTTGCTGCATAAGCATCACTGACTACATCATTGGCCTCCGGCAACTGAAGTCAGTCTCCAACCCTCCCCTCTCCCCTCCCAGGAGGTGTGTGGCTGAAAGTTCCAAGCCTTTCATCACTCAATGGGTTCCCCTGGCAACCAGCCCAGGTATACAGTAGGCCTTTCCAAAAGTCACTCGTTAACATAAATCAGGTGTCACTGAAAGGGACTTTTTAGGAATACAAAAAACACACACTTCACTTGTATCTTCCGGAGCTATTTCAGGATCCGGGAACAAAAGAGGCCCTTATAGCTCTTATCACTTAGGGCTTAGGAAATTACAAAGATTTAAAGCTAAGTGCTGGGAACCCAGGATAAGACAGAAATGTCTTTCTTATTATGAGCCACAGTATCATTGAGAAAAACCCAAAAATACAGATACTACAATTCTAAACTCTTGTTTATTAGATTTTTAGGTATTATTTTCATGCACAACAAACGACATTATTCTGTTAAATTGCCTTAAAAAGTTTCTAAATCCTGCTAACTGACCTAAACAAACGGGTCAGTAGACTGAGGTGGCACTAATACCTTAGCAGCCTGTGAGAGCAAACCAAAATGCTTTATGGCTAAGAAATCAAAAGCTAAGGACAACCAATCCGGAACAATCCACCTAGGCTTTCCCAAAGTGTGCAACCAGTCAAACCATTTCCTGGCTTTGTTCCCGCCTTCCCATAGAAAAGTCTTTCCCTGAGCTCCCATTGCTGGAATCCTCCCAAACACTTCTGGTCTGGTGGAGCCGGAGTCAAATCATTTCTGGCTCATATATAAACGCTATTTTTTTTTTAAATATACCTTAGTTTATCTTTTAGCTCAACTTCTGCTCCAGGCTGTGGACCACACGTTGAGTGACTGTGCTGGAGAGAGTACTGGCCTGAGTAGTAGCTGGTGCTGGGTCCGGACTACGGCCCTTTAACCACACCCCCTTCTCTTCACACACTACCCTCTTGAGCCTGTCTTTCAAAACCTCCATGATGTGTCCCATACGTACATTTATTATTTTTTTATTATTTTTTAAATATATATTTTTTAATAGTTTATTTATTTTTGAGACCGAGCGAGACCGAGCATGATTGGGGGAGGGCCAGAAAGAGAGGGACACACAGAATCTGAAATAGGCTCCAGGCTCTGAGCTGTCAGCACAGACCCCTACGCGGGGCTTGACCCCACGAACCGTGAGATCATGACCTGAGCTGAAGTCGGACGCTTAACCGACGGAGCCGCCCAGGCGCCCCTCACACGTACTTTTAAAACATCACATGTTTTTTGCTGTATAACTCACACACAAGCAACGGTATCCATTTCAATGTGATGAATTTTGAAACCACCGCTGATGAGGGAGCATAAGGTGAGCTGAGGGCAAAGCACAAGCTGGCACCCCCACCACAGCCAGGTGGGACAGGTGGGGCGCTCCGCAGGCGCTCCTGGCTGCCCCACAACGACGGGAAGGACAGAAAACAAATGGTTAAATTGATAGTGTCTCCATCAGTTTACAAACATCTTCGTAATCGTACGGGGAAAAGGCCAATCTTCTCAGCGTAAAGTGCAGGAATTCCCTACGGTCTTAATGTTCATGTTTTGCTAGAGGCAAAAACAACCTTAGCCTGACAATAGCTAGGCCTCCAGTAATCCGTACGTAACCAGTCACTCTGCACAACCCCAGGGCACCTCTTTCTGCCCACGGGTTCTGTCCCCGTGTTGAATAAAATCACCTTTTTGCACCAAAGTTGTCTTCAAGAATTCTTTCTTGGCCGTCAACTCCCAACTCCACCATCACCCCGAAACCTCATCACCACAGTCCTGATACAAAGCATCTGTTACCCCACAGATGTGCCTCCAGCCCCTTGGTGGTCCATGTGGCCGCAGTTTAAGGGCCAAATTCACACTGCTTCTGTCACTAGAGATTAGTTTTGCATTTCCCTTTCATTCATTTTAATGATTCCGAGATTCATCCATGCTGGGGGTGTATCAGCAGTTTCTTCCCACATAGTGGCATTCCTGCTGGATCTTGCTGATATGTCTAGTTTCTGGTCACTGTGAGCAGGGCTACTATGAACAGCCGTGTGTCGGCCTGCGAGTGGACATACGTTTTATTTCCCTCAGGTAAATACCTAGGAGTGGAATGGCCGGGCTGTGTGTACGAAAGGTGAATGTTGAATCCCACACCCATTTTCCTCACAATTTCTATGGCCTACCATTCCTCCTACCCATCCTTGAGCCATATATATGTATGTGTTTTTTAAGATGTTTATTCATTTTTTGAGAGACAGAGAGAGAGTGCAAGAAGGGGCAGAGAGAGAGGGAGACACAGAATCTGAAGCAGGCTCCAGGCTCTGAGCTATCAGCACAGAGCCCGTCCTAAGGCTTGAACCCATGAACCATGAGATCAATCATGACCTGAGCTGAAATCAGAAACTTAACCAACTGAGCCACTCAGGGACCCCATGACAACCTGATTTGAAAAAAGACTAAGAACTTGTCTACCTTATGGGATGTAGGGTGTTATTCAAAGAGTGGCAAAATATTCTGGTTCTCTGTACCCCAAAATAGCCCTCTCCCAATTGACCTGCTTGCATATCTGAAATTGCATCATTAAAGATCCATTCCTATCCAGGATTGAGCAGCAACAATTGGTAATATCACAAAAAAAGAGACGAGCTGGCATAAAGTGCCTCGTGATGAAAGACACAATACCACCTATAATATGGTCTTGTGAAAAAGATCAAACTTGAATCTGGTTGACATACAATTCTACCAAAATACTACATTTTGGAACAGAGGATGTATTCAATTCCATTACAGAGATGCCATCACCAAAATCCTGACTGGCGGGGGTGGGGGTGGGCAGAGGGGTGGATTCTAAAGCCACCCAGGCGCCCCCCCAAAGGCTTTTTTAAAACAAATAAATTGAAAGAAAAAAAGAAAGAGGCAAGCTATAGATTAAGAGACTAAACAGAGCAGGTAATTGCAATTTATGGACCTTATTTGGATCCTGATAAAAACAATTATGACATTGATGATATTATGCCTTTTTTTTGAGTCTTAATCTTGGGGCGCCTGGGTGGCTCAGTTGGTTAAGCCTCTGACTTCGGCTCAGGTCAGATCTCACGTTCGTGGGTTCGAGCCCTGCATCAGGCTCTGTGCTGACAGCTAGCTCAGAGCCTGTAGCCTGCTTCACATCAGGCTCTGTGCTGACAGCTAGCTCAGAGCCTGGAGCCTGCTTCCCGATCTGTGTCTCCTTCTCTCTCTGCCCCTCCCCCTCTCATGCTCTGTCTCTCTCTGTATCAAAAATAAATAAAACATAAAAAAAAAAGAGTCTTAATCTTTTAGAGAACATTGTAGAGAAAGGAAGAAGTGGATGGTGATATAGATGAAACCAGACTGACAATGAGCTGATAATTAAGAAGCTGGATGATGGGTACATGAAGGTTTGATATATTATTGAATTTTCATAATCAAAACTTAAAAAAATAAAAAGACTCCCTTTGGGAGTTTTTGAGGGGCTCCCAAAGGCTTTTTTTTTTTAATTTTTTTTAATGCTTTTTATTTATTTTTGAGAGACAGAGAGAGACAGCTGGAGCAGGGGAGGGTCAGAGAGAGAGGGAGATACAGAATCTGAAACAGGCTCCAGGCTCTGAGCTAGCTGTCAGCACAGAGCCTGACACGGGGCTCGAACCCACAAACCGTGAGATCTGACCTGAGCCAACGCCGGATGCTTAACCGACTGAGCCACCCAGGCGCCCCCCAAAGGCTTTTTTAAAAAGGTAAGTCATTCCCAGTAGGTTAACACATTAACAAATGATTTTAGCCCTTGACGGTTTCTAAGAGCTGATGTGAAATGTATTTGAGGGGTACATATGGTGTGTTTAGTGGGATGCATTTAATCATGGTTTGCAGCCATTTACATGTATAATTCAGTTACTACCAGCCATGCTGGCCTAGGAATAACTTCTAGAAATTCTTCTGACACCCACTGAATTCACTAGAATTGTGATATGTGACGTAAAGATGAAAAGTCAGAGGTGAGAGTGATATGATATATAATTTTTTAAGTTTATTCATTTATTTTAACAGAGAAAAAGTGCCAATGTGGGGAGGGACAGAGAGAAAGGAGACATAGGATCCGAAGCAGGCTCTGTGTGGAATCCAACACAAGGCTCGAACTCACGAACCACTGTGAGATCATGAACTAAAAAACAAAGTCAAGAGCTGGATGCTCAACCGACTGAGCCGCCAGGTGCTCCCAAGAGCAGATGTGGTATAAACCACGAGTGCCCACCATTGGAGATTATGTACGTGGTGAAAAAGTAACAAGGCATACAATGAATGGAGACAGAAACTAGTCTGTGGAAAAGTCAGACACTCCTTAAATGAATAAAACTCTCTATAAAATTATGTTACATTTTGCACAAATAGTGGGATGAGAGTCCAGCACTGTCAGAGCTTTTGATTTTTTTCAAGAGTAAATATCTGCAGAATGAAATGGTGGCCATAAGAATATATTTTTTGCAATACATACATATATATGGAAAATATTGACATTGAGAGGCAATTAATTTTAAAAAGGTTATTTTTTAAACATCAGCTTAAAATTAGAAATTTTTAAGTTTATTTTTTTCATTCTAAATCATGGGTTTTTAGCCTTTTTCCCTAGGGCCCTCTGTGGCAGCCTGGTGAAGCCTGTTAACCTCTTCTCATTGTGTTCTGTTGTTGTTTTAATTTTTTTTAACTTTAGGCTCCATGCCCAACCTGGGGCTCAAATTCATGACCCTGAGATCAAGAGTCGCATGCCCTACCCACTGAGCCAGCCGGGCACCACAGAGTAATGTTTTTAAATGTATAAAAGAAAGTACATCACTGAAACACAGTTATCACAGTATTAAAGAAACAAATTTATAATATAGTCCTATTTGCTCCTTCATGCGTTAAATAATAAGATTCACTAGCAGACCTAATAACTACTGAAATATTAAAGTAATGATGACCAGGGTGCCTGGGTGGCTCAGTCCGTTAAGCATCTGACTCTTGATTTTGGCCTAGATTATAATCACGGTTCATGGGATCAGGCCCCACGGTGGTCTCTGCGCTGACAGCACAGAGCCTGCTTGGGATTCTCTCCCCCCTCTCTCTTTGCCCTTCCTCTCTCCTCCATCAAAATAAATAAATAAACTTAAAAAAATGATGAGAATAAAGGATATTTTGAGCACTCTGGACAACTGTCGTATGTGACAAAGTCAAATTACTGTTATTAGTATTTGACAAAGTCAAAGTATTGTATTAGTGACAAAGTCAAAGGGGTTGTTCTTACTACTGTGGTGTGTTGCTTGTATTTTTAATTGAAGAAAATACGAATTTTCAGTGAGAGGTTAAATAAAATAAAGATATACTTTTTTCTACCCAGGTGCATACCTCCATAGAAGGTGGGAAGAGCTGTCACCATGGACCCCAGGGTAAGAACAATTTACAATAGCCACTTTCGTATCTACCTTTGGAGTCATAATCTTATGTTTATTTCCTTAAATAGGGTCTCCCCAACTATATCAGCTTTAGGCCCTATCAAACCTGGATCTTTCTAGGAGAAGCCCAGGCAATGACGGCTTCTCATCACCTACACAGCGAACACCGGCCAAGCCACTGCCATCTTCCATCCGTCACTATCCACTGCTCTGCCCTGGGCCGGGTCCATTCCTCACCCCACTTGCAGGCAGGTGACCTTAACAACCTCAGCCCCTTCTGTCACTGCTCTGTCACACTCTCCCACAGCTCCCCAGCTCGCTGGAGGAGGCCCCACTTGTTCCCTCCCCTGTGATTTCATATCCAGCAGCCCCCCTCACTCAAACATCCCCCACACATTCCTGGCTTTGCTTGCTCTTCCCCTGGATGTCCACGTGGCTTACACGTGTTACATTTCTTCTAGTTTCTTAAGGTGTCTGCTCTCCTGTCAGAAAGGAAGACCTTTCCTAACAAACCACCTAACAGAGCAACCCTGCTTGATACGCATTACCTCCTGATACGCTATGTATTTACGGGCTCCTGTGTACCCCTCCCTGCACCCATTAGGATGGAAGTTCCAGGAAAACAGGGGCATGTTTGTTTGTTTAGTTTTAGGGTCTAGAATACTTTCTAGTGGACACTTCACAAATATTTGGTGAATAATTGACAAAACAAGAACTCGGATCAGAAAAGAATTGGGCTTACATTCTAACCAGAGTGTTGACATTGAGCAAAGTTGTGTGTGGAAAGAAGAAATGTCAGGAAAAGACCTAAAATTCACATTTCTGTAAAGCACATTGTTCCCCTGGCCCTCAATCTCTGCCTTTTTAAACAGAATAAAAGGCCTCAAGGACCATTTGTTTGCCCACTGCTGCTTGCCTCTAGGAGGGACACATTTCAAGTTATTTGTCCCGAAAATCGCCATTAGTATGGTGATATTTAAGGTGTTTACCTGTCTGCCTTTGTGGAGTGCCAAATCTTCTGGGGACATGCAGTGGGCACACAGACTTTTTGGAGTGACTTGTGGTTTGGACCTCCTGCAGGTCATCCTGGGGAAAAATCAAAGACCCACGGTTCAGAACCACACCCACGGCACTAGAGAGGCACTCATGGCACAGAGGGCCGGACAGGGGCCGGCTCCGAGAGCAGGGGACGGGGGGGGGGGGCACTCCCCGGGAGAGGAGACCTTGGCGCCGGGCTCGCCACGCCCGGAAAGGCCGGGCCGCCGAGGGAGTCCCGGGGGCCGCGCCGCTCGCTCCGCGCGCTCGCTTTTAGCCAGAGGGCAGCCGCTGCTCGGGAGGCGCCTCCATCTTCCCAGCCTCTCCCAGTCTGCCTCTGCCTAGCAGGCTGCACTCGAACTTGCCCAGATCGATCAGCAATAAACGCCGGCAACTCCTCGGCATTACGCATCTCCGCTTCCCCCGCGATCCCGTTTTCCCGGGACAAAAATAAGGAGCAGCATTTCCCGATTACACAGTGTGGGTCATCGATTGCAGCCGCCGGAGAAGCCGAGCAGGTGCTCGCTTTTGGGAGAATGAAAGTGAAGCCTAACTGACGTGTGGTTTGCAGCACAAACAGCTGAATGGTCTTGCCTGTGGCCTCTCTCGGTGCTTGCACGGAAGGAGATGTCGCCTGGAGGGGGCGCCTGCCGCGGGTTGGGATTCCGAGTCCTCTTGAAGCGTCCGTACGCCGGGACTGGGAGCGGTCCAAGGAAAGAGAAAGAAAGGTCAGGAGAAAACACTCGTGAAGATGTCTTTTTGGTATAATGAAGTCTCCTTCAGAACCAGGCCTAGGCAGACATACATAGCCTCATGGAAAGAGTCCAGACTCGGCTCACTGCTTAGCAATATAAAGTGCTAATAAAACCATTAAGGTGAAAATGCACAATAAAAGACAGGTGGTACTCAAGTACGCGGTTACTGCGGCATCCCATTATTGAAATGCTTGATGGCTAAGTGGGGGAGAGAGAGGAGAGGGAAGGGGGGGTGAGAGAGAGAGAGAGAGAGAGAGAAAGAGAGAGAGAGAGAGAGAGAGAGAGAGAGAGGTCTTGCTTCCAGATATGCCTTCGCAGGAAGATACCAAACATTCCCTTGGGAATGAATGGAAATGATGCTGTTGGTACATTAAGTTCAGTCTAATTCTGTTATTAATTTATAACAGGTGTGGGCATTCAAGATGGCCAAAGTGGTTAGCCTTGAGCTTTTATGAATTTATTCTTTCCAAAGATATTAAGTACTATAAAGCTCTTCATGCACACATCTGCTATCAACCTTTGTATCTTTTTGTGACTATTTTACCCCCTCTATCCCTGCCCTTTCCTAACTCAAAGAAAGGCAAAGGCAGGGAAAACGATGACATGGTGGGAAGGAGGGTAAACAAACTGATAATTAATATTTGAAGTCTTGCCCCAGGATCTTTTGGAACCAGCAAAAATTAAAATATAAGAGCAGCTGAGCTAATCATTACTATTCGAGCTCTCGAGAAAAATTTAACAAACTTTGCGAGCACTTCTCCAAGACTTGCCAGGAGAATTAGACTAGGTGGTAAAATTGCTATGATTTTATTAAAATTTGTTGGGGCACCTGGGTGGCTCTGTCAGTTAAGCCTCTGACTTGGGCTCAGGTCATGATCTCACAGTTCATGGGTTCAAGCCCCGTGTCTGGCTCTCTGCTGACAGCTCAGAGCCTGGAGCCTGCTTCGGATTCTGTTTCTCCCTCTCTCTCTGACCCTCCCCTGCTCACACTCTGTCTCTCTCTCTCTCAAAAATAAATAAACATTAAAAAAATTAAAAAATAAAATGTGTAACAAACCAATAACCATAGCCCATTAGTTGCACCACTAAGGTATAGATACATGTAGGAAAGAATGAAAAATATCTGCAACAGCATTAAAAGACGGCATGTAGGTAAAGTTATTATTTTTGAAAACCACACTGCCCAGCTGTTGCATCCATATGTATAGAAAAGGGAGTTCTCTATATTAAATGCCTATATGGCCAATGTAAAGGGCCCAGTATTGTTTGGATGGTGTAATTTTTTCAGATGGCCACCAGAGGGCGCCTAAGTTTGGTTCCTACATCTCCAAGTTGTAGTTCAAAAGACTGAGAAACTCAGCCCATGCCTGTTTCAGCCCTGGGCCATCTCCTTCCTGGAAAGTGGCACGGAGATGCAGGGCTGGTAACCCTAGGCCCGCCGGTGTGAACAGGAAGATGTCTGGGCTAGTGCCCACTGTTGGATTAGAAAGTCTTGGACCTTGTTTTCAGTTGTGGTTTGTTGTTGAGGAGGAAGTTCCTTCTCCTCTCTCTCTCAACTTATCCTCCTCCAAGGGGTCTTCCAGTGATGCTGATCAACAGCGGTCCGTGGGAAAGTGTGGTTGCAGCCTAATAAATAGGTAGGTATGAATGGGAGGGGGGCGCACAACCACAAATGAATGAAATCAGTGCTACGTAATCAAAAGAACTTTGTCATATGTTCTAAAATTTAAATACTGGAGTTCCTTTTATTTTCAAATACATATCTGAAGACATATTCCTTTTATATTCAAATACATATCTGAATCTTTTTTAGCCTTGTTTACTGTGACTCACTGTATTATTTATTGCTGTATTACAAATAACACCCAAATTTAGCATTTTATTTTTTTTAATTATTTATTTTGAGAGAGAGTGTGTGTGTGTGTGTGTGTGTGTAGGAGAGGCAGACAGAGAGGGAGAGAGAGAGAGAGAATCCCAAGCATGCTTGAATTCACTAACCATGATGTCATGACCTGAGCCGAAGTCAAGAGCAGGATGCTTAACCCACTGAGCCACTCATGCAAGTCCCAGTTTTAGTGTTTTAAAACAATAATAAACACTATCTTGCAGCTTCTATAGGGCAAGAATTCAGGCGTGACTCGGCTAGGTAGTTTTAGCTTGGGGCCTCTCTCAGGAAGCTGTCAAAATGTTAGCTGCGTCTGTAATCATCTGTCTGGCTGGGCTGGACGACCTAATTCCAAGAAGCTCATTCACATGTCTGCCGGTAGGAGGTCTCAGTTCCTTGCCCCCGGGACCTCATCCCAGGGCTGTTTGAGTGTCACTGTGGTAAGTATCTGGTATTCCCCAGAGTGAGAGATCCAACAGACAGCACCGTACCAGCCACAGTATCTTTCATGAGCTCGCTTTGGAAGTCATCCCGTCCTTCCCTTATCCTGTGGTTACACAGGTCAGCCATGCTCAATGTGGGGGGAGGGGGGGGCTGACTGCCCAAGGGTGTGAGTCCCAGGAGGTAGGGGCCATCCAAGACCCCCTTGGATGCTGTCTACCTCTGGCTGTGTTTTCTGAATGCATATTTAAATATCTTTTCAAATGTATGTTTTACCTGGTTTCATGTTATTTTTCCTGTTTTGAAAATGTGTACTTGAGCTACTTTTTAAATTTTTACCAGAAGTTTACTTTCCTATGAGTACAAAGGCCTCCCTCCTCCGCAGATCAGAAAACAATCTCTGAAGAGGTGTGTGTTGGGGAACGTGTGTGTGTCCTGTGTGCGGATGATACCTCACAACTGTAAAAACTGATGTGTTAGGGAGAAGTCGTCTGGAAGGGAACGCTCTCATTTCTTTCAACATTCAGACTTTCTAGCAAATGACAAGCTAAATTAATAAAATACAATAAAAGTTATGCAGGGAGTTATTGGGTCACTTTGCTTCATAATTAAATAATCCCATGAATTTTTTGGTATGACTGGACACGAGCCGTCCATGAATGGTACCCGGAATGATTCTTATATTCTCTTTTCACAAATAAGGGCTCTAAAGTCAGAGCGGTTTTAAGCAACCTCAGAATTGGAAATTGGCTGGGAACTTACAGCTCTAACCCACAATGACCTTGGATGCCATAAAAAGTTAATAGGAGCGGTGCTTGTGCGGCTCAGTCGGTTAAGTGTCTGACTTCGGCTCAGGTCATGATCTCACCCCTCGTGGGTTTCAGCCTCGGGTCAGGCTCTGTGCTGACAGCTCAGACCCTGGAGTCTGCTTTGGATTCTGTGTCTCCCTCTCTCTCTGTCCTTACCTCACTTACACACACACACACACACACACACACACACTCTGTCTCTCTCAAAAATGAAAAAATTTTAAAAAAGTGAATAGGAGAATGACTCTCACTCCGAAGAGAGCCCCCACTTCTGTCAACAGCAGAGGCAGTGCCCAGGCGTCCCGGACCTATGTCACTGCTCCCCACACGGTATGGGTGCTGCAGTGGTTCCAACAGTTCCCCTTGGCTTCAGAAACCTGCCTGTGTGCCATGCTGTTTGCAACGACCTTTAGTGGACTTGGAAGGGTAACCCAAACCAAGAGGTTTTCTTTGTGTCAAGAAAGATTCCAGGGAATCTGGTTGTTTTTCCTTCTGTTTGTTCTTTCTTCTCAACACTAGGTCTCCACGACTTGTATACAGGGGCACCTGGTCAGCTTAGTCAATGGAGCTTGAGACTCTTCGTCTGGAGGTTGTGAGTTCAAGCCCAATGTTGGACATAGAGTTTCCCTAAAAAAAAAAAAAAAAAAATTTTAAGGTGGGGGTGGCCCAGTCAATTAAGCATCCAACTTTGGTTCAGGTCATGATCTCCCCATTAGTGAGTTTGAGCCCTGCATCAGGCACTGCACTGACAGTGCAGAGTCTGCTTCAGATCCTCTTTTTACTGTTTATTTATTCTTGAGAGAGA